>NW_017803490.1:10327773-10392655 GCF_001625305.1 Branchiostoma belcheri | reverse complement strand
ATAAGTGCGCATTGTGCTTTACAAAAGACTGTCTCCTAGGGGTGTCCCTACCTGACATGTGAAGAGACTATGGATATAAAATGTCCACCTTGGGTTACTAGTATTTCAATGTCGTTTTTCAGTAACTATGTCTACATGTACTTGATGTTCTCCCGACTGGCCTTTGTTCAGCAATGTCTAAATCATGTCCAGGGCTCGAAATACTTTTTTCAGCCAGGTGGCGCATGTTGCCACCTGAGTCAAAAGCCAGGTGGCGCCATCAGTATTCAAGTGGCAACACTTCCAAGTTATCATTTTCTTCAAATCTGCTACTTATATCTATTACATTTTCTTCTAGTTAACTATTTAAGTTTTATGTTATAAAATAAAGTAATGTAAAGAACACAAAAGCTCTCAAACAACGTTTTAATAAAGGATGCCACCTTTACATGTCTTCATCACAGGGCTGCCGCCGTGGGAATGCCACGCCTCTACATGGCGGCACACTTATGCGGGTGGTGTTATGTGCGCCATGTTCTTTGTTTGCCCAAGGATAATGTTACTCTCATCTGCCAAATAAACATACCCCCCGGAATAAACATACCCCCCGGACAAATCTTCAAAATCTAATAAAAAATGGTATTAGCTCCCTTGATTTAAAAAAAAATTGGGCATAGGTTCCCCGGATGACCCCTAACCGGGGGCCAACGGTGCTTCCACAACTTCAACAAGTGAAAAATACATGATACAAATTGTACATGTATCTATTACCTGGAACTTGGAGCAAGTATTCCTAAGGTGTTATGGACATTAATATAAACCAAACTTTTTAACCCAATCATATTTCCCAAACAAAATCACATATTGACACAGCTGAAACAAATAAAAATGTGATTATGTCTATAAACTCCTACTAAAAAAAATTTGAAAGACACTCAATAAAGAAAGTAAGAAAGAAAGAAAGCATGCTCTTAATATCTGATTCTCCCAATTGTAAAAGCCCCCACAGCATCCAACCGCACATTCATATAAACAACATTATATTCTGACACTAGAAACCAATAAATTCGGAAAATTTCAGGACCTGTACCTGGTTCTGGATACCAGAGTATCAGTACCGAATAATTTTTTGCTAAATGATCATTGCTGAATGCTAATGTATAAGTAACCAGTACAAAATTTTTATTTTATTTTTTTATAATTTTTTTTATTTTATCCTATTTTTATTGTACAATTTTATTCTATTTAATCCGTTCTATACATCATCAAACTTCTCCTCTACTCCTAGGGCTACCAAAACCAAAACCTCAGAACCGAATATATTAATATATTAAACTGTCCAACCAATCACATCGCAGGATTTTCAATTTGCTCCCTCTAGCGGTTTTGGCCAAATTGCAGGTCTCGCGCGAACTCTCGCGAGCTTCCGCGTGGTTTTGCAACAATCAACATGGCGGCGGCTCGGCTCGGCGATTGCCGAAGTTTCTATGTTTTTCCTTGGTATTTTACACGATTCAAGCAAAGAAAACAAGTTTATCACAAGACCAAAAGAGTAATACAGCACTGGAAACCTAATGGTCCGTTTTGTTGGGCAGTAATTTCTCATTTCGAGTGAAAATTTACGTGCGTCACAGTGACCATGTGGTGTAAAAATCGGTGATTTTTCGGCTCGATACAAACCAAAAATGGCCCGTAAACTTGTTCTTTATGATTTCTAGATGACTTTCGGTAGCAAAAATATGGGAAAATATTGTTTCAAAATGAGAGAGACGGAGACTAAGGTAAACTTCTTTTATTTGAAGGCTGGATTTTCATTTCCTTGTACTATGTAACAGTGGATAAAGCAAACTTGCACCACGTGCATGTCGGCAAAAAATTAGTTGCACAACACGGTGTCGCAGCAGTGACGTCCCTGCCGCAAATTATAGGTGGCGCGCTGCGCCACCTGAGTTTAGGAATAAGTGGCGCCAAGCAAAATCAGGTGGCGCCGCGCCAGTGCGCCACCGGGTATTTCGAGCCCTGTACCATATTCTTATCCCACTGTACATTACTGTAACAGTGTTCCATTCATGCAGATTCATGATTGATTATACTAACTTATTGATTGTTGTTCTTTTCATACCCAGAACAAGTCAAAACGTTCAGGGTCTGCGAACACACCTGTTGCCATGCCCAGTCCTGCTGTACCCAACATGATGGCAGTGCTCAAAGACATGAGCAATGTGAAGCTGCGATCCGTGGAGAGGTGAGTTTTCTGTAGGCTCAGGTTTGTGCAGTCCTTAATCTTAAGACAAGCAACAAGTGAAAGATGTTGTACAAAGTGCCATGTGTTCGAACTAGTAACTTTTGAGAGGATATTATTGTCTTTTGAATATCTGCAACATTGTGTAGTGTTTTCAAGTTCTCCAGTTCTCCCTTAACCTTGTCTGATGTCCAGGACCAGTGTGTTGAGAACCCCCATGCTGACCCTTAGCCTTGTTTACAGGAACCCCCATAGTGACCCTTAGCCTTGTGTTCAGGTCCCCTGGAGGCACCCCCATCAGGCAGAAACTAAAGGAGTCTGATGTCCAGGACCAGTGTGTTGAGAACCCCCATACTGACCCTTAGCCTTGTTCGCAGGTCCCCTGGAGGCACCCCGATCAGGCAGAAGCCTAAAGAGTCTGATGCCCAGAACCCGGCCGCACTAATCGCCCAGGCACTGAGGAGGAAATTTGCTCACAGGAACCCCATACACATCCTTACGCAGGTTCACAGAACCCCCATACTGACCCTTAGCCTTGTTTGCGGGTCCCCAGGAACCACCATACTGACCCTTAGCCTTGTTCGCAGGTCCCCTGGAGGCACCCCCATCAGGCAGAAGCCTAAGGAGTCTGATGCCCAGGACCCGGCCGCTCTAATCGCCCAGGCACTGCGGAGGAAATTTGCCCACAGGAAACAGATCGGTTCGCCTGACCAACTGGACAAGGAGAATGACTGGCCGTCACCGGAGACTAGCGGCAGCCCGAAGGTACCTACATCATTGTTAGTGATAGTTTAATCATCAGACAATATAAATTTTTATTTGTGTTATGATGTTTCCAACATTGAAGTTGTGGGTGTAAAGATTCAAAACAGGTCATTGTAAGCTTAAGTTTTTTGGTGAGTTTGATCTCCTCTATTAGCCCCAAGAGAATGAAGTTTTATTTTTGGCTTGTCTGTGTTTTTGTGTGTGTGTCACGTGTGAGTGAGTGTGTGTGGATAGTGTTCAGCACCAAGGACAGACATGTGTATCTGTGTGTGGGTGCAATTCCTACAATACACAATACAGCATTGCCATATATATCCACATATGAACTGCTGTCTGTGGTTCAAAAAGCAGTATGGGTAAGGGGGTGAAGTCTGCCACCTCTGATTTCCTAGAATAATTATAAGTTGTTGCCATTTGTTTGTACAGTTTGGGCGTTCGCTCCTGAAGCCTGTGAACAGGAGAAGAAGCAGCCACAGCAACTCTCGATCCAGACTCCACTCCGCACCGTCAGCAGTACAAGTCTGATAGCAACCTGCTCAAGTAACCATTTGCCACCAAATTTATACTAGTTAGGCCTAGGGAAAAATGCTGTGTTTCCTGTTTCAGTCCTGAAAAAAAATTAATGTCAATGTTGGAAAACTGATTGTAGTCAGATGTCAGATCATGGAGCTAGAAATGGTCGATAAGCTGGAAAAAGTTATGTTCCTTGGAGGGGTTCACCCCCAAAAAGGCTAGTGTCGGTTGGGATACATGAAACACAACAATTTTTCCCTAGGTACTAGGTAGCAACAAATTTGTACCAGTTATGGGTCTAAACAGCAGATCAAAGGTTAACTCTGCTCACTGTGTATTTAGATACATGTACCTTGGAAATTCGGGAAACTTTACAATGGGACTGAAAGGGGCATAATGCAGTATTTGCAAGTCATTGCAAGTAGTTCATTAGATTTTCCAAATTCTCTTTGTGTCTCTCTACATGTAACTACCCTGGTAGTGTCGTCACTTGCTGCCAAACATACTCGGGACAATCTGTTAGTATTCCTAATCATGATCTGATTATGATGTACTGACCTGACTGTAACATAAGTCTTTTTTACAAGCCATGGGATCACTTAAAAATGTAGTTTTTTCCAGTCCCTTAGTGGGACATAGTTTGCTATTTTGTTGTTTTTCTTCCAACGAAGTGGAACTTTCTCAACAATCCTTTACTTTTGATAAGATGACTTGGCATCCAAGATGGAAAGTGTTTTTGCCGTAATGTTTTAACTGCGAAGCTTTAGTAATAATATCTTCTTCCTGTCTCGTAGGACATTTTGGTGTTTTTTTTTCCAAACAAATGTATCCTTCTCAACAATCCTTTATTTTTGGAATCAGTTGAAACCTTGATGGAAAGTGTTTTTGCTGTAATGTTTTAACCATGAAGCTTTAGTTATAATATCTTTTTTCTGCTGTCAGCTTGTCATTTTACCAAATATTGTTTGGTTCCTACAAGTTCAAGCAGGCTTAAACTGTACTTTCATGCTTTGTGCTTTCTTTTAAATCTCAAACTCTTTCAATCTGTCCATTTCTGTACAAATGTTGAACAGAAAAATGTTGTTCTGGTGGTCGGATGTACCATCATGTTTTTTAATGGTTTCGCTCAATTTGTTTCCTGACAAAAAATCAGAGAATGAAGGAATCGACTGAGTTGGATTTTTGCATGACTAACGGTTATGAAATGATGTATATTGAATAAAGTATACCCAAAACCTTGCATGATGTTGGGTCAAGTCTTTTATTTTTTCTTTTTTAATTCAGTAACGATACAGGATTCAAAGTAAGACAGGAGGCTTCACATATCTGTAACTTAAATACATTTTAGTCACCAGAATTTTACAGCAATACACCAGAAAGCCTTTATCCACTCTGATATCTCAATTCTTTTCAATTCTTTATTATTATTACCAACATTGCAGACATACATTATAGAATAATAGTGTTGCCTGAATGGCATTGGTATTAACAATCATTACATTAAAAAAACACAACATAACATTGAATTACATAGTATTACATATATACATGAATATATACACACTACTGATATGAACTGTATATCCCAGGCATAGCAAGTTCTGATTATACAGTCTGATGGACTGATGTAGGAAAGAGTTCTGGTCTTTTTGTTCTGGCTGGGGGATGGAGGTGGTTTTGTTTCTAAGAGAGCTTCCAGTAGTATTAGCTCTGGAGACAGGGACAATGTCATCACTGATCTTGCCTCCTTTGAGATTTGAAACAGAAGCTAACACTATACATTCATTACCTTTGCCAAGAAGGTTATGTTTTCAGTAGCGTTTGTGTGTGTGTGTGTGTTTTAGCAACATAACTCGAGAAGCAGTGGATGGATTGGAATGAAACTTGGTAGGTGGGTAGGTCTTTATGAGACCTAAAAATGATTAGATTTGGGCCCCCCTGGCGGCTTTCCTAGGTACTGCAGCAGAACTTCCGGTTTTGATATCTCGTGATCTGGAAATGCTAGGGTCACGAATTTTGTATGGCAGATAGCTCTTGGGATAGGGAAGAAGTGACATGAGTTTGGGTCCCCTAGCGGCTTGTTCTGGAACTGCACGAGCATTTGTTGAAAATTTTTCGAAGGAGGATAACTCAAGAACCGGTTAACGTATTGTCGTGATTTTTGGTATGTAGGTAGTTGAAGTGATGTTTGACATAATAAGATGACAATTATGCAAATCATGTGCTAATTTGCATAATTAATGAGGAAATCCTATAAATCTGTTCGATAGTAGAACTATGAAACACTTGTGACATGTACCTGAGCATGAGAAAACATCTGAGGATATAGATTATGTCCTCAAATTATGAGGACCAAATTTGCATAATTGATAGCATATTTTTATAATTTCATAGTTGTAACTGCTGGGAATTTCATACTTGCCACATTTGGAAGTTAAGTGAAGGTGAACATCAATAAACATAAATTATTCAAATTATGACCTCATTTGCATAATTTATGAGGAAGTGCTATGATAGGCCTTTTTGTTAAGATAAGGCTGTCTTTGGGTGGAGAATATGATCAACTGATATAATCCATGCAACTGAGGCTCTTATTTACAAAATCAGTGATTAAAATTGTATAATAACCCGCAAGGGTTGACATCATTTGGCGAAGGTATGAGATCGTGGAACTCTTGTTTCTATATATAGTAACATCACCAAGTTTGCATAACCAGTCAAGAGGAGCACACATAGAGTACAGACTATTATGACGGCCGTGTTCCATAAGGTGAGGTTCCATGATGTTTCCCCAAGGAAAGGTATACAGCAAATTCCCATTAAGAGGTTGAAAATACTTATCAAGGCTGTGTTCACTACATTTAAATACCCATATTCCTCAGGAAATGAGGAACCAAATATACATGTGACTACATGTATGTGTAGACAAGCTTCAGTGACGTCATCATTGCATATTTTTTTTACTGTGCATAATGCCATCACCAGCCAGTGTAGTCCCATGGGAAGCAAAACCCACTGTTTATAAATAGATGAAAACACCCCAATGACCAATACACGAACACTCAATCCACACAAGTTCTCAATGGTTAACACGATGACTCGAATGGTACCTCCCATATAAGTTAAACATTTGTCATAGTACACATATGTGACCACAGCCTTGACTGCTGCCAGCAGTGATATCACCATGGTGATGACCTTCAGGACACTGACCTGCTCATGTGTGGAGAAAATGATGCAAATTTGCAGACACAGCTGAGGGAGGCTTTCCAACGTGACTTCAACCAGGTGGAAGCGGTGGAGGTTTTTCTTTAAACTTTCTTTTACTTCTTTGCCACCATCTAACAGATTAATAATTTCAACATACTTCATTACAGGCAGAGC
Organism: Branchiostoma belcheri; assembly: GCF_001625305.1. Classification (NCBI taxonomy): domain Eukaryota; kingdom Metazoa; phylum Chordata; class Leptocardii; order Amphioxiformes; family Branchiostomatidae; genus Branchiostoma; species Branchiostoma belcheri. The sequence goes on along the minus strand of NW_017803490.1, from coordinate 10,385,772 downwards.
AAAACATGAGAAGTTCAACAGGCACTTCTCCCACTTCCTCAGTGACAGTTTGATATCTAGAAGGTCAATGTCATACACTAATAATAGAATGTTCATTACAGCTGGTGGGGCCATTACGAACCCTATTGTCCAGCCAAACCAGTGATAATCACCATTGCTATAATACTGCTTTGCCAGCATGATGTCTGTGATAACATCAGCCATGTACAAGAGCAGAGAGATCAGCACAAGACGCATCTGCACCGGGTTGGAGTTCCAGGCTGACAGAAAGCGGCTGCACAGTCCCGTACGTGCAGGTGGAGTAGCAACCTCTGGAATTTGGTTGGCTGCAGGTGGTGTATCGGTTTCTGGATGGTCCATGGTCAAATGGCCTTCTGAGGTGGAGAGACAAAAGTGAAAAAAAAAAACGTCAAAAGATTTCATTACACAAACCCTATTTTTTAATGCACACCAGGTTGAGTTGAATGTACAAACAGTTTCATCACTTGTCTGTGAGTATGGTTAAAACAAGAAAAGGTTCAAATCGTATAGCAAGTACGGTCTCATGGTATGCATTGGCGGTTCCTGCCGTTCGTCCTCTCTTTTTAACCTCATTGGTTCACCGAAATAAATGTAAATGATGCACTGATTGTAACTGATAATCCAGTCATTACATATACTTAACCCGCCAAATGCTCCGAGCTTGACCGTACATAACAGTTGATGTATTTTCCTTCCAAGCTCCAATTATAGGTCACTTTCTGAACACAATTTTAGCATTTTTTATTCATAACGCCTTGTAGTTGAAATCCAGAAAAAATATGAAGTGAAAGCATCTGTCACGAAAACTGATCAAGTCTTTTCAAACACAATACATAGGCTAGGTATCTAGACGTTTTCCCGTCATGCACTATGAGTCATATAAACGACTGTACGTAGCGTGGTAAACCTTCAGAGATAGTCTCGTCTCCGGTTTGTCTTAACGTTGCGTTGAGTCAATCCATCCACAAATGTGGAATATCGATGGTTAAATAACTACACGGGTTATTGACCTCAGTATTACCGGGTATTCTTTTTTCCAAGGGATATCCGACGTGCCTTTAAGCAGCAGCAAACCATTACAATTATACCTGTCCATTTGTGTTTACTTGGCCCACACGAAAATGCAACACTGTCATTGGGCATGACTCCCTTTGAAGATAGTAATACACAGAATGGAGAGACTATAGAAGCGCCAGGCTCATGTTGTAAAGCACTTGTTTTATAATGGAACTTTGACGACGCAAAAATTTCAAGAAACATCCATGATCTCTAGTTTCATAGTCATCACATAATAAAAACGGTCACAGGGTCTACTAACAGTCGTCAAATTTCCCTGCAACAGGTATGCACCACTGCGCTAATTTCCCTTTGAATATTTTATGAACCCTTTCAACCAGTGGCTGTAATTACTGTGGGCATCATTGTTACAACTGAACCATTTTTGCGACGAATTTTGCTCATGTTTCAGACAGATGTAGCTTTTTTGGTGACTCTTTTGGTAATTCATGTACATGCATTGTTTCACCAATGTACGAGGGACATTTTGACACAGTAAATTGTAAACAGTAATGATCAGTATTATAATCTAATCACAATTGATGAAAACCACAATTTGAGTTAAAACTAGCTTTCTTTCAAAAAATACATATTTTAGTTTTCTAAAAAACTGCAAGTTGTTCCTATGATCAAACTGACAAGAAAGGTATGTTATCAAACAATGATTGTCAGATAAATGTGAAACAACAAGGAATATAAGTACATTTTTGTTGGGGGCCCGTTTAAACCCCACTGGACCACACACACACCAATATAAACAGCAATGAGCCATCCCGACGAAAAGCTAAATTGTATGGCATATATTCCTTACAAACTCATGAAAAGAGTTTGTTTCCGATCAAAAAATTTGGCACATACACATATACCCATGGGGTCCATTTAGTCGCATGAGCGTTAATAGGTAACCTACGTTCTCTCACGGGCTGAAGTTACTAGTGGGGTGTCCGCAGACTTCAACGGTAGGTTTTGAAGATTCTGCTTCTGTTCTTCTCAAGACGTCCAGAAGATGAAAACTGTGAAAGTGATCACAATTCAATGATGTCACGCTTGTATTGCATGTCTTGGACTAAACCAATACGGAGAGTAAAGGGGTGTTCATTAACATTGAGTGGCCAATAAAGACCACAATAGGTGCAAGAACTGGATTAATTTTCCTTTCTCATTGATGGGCACCCCTTTGTGCGCTGTGGAGTGGCCAGGCATTACGCTCTGACATCATCATGAGTCATACCTTACTTAAAATTTTCCATCACGCAAGCCTGTTATTGTTTGACATACATCAGGTGACAATGCCTCACTCGTCTTCAACCCTATCTATAGACCAGGCTTTTTTTTGGCATTCGTGGGACGGGAGGGGGAGGGGGGTTTCATTCGCCCCCCCCTCAAAAGTCATGAAGTGTATATCGTATGACGTAATATGACGTGACGGTCATAATGTGATTTTATTGGCCAAAACCGTAATTGTATGCAACGTAACTTATTACATGGATACGAAATTGTTGACAACTATAACAAGAAGCCATAGGTGACAATTCTCCGTGAAGTATTATATATTGCAACAAAAAGAAGTAGCCATTGGCGACAATTCTCTGTGAAGTGTGATAAATCGAACAAAGAAAAATTGTTTAAACGCGCGTCGGCTCAGTCATCTTAAGACGCAACAACCAATCAGAGATGCGAGATGCCTACACGTGACGCGGGAAGGGCGCGCGATGCCCGAAATATTTTTGCGTCAATATTCAGCGCCGTGATTCAAGAGATTAATACCCGGAAACAATTTTTTCTTGTTTTGAACGCATTAACATGCATTTACGCTAATCTAGTATGATTCAGGGTTACCTTTTTTTTAACCTGCCATGGCCAGATTATCTAAAGATGTGTGTATTGTGTGTACAATCTATAGAAAGAGAAATGTACATCAGGTCCGATCATCCGATTTTCACGTTTCGGTTTTTTGGACTCGGTTCATGAACGTATTTTGGTTTGGCTCCTGGAATGTGCAAAAAAATGACTCCCGGGACTGTCTACAGGGAACACTCGCACATTCGCGGTGTATCAGGACAGCGCGACTGGTCGTCATTAGCGCAGTAACAGTTGCATAAACGGACGAAACCATTTCAAAGAAATGGGGATGTTTCGAAAATAAGCATTTACTCCAATATCAAAACAGCTACGGTAAAAATAAAAAGACGTGCATCATCCCGGACATAATGCAACACCACATGCGAAATTACACAGAAATGTGACGTACGGAAGAATGCGTTTTGGCTGCGAACATCTTCCAAAAAACTTGGCATCTCTTAACCATGGGCAAACACATCTGGAACCACTTATAAAAACCACCCCGTATCTGCATGAACTTTTTTGAACCCCACTGCTATTCCAAACAACGCGTTTTTCTGGACCATTCCAATTCGCCTCGTAATTGTAGGGGTGCGTCTGCGATATTACATTGACCGCGAAAGCAGCAACGGCAAAAATACACATTCGTGCATCAACACGGGCATGCCCGCAGACGGCGTATAAAATTGCGTGCCGATTACACAAAGAGAACCCAGTGTTTTGACTGCGAACATGAAAATTCAGCCGATTACAACACTCCGTCCGGAGGTCCTGACCTCCTTCACGGAGTAATAAACTTTAGGAAAAGTCACCTAGTTTGGTGGTTCTAGCGCAAGCCGAAATTTTTCCTTTTTTTACCAATAAAGAAATAAAGCTATGTTAAATATTGATAGCTAAGCCGACAAAGGGTTACCAGATACGATTTTTTTCTGCTTCCGTATCATCACAATCATCTTCTATCCCCTGGCCCTGCAGTTGGTCAATTTTTCGAAAGATGGCGCTTTGAAATGGTCATTCCAACACCTTTATGTCACACGTGACGTCAGATTCAGACAATCGAGACGCCCATATAAGTCAGACAAATCAGGCGTTGTGTCAATTCTTTTACTTTTTTTTTCAATTCAGTACATCATGCAAGTTTCAAAGCGAGACAATATCTGTAACATCTAAACATTACATTCACCAGAATATTTCAATTCAGTACATACAAGTTTCAAAGCAAGACAGGAGTCTTAACACATTATGTAACTTCCATCATATTCACCAGAATTCTAAAGCATTACATCTGCAAGCCTTCATCCAGTTTTGCACATGCCTCCATTTTGAGAATTTGTAACATATATTAGAACTATACATTCTTGACAAACATATATAAAGCGATCTGATTCATAGAACTGCTCAAAATCCAAAATACAGCATTCCAGTCCAAATCATTATTTACCGAGAAAGAATACATGACTATATTAGAAAGACATGTCAAGGCTAGGTTTAGTAATAATGCACGCCTATAAACCTTGTCCTTTGGAAATATTATCATGAATATACATGTGGCCAGGAGTAAATAAGCTTCAGTGACATCTTTATAGCGTATTTGGTGGATTTCTATTACTATGCAGAAAGCCATAATCAGCCAGTGTAGCCCAATGGGAAGCAAAACCCACTGTTTAAAAATAGAAGCAAACAGTCCAATGACCTGCACACGGAGACTCAGTTCACACACCTTCCCAATGGTTAACAAGATGACCAATTTAAGTCTACTCCCCTTATAAGTTGAACATCTGTCATAGTACATATATGTGACAGCAGCCTTGACTGCTGCCAGCAGTGATATCACCATGGTGATGACCTTCAGGACACTGACCTGCTCATGTGTGGAGTGAATGATGTAAATTTGCAGACACAGCTGAGGGAGGCTTTCAAATGTGGCTTCAAACAAGTGCCATCGATGAAGTTTTTTCTTTAAACTTTCTTTCACGTCTTTGCCACCATCTAACAGATTAATAAATTCAACATACTTTATCAGAGGCGGAGCAAAACATGTGAAGTTCAACAGGAACTTCTCCCATGTCCTCAGGGACAGTTTGATATCTAGAAGGTCAATGTCATACACTAATAATACATTATGTTATTATATTTAATTATATTTAGTTAATTATAATAATGTTCATTGCAGCTGATGTTCCCATCACAAACCCTATTGTCCAGCCAAACCAGTAATAATCCCCATTGTTGTAGTACTGTTTTGCCAGCATGATGTCTGTGATAACATCAGCCATGTACAAGAGAAGAGAGATCAGCGCCAGACGCATCTGTACAAGGTTGGAGTTCCAGGCTGACAGAAAGCGGCTCCACAGTCCGGTGGGTGCATCTGGAGTAGCAATGTCTTCGTCCGTCAGACTAGTGGCTTCGTCCGTCAGACTAGTGGCTTCGTCTGTCAAACTAGAGGTTTCGTCTGTCAAACTAGAGGTTTCGTCCGTCAGAGAAGTGGCTTCGTCCATCGTCTAAAAAGGACGTCTTCTGTGAAAGGCACAGAAAGTTGAATTGATGTGATGCTCAATAAAACCTAACACTGCCCTGACACTTACCATATCCCGTGCATACAAATATGTAAATTACATACATTAACGTTTAATACGCAAGAGGTACAACGTATTCGTTGTTGTAGTGCACCTTCTGATATAAAAAGAAAATAACGATATCAGAATTGAATTTTCAACGCCTCGAACTTGTGATGACGTGTCCCTGCTTTATAAAGCTACGACGCCGCACCTTGTACCCGAGTACAGTATAACCAGGCGCCACTATCGCCATTCTTGTTGGGTATGCTGTAACAACAGCACCTGTTACAACTCACCTTTCTCAGTTCACAAATGAAAATAGGAAATCAGCGGACTATTGTGTCCTGAAGATGGATCCGCTTCGAAAGATGTTGAGAGTGAAGGAATGGAGCACCCCTGTCTGATCAAGGCCTCTGATGGCGCAATACACTTACCAAATGATTGTACCTTGTACCTATTGTTTTTGCTCACGGGGGCAGTGAGTGCAAATGGATTATCTATTAAACTGTACCTCTAGATTACAACTGGTGGAGGGGCACTGTTTTTAAAGGGTTGTACAACGCATGGACTTTGTCGAACCTGCGGAGGCCCACTCCTCTACTCCAGAGTTTGTAACATTAAGGCAAAGAAGACAAGGGCAGGTCTACTTTTGTGTTTAACTTCGTTAATTTGCCCCCCCCCCCTCTGTGTAGTGGGCGATACCCGCACTGAGTCATTGACTGTATAATTATGACTCAGCTTACTAAAAATATCCATGACGAAACGTACACTTCCCACTTTTTTTATTCCGAAACATGTAATCACAAGACGTGATGACGACACACTCAAGTTTTTTCAACTTATATTAATGCCGCCACCAACACAGGGGACAATACAATACTCATTTACATCTGAGCTAAGTGAGGAAAGTCGTGTGAAGTGCCTTTCCCAAGGGCACAAGATCGGTGGCATGTCAGGACTCGAACCCGGGGCCTCTGGTTCCGAGTCGAGAACGCTGCCGCTACGCCACACGACCCCACTTCCCACTTGTGTCACCTATTTCACGTTGTACATGGTTCAAAGTGCAACAGGTGGCATAAAGTTCATCGAGATTAACAGAGTTTGCAGACCTTAAAATACTGATAATGAAAGTCCAGTGTTGCCACAATGTTTACATCCGGTTTGTTTAATGGATCCGACAGACTGAGTTACATCATAGTACATGCTTCATTCTGTATGTAAACACGGCGTGGAACAACTATGTCATTCATTATACATTCTTACAAACTCTCTCTTCCCCCTTATAATAAATTTATCGGGATTCACAGAATTTTTGTTGTACAATCTTGAAATCTTACATACCACATTGCAGATCTGAATTGAGTAAGTATTTAGTAATTTACAATCGGTGCGGTTTATGTAGCAAGTCGTTCTTTAAAACACAACATCATTGTCTCTTAAGCAAAAATGGAGATACACACTAAAAGACTTGCATAGGATATAGGACACAGGCCTGACTAAACATGTCCATGTAAGGTGTACAATGTTGTCAAAATATGTACAAATAACATCAGAGGTATCACACATTGAAAAAAGCTATAAGAAAGGTTACTGTGAAATTGGCGTCTGTGCCCCAGACTTACATTAATTTTCTATTTCCTGGGAGAACATCCTACTCGGAAAGTCTCCCAAAAGGATGTACTGCATTGTGGATACAATTGACTCCACACTATTGGCATTGTAAATATCACCGTAAGTAGAGCAACGATAATGGGTGGTACCGGTATCATGTGTAGTGATTCTAAATCGAAAGCGACCCATATAGCTCCCACCATAATGTTAGAAATCAATGTGATCGCCATACTTACTGCGTCCCCATTTCCCTTAACAGGGAATGTGCAGAATACACATGTGGCGAACTGTAGACAAGTTTCTAAAATGCCATCTTCTTTGTACTTGTTTCCGTCGGTTGTGTATACTATGCAAAATGCTGTCACTAGCCAGTGTATGCCAATGTGAATGAAAACCCACTGTTTATAAACAGATGCAAACAACACAATGACCAGCACACGGAGACTCAGTTCAAGCGCCTTCCAAATGAATAACATGATGACCAATTTAAGGCTACTCCCCTTATAAGTTGAACTTCTGTCATAGTACATATATGTATCCACAGCCTTGACTGCTGCCAGCAGTGATATCACCATGGTGATGACCTTCAGAACACTGAACTGCTCATGTGTGGAGCGAATGATGTAAAGTTGTAGACACAGCTGAGGGAGGCTCTCCAAAATGGCTTCAACCAGGTGGAAGTGGTGGAGTTTTTTCTTTAAACTTTCTTTCACGTCTTTGCCACCATCTAACAGATTAATGATTTCAACATACTTCATAAGAGGCATAGCAAAACATGTGAAGTTCCATAGGAACTTCTCCCACTTTCTCAGTGACAGTTTGATATCTAGAAGGTCAATGCCAAACACTAATATAATGTTCATTAAAATTGGTGGTGTCATTACGAACCCCAGTGTACAGCCAAGCCAGTAATGATCCCCATTGCTATAGTACTGCACTGCCAGCATGATATCTGTGATAACATCAGCCATGTACAAGAGCAGAGAGATCAGCGCCAGACGCATCTGCCACGGGTTGGCGTCCCAGGCTGACATCGAGCGTCTCCACAGTCTGGTGGCTGCATTTGGGGTAGCAGCGTCGCCCATCCAAACAGTCACTGTGGTTTCCATCGTCTAAAAGGGACGTCTTCTGTGAGGCGTACACAAAGTTGAATTGATGTGATACTCAACGAAACTTGACACTTCCCCTGAATTTTTCCATATCCCATGCATACAAAAAAGGAAATCACATAGTTACATTGATGCATCCTTTAGTAGTCGTATCGTTTTATTCACTAAGCAGGAGAATCAACGTATTGGTCGTGCACCTTCTAATCCGATATAAAAAACGATATCAGAATTGAATTTTCAACGCCTCGATCTTGTGATGTCGTGTTTCTGTTTTAGAAAGCTACGACGCCGCACCTTGTACCCAAGAACGCTATTATATAATATTAACCACGCACAAATGTGTTCACGTCTCACTCTTCTGGTATTGTTGGCAGTAATTAACAACTGCACCTATTACACAACTCACCTTTCTTTTCACAACTGTAAATAGGAAAGCAGCGGACGATTGAGCCCCGAAGATCAACCGATCGTTCGAAGAATGTTGAGACAGAGACAATGGCGAACCCCGTCAGCTGAAGCCCTGTGAATGCGATGACTGTACCTTTTTCCTGTTTATATCTTTGCTCACTCGGGCAGTGGGTGGAAATAGATCATCTATTATGTTGTAATTCAAGATTACAATTGGTGGAGAGGCACTGTTATTTATGGGTTGTGCAACGCATTGACTGTTATAGTGATCCTGCGGGAGCCCACTCCAAATAGATCATCTATTATGTTGTAATTCAAGATTACAACTGGTGGAGGGGCACTGTTATTTCTGGATTGTACAACTTACATGTATTGACTATATTGAGCCTGTGGATGACAACTCCTCTACTCCAGAGTTTGTAACATTAAGGCAATGAAGACAAGGGCAGGTCTAGTTTTGAGTTTAACTTGGTTAATTTGACCCCCCCCCCTCTGTGTAGTGGGTCATGTCCGCACTGAGTCAGACTGTTTCATTATGACTCACCTTTACTAAAAATATCCATGACGAAACGTAAACTTCCCACTTGTACATGGTTCAAAGTGCAACAGGTGGCATAGAGTTCATGGAGATTAAGAGAGCTTGCAGACCTTAAAATACTGATAATGAAAGTCCAGTGTTGCTTCAATGTTTACATCCAGTTTGTTTAATGATCCAACAGACTGAGCTACATCATAGTACATGCTTCATTCTGTATGTAAACACGGCGTGGAACAACTATGTCATTCATTATACATTCTTACAAACTGTCTCTTCCCCCTAATAATAGATTTATCGGAATTCACAGAATTTTTGTTGTACAATCTTGAAATCTTACATACCACATTGCAGATCTGAATTGAGTAAGTATTTAGTACTTTACAATCAATACGGTTTATGTAGCAAGTCGTTCTTTAAAACACAACATCAATATCTCTTAAGCAAAAATTGAGATACACACTAAAAGACTTGCATAGGATATAGGACACAGGCCTGACTAAACATGTCCATGTAAGGTGTACAATGTTGTCAAAATATGTACAAATAACATCAGAGGTATCACACATTGAAAAAAGCTCAAAGAAAGGTTACTGTGAAATTGGCGTCTGTGCCCCAGACTAACATTTCTATTTCCTGGGAGAACATCCGACTCGGAAAGTCTCCCAAATGGATGTGCTGCATTGTGGATACAATTGACCCCACACTATTGGCATTGTAAATATCACCGTAAGTAGAGCAACGATAATGGGTGGTATCATGTGTAGTGATTCTAAATCGAAAGCGACCCATATAGTTCCCACCATAATGTTAGAAATCAATGTGATCGCCATACTGACTGCGTCCCCATTTCCCTTAACAGGGAATGTGCAGAATACACATGTGGCGAACTGTAGACAAGTTTCTAAAATGCCATCTTCTTTGTACTTGTTTCCGTCGGTTGTGTATACTATGCAAAATGCTGTCACTAGCCAGTGTATTCCAATGTGAATGAAAACCCACTGTTTATAAACAGATGCAAACAACACAATGACCAGCACACGGAGACTCAGTTCAAGCGCCTTCCAAATGAATAACATGATGACCAATTTAAGGCTACTCCCCTTATAAGTTGAACTTCTGTCATAGTACATATATGTAACCACAGCCTTGACTGCTGCCAGCAGTGATATCACCATGGTGATGACCTTCAGAACACTGAACTGCTCATGTGTGGAGCGAATGATATAAAGTTGTAGACAGAGCTGAGGGAGGCTCTCCAAAATGGCTTCAACCAGGTGGAAGCGGTAGAGTTTTTCCTTTAAACTCTCTTTCACGACTTTGCGACCATCTAACAGATTAATGATTTCAACATACTTCATAAGAGGCATAGCAAAACATGTGAAGTTCAACAGGAACTTCTCCCACTTTCTCAGTGACAGTTTGATATCTAGAAGGTCAATGTCATACACTAATAATAGAATGTTCATTACAGCTGGTGGTGCCATTATACATACGAACCCTATTGTCCAGCCAAACCAGTGATAATCCCCATTGTTGTAGTACTGCTTTGCCAACATGGCCAAACCAGTGATAATCAACCTTTTTGTAGTACTGCACTACCAACATATTAAAATCTGTGAAAACATCAGCCATGTACAAGAGCAGAGAGATAAGCACAAGACGCATCTGTTCAGGATTGGAGTTCCAGGCTGACAGAAAGCGGCTCCACAGTTGGGTGGCTGGCCCCATATAAGTTGAACGTCTGTCATAGTACATACATGTGACTACAGCCTTGACTGCTGCCAGCAGTGATATCACCATGGTGATGACCTTCAGGACACTGACCTGCTCATGTGTGGAGCGAATGATGTAAATTTGCAGACACAGCTGAGGGAGGCTCTCCAACATGGCTTCAACCAGGTGGAAGCGGCGGAGGTTTTTCTTTAAACTTTCTTTTACTTCTTTGCCACCATCTAACAGATTAATAATTTCAACATACTTCATTACAGGCAGAGCAAAACATGAGAAGTTCAACAGGCACTTCTCCCACTTCCTCAGTGACAGTTTGATATCTAGGAGATCAATGTCATACACTAATAACATAAAGTTCATTACAGCTGGTGGTGCCATCACAAACCCTATTGTCCAGCCAAACCAGTGATAATCACCATTGCTATAATACTGCTTTGCCAGCATGATGTCTGTGATAATGTCAGCCATGTACAAGAGCAGAGAGATCAGCACCAGACGCATCTGTACAAGGTTGGAGTTCCAGGCTGACAGAAGCTTCTTCCAGCCACAGGCTGCAGCTGACAGAAATCGGCTCCACAGTCCGGTGACTGGAGTAGCAACTTCTTCGATCATCAGACTAGTGGTTTCGTCCATCGTCTAACTTGTAGGACGTCTTCTGTGAGACGTACAGAAATTTGAAGTTGATGTGATGCTCAATGAAACCTAAAACTTTCCATATCTCATGCATACAATGAATTAAATTGCATACATCAAACCTACATTGCAACAGTGTTTTAATCAAAAACGTTGTTCACAAAGCAGGACGTGCAACGTATTTATCCGACAATAGAAAACAACACTAATCAAAGCAGAGGCTGCCACCGAACTTTCATATTTCATTGACTTTTCCCTCCATAAGTCATACGTTTTTTCAAGGAGCCCCTCTGATGACGTGTCCCTGCTTTATAAAAAAAAACGCTGCAACTTGTATCCGAGTACTTACAGTATAACCAGGCACCACTGTGCCGACTTCGCATTCTTGTATGCAGTAACAACGGCAGCTGCTACAACTCACCTTTCTTTCCTAGTGACGACTGAAAATAGGAAAGCAGCGGACGATTGTGTCCTGAAGGTGGATCCGCTTCGAAAGATGTTGAGGGTGAAGGAATGGAGTACCCCTGTCCGCTCAAGCCCTCTGATGGCGTAATGCACTTAGTCTACCAAATGATTGTACCTTGTACCTATTGTTTTTGCTCACGGGGGCAGCGGTTGGGCAAATAAATCATATATTAAACTGTACCTCCAGATTAAAATTGGCGGAGGGGCACTGTTATTTCTGGGTTGTGCAACGCATTGACTTTGTCGAACCTGCGGAAGCCCACTCCTCTACTCCAGAGTTTGTAACATTAAGGCAATGCAGACAAGGGCAGGTCTAGTTTTGTGTTTAACTTCGTTAATTTGACCCCCCCCCCTCTGTGTAGTGGGCGATACCCACACTAAGTCATTGACCGTATCACAATGACTCAGCTTTAGTAAAAATATCCATGACGAAACTTAAACTTCCCACTTGTACATGGTTCAAAGTGCAACAGGTGACATAAAGTTCATGGAGATTAATAGAGTTTGCAGACCTTAAAATAATGATAATGAAAGTCCAGTGTTGCCACAATGTTTACATCCAGTTTGTTTAATGATCCAACAGACTGAGCTACATCATAGTACATGCTTCATTCTGTATGTAAACACGGCGTGGAACAACTAGGCATTCGTGATACATTCTTACAAACTGTCTCTTCCCCCTTATAACAAATTTATCGGGATTCACAGAATTTTTGTTCTACAATCTTGAAATCTTACATACCACATTGCAGATCTGAATTAAGTATTTAGTAATTTAGAATCAATACGGTTTTATGTAGCAAGTTGTTCTTACAAACACAACATCAATATCTTGACCCTAAAAGTCTTGCATAGGATATAGGACACAGGCCTGACTAAACATGTCCATGTAAGGTGTACAATGTTGTCAAAATATGTACAAATAACATCAGAGGTATCACACATTGAAAAAAGCTCAAAGAAAGGTTACTGTGAAATTGACGTCTGTTCCCCAGACTTACATTTCTTTTTCCTGGAAGAACATCCGACTCCGAAAGTCTCCCAAATGGATGTGCTGCATTGTGCAATCTTTTGGGTTAGAATCAACCATGGCCTTGATATAGAGGATTTATACAATTGACTCCACACTATTGGCATTGTCCATATCACCGTAACTGGAGCAATCATAATGACGACTCCTATCATGTCCATTTTCTGTGCTGATTGCCTTATTCCGTGATGATCCTGAATTGGAAGCGTGGCATTGAAAACCATATCCCATGATGATTCTGAATTGAAAGCGACCCCTACAATTGCTGGGGCCATCACCAGCAATGTGATCGCTATGTTCATACTTACACAATGCATTGCATCCCTATTTTCCTTATCAGGAAATGTGCAGAATACACATGTGACCAACTGTAGACAAGCTTCTGAAATGCCGTCTTCATACTTGAGTGTGATTACTATGCAAAACGCTATCACCAGCCAGTGTATTCCAATGTGAAGCATGACCCATTCTTTAAAAATAGATGCAAACAGCACAATGACAAACACACGATGACTCAGTTCACTCACCTTCCAAATAAATAACTTGATGACCAATTTAAGTATACTCCCCTTATAAGTTGAATATCTGTCATAGTACATATATGTGACTACAGCCTTGACTGCTGCCAGCAGTGATATCATAATGGAGATGACCTTCAGAACACTGAACTGCTCATGTGTGGAGCGAATGATGTAAAGTTGTAGACACAGCTGAGGGAGGCTCTCCAAAATGACTTCAACCAGGTGGAAGCGGTAGAGTTTTTCCTTTAAACTTTCTTTCACGACTTTGCGACCATCTAACAGATTAATGATTTCAACATACTTCATAAGAGGCATAGCAAAGCATGTGAAGTTCAACAGGAACTTCTCCCACTTCCTCAGTGACAGTTTGATATCTAGAAGGTCAATGCCAAACACTAATATAATGTTCATTAAAGTTGGTGGTGCCATCACAAACCCCAGTGTACAGCCAAGCCAGTAATAATCCCCATAGCTATAGTACTGCACTGCCAGCATAATGTCTGTGATAACATCAGCCATGTACAAGAGCAGAGAGATCAGCGCCAGACGCATCTGCCACGGGTTGGCGTCCCAGGCTGACACCGAGCGTCTCCACAGTCTGGTGGCTGCATTTGGAGTAGCAGCGTCACCCATCCAAACAGTCACTGTGGTTTCCATCGTCTAAAAAGGACGTCTTCTGTTAGCCGTACACAAATTTGAATTGATATGATACTCAACGAAACTTAACACTTCCCCTGAATTTTTCCATATCCCATGCATACAAAGAAGGAAATCACATAGTTACATTGATGCATCCTTTAGTAGTCGTATCGTTTTATTCACTAAGCAGGAGAATCAACGTATTCGTCGTGCACCTTCTAATTCGATATAAAAAAAAACGATAACAGAATTGAATTTTCAACGCCTCGATCTTGTGATGACGTGTCACTGTTTTAGAAAGCTACGACGCCGCACCTTGTACCCAAGAACGCTATATCAACCACGCACAAATGTGTTGACGTCTCACTCTTCTCGTATCGTTAGCAGTAATTAACAACTGCACCTATTACACAACTCACCTTTCTTTTCACAACTGTAAATAGGAAAGCAGCGGAAGATTGAGCCCTGAAGATCGACGGATCGTTCGAAGGATGTTGAGACAGAGACAATGGTGTACCCCGCCAACTGAAGCACTGTGAATACGATGACTGTACCTTTTTCCTGTTTATATCTTTGCTCACTCGGGCAGTGGGTGGAAATAGATCATCTATTATGTTGTAATTCAAGATTACAATTGGTGGAGAGGCACTGTTATTTATGGGGTGTGCAACTTATAGACTGTTATAGTGATCCTGCGGGAGCCCACTCCAAATAGATCATCTATTATGTTGTAATTCAAGATTACAACTGGTGGAGGGGCACTGTTATTTCTGGGTTGTACAACTTACATGTATTGACTATATTGAGCCTGCGGAGGCCCACTCCTCTACTCCAGAGTTTGTAACATTAAGGCATTGAAGACAAGGGCAGGTGTAGTTTTGAGTTTAACTTGGTTAATTTGACCCCCCCCCCTCTGTGTAGTGGGTCATGTCCGCACTGAGTCAGACTGTATCATTATGACTCACCTTTACTAGAAATATCCATGACGAAACTTAAACTTCCCACTTGTATATGGTTCAATGTGCAACAGGTGGCATAAAGTTCAGACTAGGATAAAAGGATTAGTTTAGCCTCCTGTGCAGGCCTCCGGGCAGGTGGGAGTTTTGATACTGCGTTTTGTAGAATTTTTAACACGTTCTTTTGCCGGCCATCCTACATCCCAGAGAAGGTTTGTACCCGCCACGGGCCTTCTTTAGACGGCTATTTTTTTGTAATCACCAGATTACATCACCAGGTGATATAATCACCAGACGTGGTGACGGCACACTCAAGTTTTTCAACTTATATTAATGCCGCCACCGACACGGGACAAATACATGACAGGACAGTACTCACCTGAGTTAAGTGACGAAAGTCGTGTAAAGTGCCCTTCCCAAGGGCACAATATCGGTGGCATGTCAGAACTCGAACCCGGGACCTCTTAGTTCCGAGTCGCGCACTCTGCCGCTACGCCACACGACCCCACAAACGAAGACGGCTGGTTGTAAGATGGCCGGCAAAAGAACGCGTTAAAAATCTACAAAACGCAGTATCAAAACTCCGACCAGCCCGGAGGCCTGCACAGGACGCCTGCACAAGAGGCTATGATCAGCGTATCAAACTGAAATGCGACGTTCCAGTTACCTCTCTTTTTTATTTCAACATAAGGCCACACCGACGTAATTTTATGGATGACATCCTCTGAAGACCACCAAACTAGATACCATGTCCTTAGTAAAATTTTAATACAGCAAGTTCTTCCACGACAAAATTATACATACGACAAATTATACATTTGCAGATAATTAAATTGGTGTGGCCTAAGTCTCCACAATGTTCCTTTATACAACACTGAGACAAGAAAATGTAAATGCCCTCGGTAATTAAGTCCTTTAGTAAAGCAAGTTCTTCCACCACAAAATCGTACATATGTTATTATATATAAGAAATATAAAGCTTCAAAGCAACCATTTGACAAAAGTGTCATTCCCTAACAGTGAACATTCATGAACAAAAAATCATCCAAAACTTCATCTGATTTCCTTTACAGATCTTGAAATCACAAAATAATGAAGTTCAACCATTGTTGTTGTCTTGTAACTAAATAACTGATAATTCGTGCTACTTACAAATGTTTTTTAAACATATTTACACATAAATTGTAACACATAACAGTGACTTGTTTTTTTTATTGAATAAAGCAATACAAATACAAGGACGAAGTGGGGCTGAACTCAAGTTATACAACTTATTTTACAGCCCCACTTAACATTTAACATAAATACAATATTCATACAGATAGTCATAAACATAAAGTAGTACGCTGAAAACTAAACCCCTATACATACAGCAATATATCAACAAGAGAAGTATTATATTATTTATATGTTACAAACAAAACGGAGTATACTATATAACAAAGAAACGTTTAGTGACATGTTACTATAAGAGAAATTATTCCAGATTGAATACTTGAAATGTCCTGACAACAAAGTACCTGACACTGAACCTATCAAAGCCACATTAACTACATTGTAGATTATATTTTGGGAAATACGTCGATGAAGGTTAGACATCCAGGTTATACGATACGCCAAAAAGCAGTTACTCAAGCAACTGGATATGATTTTGGAAACGGTTAAACGTTTCAGCTAGTATCGACTACATTTTGTCAGTGGCTGAGAGACCAGAGGACATGTTGACACTTGGCCTCCCCACTTCACACTCCTTGTAGTAATAATACTTATAGTGAAAAACACGATTCAGATTCAGATCAATTTGGACTCTCTTGGCCGACTTCTTGCCACTTGTTTGGTGGCTTTCCTGGGTGTCCTATTTTGATGGAGACCCGGATGCCACCACCACTGGCGCCTTGCTGTCGGAGCAGATCGCTTGACTGCTGTCATCTGCACGGCTGTTTGGGGATGCAGGACGGACCGCGATGATGCGGCAGCCTCCTTTGGGGACATGAAGTTCCACTGCTGTAGCATCGGGAACATCTTTGACAGTCGGAACAAACTCGGGCTCTGCGGGGAGGTCTGCGTCCTTCATCCTGTGAGAATAGAGGTGTTTGAGTGAGTTTCTAAAATCTTGTATGTTGAATATATATTTTTAACAAATCAAGGCTATTTTAGATACTGTGCTCA
The DNA here is from genome assembly GCF_001625305.1 of Branchiostoma belcheri. Classification (NCBI taxonomy): domain Eukaryota; kingdom Metazoa; phylum Chordata; class Leptocardii; order Amphioxiformes; family Branchiostomatidae; genus Branchiostoma; species Branchiostoma belcheri. The sequence continues at coordinate 10,368,485 of NW_017803490.1, read as the reverse complement.
ATACCATTTTTTTTTGTAAAATGTGTACTTACTCGAGGTTGAAGAGCAACTGCCTCTGCAGCCACAGTTTCTCCACTTTAATCTCCACCTCGACCAGGCTGTCATGAAGAGTGTCCAATGAGTTGTTTTCTGTACCAATGTAAAGGGTTCAATCAGTGTTCTTTAATCACACATGAAATAAATTATTTAATAACAAATCTTAATACATGTTCATATTAAAAAAGAAAACATGCAGAGAAGGTCAGATACTTTTTCCAGGGCCTTCCTGTAACTGAGATTATGATAATTACTAATCATGATAACATACTTTGAGCAGCAGACAATATATGATAAAATTGAACAAAGGAGACAATAAAATTTGATAGCACATGCGGCAAAATATTATATATCAGCTTGTTTAAACACTAGATATGAATGAAGTTTTGAGTAAATAAAGGAATTCAGGGAGGGTGGTTCTGTAGCATTATAACTGGAGTGATGAAGCAAAGATCCTGGGTTCAAGTCCATAATTTGCCAACTAGTTCAGTGACCAAGCAAGTCACTTTCCAACAAAATTGAGACCCAAAAAATGATAGACTTTCTCGGTTGGTTAAACCGAGGGCTACGCTACCTGTGACTGGCACCTTCCAAAAGCCGAAGAAGGCCGTGAAGCGTTCCCACAACCCCTGGATGAAGTACTGGTCCTCCTCAGACATGATGTGGTTCCGCACATCGGTAAGGGCGCTGTCGATGATCGCCATGGCGATGTTCATCAGCACCAGGAAGATTATGCAAATGAAAGTGATGAAGAAGATGGGGCCGAGGATGGGGGATGCCTCCCGCAGTTCGTAGTAGTAGAAGTTTCCAAGAGACATCTGGAACAGGGTGGAGAAGGACTTGCTGATGGTGCTGAAAAAAGAAAACAAATCAAATCATTTTTACAGTCATGATAACCTAACTTGTATCATCATATTTCTAGAAGTCACAAGGTTTGTATCCCTACTGCAGTACTAAAACTAAGTTGAAAAAAGAGATATCATCCAAGTTTTCTAACTAAAAGTTTGAATTTGATGCAAAGAGGATCTATGTTTCCTTACCTGTACTCCTCAACAATAAGGCCGAACTTGAGATAACCGAAGACGCCGAATGCTGACATGGCGAGGAAGAGGTAGACGGCGAAGGAAGCGAACTCCACCGACATCCCTCGGATCATGGACATCAGCTTGGCGAGGAATGGGTTGAACCTCAGCAGCCGGAGGAACTTCATCATGTTGACAAACGTCAGGAAGGCCAGGAACCAGCCGTAAACCAGGCTCACGTTCACCGCATATCGGAAATGGTGGACTTCATCTTTAAAAGAAGAGCGTTGCATAATGTTAAATGATTACCTTCCATAATCTGTCCAAGAATGTTGCATGTTTTATAACAGTAAGCAAGTGAAATTTTTATGTGATATGTATGGTTTGTGCTACAGTTTTGCATAAATGTGAAACACACCTTTCCCAGCATTGATCGCTGCCAGAGCCATGGAGCTGTAGGTTCTCTTGAAGCCATACAAGGCGATGGCAGTGAATGCCAAGAAGAAATTAAAGATTTCCACAACCTTCCATGGCTCCCTCAGGTAGGCCAAGCCGGCGGCGCGTGCAGTTTTCGTCTCTTTCCACAGTGTGTAGAGGAGAACGATGACGTAAGTGATTTCCAGCAGGACGTAGATGTACCCGATCGTTCCTGGCCGTTGATGAAGTCGGAAGGCCTGCACGCGATGATGGGTAAAAACTCCGGCCGTCTCGGAGAATTCAAACACCATCGTCACCGATGTGAACAGATCCAGGTTCCCGTTGTAGAGCAACGCTTCCAAGAAGATGGCCCTCGTCCGCTTGTCGATCCAACGGTTGGCCTTCAGCTCTGCCAGGATGCTGCGCATCTCGTCTGCAGATTTTCCCAGGTTCAGCCCGAAGCCGTCTCCCCAGTACTGCGTCGTCAAACCGTAGATGGGGAGACTGGTGTATCCACTGTGGAGGTAGGTCCATCCAGGGGCTTCTGACTCCATCGCTGACGTATTCATGACCCTTTCCCAGCCCTTTCGAAACGCTCCGGTCTCCTTGGTGTGTTCATCGTACCCTGATGAACATTCGTCAAACGACTTCTGCATTGCTGCTGGCACTGTGCACAGCCCTGGGATGACAGGAGATGGAAAGGAAAAAAAGTCACAAATCAGAGGTTAACAGTTTTGTTATTTTGGCATCCTCTTAATTTTAGGTAGGTGTCTTGAAATATTTTTTGATGAATAAGGAGATCATAATGATCCTTTGAATTTGTCAAATTTAACTTTTCACCACTCATGTTTCCTCTAGTAATGTTTGCCATGTGAGCCCACAGCAAATGTTCTATGTGCAAAGTGGTTCCACCCACCTGGCTTTACTCGGACTTGGATCATGCTAGACGGGGCGACCAGGACTGACTGCATGTCTGCCGTGAAGCCCTTATCCTGCCAGCGAAGCTTGTTGTCATTGTAGGAAGTCTCCGGGTAGAAGTTCTCCAGAGCGGTCCCGTTCAGCCAGGACCAGAAGGTATCAGCATCATCTACCTGTGGAGAAAAGAGAACTGGTGATTTTACTGAACAAAGAAATAATTTGAAAAGAATAATCTTGGGGAATAAGTAATTTAGCTGTTACCTGTGTCAACATGGCTAAAGGGTTTCCACTGGCTTGAAAGGATAATCTGGCCAATGCAATGATTTAGTGATCAGACACCAATGTACAATGTAAGGCCCTGTAATGATCTTACCTCGTCCAAGGACTGCACAAAGGTGTTGGTTGCGCTCTGTGTCTGATAGAAGGCCTGGGTGGTGCTGTGGTGTTCGTTGGTGATGCTGAGGACAAGCAGCACGTAAAAGCAAGACACCATGATGTCCCGAAGGATTTCGCCATTCCTCCTGTCCCTGCGCTGCTTCTTCCTTGCTTGTTTGATGTTGATAAGGGACGTCATCGAAAGTCGCTCCATCTTTCTCCTCGTGCGAAATGCATTCCCTGTAGTAAGCAAGAAAAATATAAATGAAGTCATTATGGTCTGTATTTGTTAGAAAAGTGGAAACAACACCACAAATGGAAGTCTTAGTTATTTTGTGACCTGGTGGAATTAACTTAGTATTTGATGTTACCAACTTACAGTTAAAGCCTGACACAGCATTGGCTTCCATCAAAACGGGGCTCCATTTCTCTTCAAAAATCTTCTTGACGGCTTGTGTCTTGCGAAGAGATGAAGTGAAGATGGCAAGAAGAAATATCTGTAAGATAAAAGACTTGGTTGTTAGGGTGGCTACTACAACAAACATGTAATCACGAAATTGATATCCAAGCTTGAATGGTGCTGACAGTTGGCATTTTCAGGTGTTTAACAATAAAAGTAATTATTTAAATATCCAACCTGAAACAAACATAATAATTGAAAGTGTTAAAACGATAACCACCTATTAGTAGACAATGTTCTTACCTTCCCTGGTTGCATAAGGAAGACGTCTGCCAGAAAGGAGATGATGAATGCAGACAGCCACTTGTTGGTCTTGTCCTTGCCCCACTGCATGCTGAACAGCGTGGTGAAGACAGCTGACCCCAGGAAAGACAGCATCACCAGCATCCATGCCACGTACCTGCACCCGTGTGGCAGGCGCTTGGCTGGACCCCTCTGGGTGGGTGCCTCAGGTGGGCCGCCCGTCTCCACGTCTCGGACCCGGCGGTCGCCCTTGCTGCTCGGCCGGCTGTACTGGAACAGCAGCACTATGGCTGTTGCCACGGGAAGGCAGGTGATGCTGGCCATGAACCCCGTGTAGACTCCGTTCAAGGTGAAGGAGAACGGCCCCAGGCTGAAGACCCGCACGATTTCGGTTTCTACTTCATCCCTCAGCCACATGGCGCTGGACACCATGGACATAGCGAAGAAACTCAGGCAGCAGCCAAGCCTCTCGATGCGGGTGAACGTGCTACCTGTAGAGGAAACATAATGGGGGACATTTTTTATCAAGAGAAGTTGGTCTTAATAATAAACAATGAAAGCAACACTCCAGATGAAACGCAGCCAGCAAGAAGCAATAACAAAATATGCAAAAAAAAAATAGAATGACTAGTGTGAGGGGAATTTTAGACATACACATCTAGAGACTACCTCAGATCAGCCAAGATAAACATTTTGCAGTAAAGTTGAAAAAGCAAAATGATACCTTCAGGCTTGAAGGCGACGGACAGAAGTAGGTGTTCCTCTGTCAGGTTATGGCGCAAACTTGCCGGGAACAGGAACCCGAAGGATCGCAGGTCCTCCTCAGAGGCGACGGGAAAGGTCTTCACGACCTGCCCGTCCCCGCGGTCGGCTGCCAGCCACTCGTCGCAGAAGAAATAGAACCTGCAGTTCCAAGAGAAAGAAATGTAACTCTTCCAAAAGACCTGGAAGTGGGTCAGGTGAAAACTTTATTGAACAACCCTCCCATGATTATGATTGGATGAAAGTAGACAGCGCTTGGCTGGACTCACAGTTTGCCTGTGGTGAGATCCTGCACGGCTGCTCGGTCCACGTGCCACGATGCGCGGCTCCCCTCCCCACTGTTGTCGTGCATGAGCTGCAGCAGCTCCACCTTACCCAGCTGTTCTGCTGTGCTGAAGGTCAGGGTCACCTGGCTGGTTCGGGTGAAAACCTAAACAGCAACAGAAATTCAACCTGTTAGGACATACTGTGAGTTAAAACATCTGCAGAGAAAAGTTGGGTGATGAAATTGCAATAGGAGTGGTCAGTGCCAAATTTGATGGTCTAACCTTCTCTGTGAGGTCGACCAGTCTCACATCAGAGTTTGCTGCATCTCCGAACAGCTTGAAGGCAACTGTAGACTCTGTCCCAGCATGCTTAGCTGCACCTGTCCAGATGAGGAGGCGGTACCGGAAGTTGTCCTGAAGGTTGTCCAACCTTACAGCTCCACTTAACTGTAGCAATGTACGAAGAGATAGAACATAAATGTTCACATACATGTACATACTGACCTTGACCTCTCACAGTAGATTGACTGAAGAATAAAAAAGCAGCCTTTACGTTAGGTTATACAGATACATTGCAAGTATGGTAGCTATTTAAACTTTTTAGACTTTATTTATATGTACATGCAGGGCAGGGTTTAGAGCCTTTGAGATATAGGCTAGTTGGAAAAACTAATGATAGATATTAAACATGTGCTGATTCAGATAAATCTACCAGAAAATCCATTAGAAATAACAAGTCCACAGAGCAAAGACTCGACATTACACATGGCCACTTCTGTTGGCCTGATATGGGTGACTGGTGATGCCCACTTACCTTCCCTTTTCCTCTACGCTCAGCAATCTTGATCGCGACTGATGCGAACGAGAAGAGACAGAGCCCCGCAATGATGGTCGCCACGACGGCACCGTTGTCTGCAAGATCACTGAAGTTCAACGCCTCGAACACGATGGTGTTTGGCGGTGTGGCGAAGTCACTCCCGAAGGCTGTCAGATGGTTGCAGTGACAGATAGTGCTGGTAATGGTGGACTGATTGCTTATCTGTAGAAAGCAGTAAAGAGACATGTGATCACATTAAGTCCAAACATGGGTCCTTTGACATAATTTGGAAAACCTATCTTCAAAATCATGCTAGAAAATAGGTTTTCCAAATGATTCTAACAATCGTGAATACTAAGAATGAAGGCGTCCCCAAAGCAAGGAGAGCCTGTACCCACCGAGCAGCCGTCCGTTCTCCAGGCTTCCTGCGTCTCGCTCCAGAAGACACAGCCCAAACGGGCCCATTCCATCTGGTAGGCGTAGAAGTCAGCGGCGTGTGGCTTCTTCACGTCGGTTCTTTTCTCACTGCCACACTCAGTCACTGGTCCTGAAAAAAGGGACATTGAAAACAGACCTGAGAAGTGAAAAAATACTCAAATATTGTAACATGTTGTTACAATGTACCTTGTAAAGTTACACAATACAAAATACGTGTTTTGTATTAAAAGAACAGATATAACCAAAAGAACAGATATCACCAAACCAAGTTAAGTGATCATTATGGACAAGGCAATCCCACTTTATCTGGCACACACATTCACCTTCTAGTTCTGTCAAGCATGTTTGTGTTTGAAAACTACTCACCAAGTATTTCGACCTTGATGTAGTAATCCACAGGACCATCCTCTCCCGAGATGAACATTCTTGTCTCTGTCTTCTCTGTGTCTTCCTCGCCACTCAGAGTTTTCATCAAGGCACACTCCTCGGGTAGGATGTACGTCTCTGTGGACATGTTGTAGTTTTGGTCACCAGGGCGGCCGCCGTACCTGCCCGACACACGGTAAACCACGCTGGTGTTCAGCGGGGTGATTGTGACCAGGAAGCCTTCTGCGGCGTTGGTGAGGTTCAGCAAATGGTAGCTGGAACTTCCGTTTCCTTGGGCAGGGATGGTGACGGTTGTTGTCGCTGGTTTGTTTCCGGATTTGGCCGGAATGGTGATGTTGAAATCTTCAGTCAAGTTGTTGAAGGCCACGGGGAAGTTGTTCTGTTGGAGTGACAGTTCCATGACAGACGAACGTGGTTGGTACTCCCCGCGCCCCCAGGTAAAAGGGTTCTGTTGAAACTGTGTCAACTGGAACACAACAAAATTAAATTATCAATAACTCCTGTTGTTTTGTAACATTCTGTCATAAACAAAATAAATAAATTTCTGTACTGCATGTTCGATTCAAGCACCAAAAAGAAAATGTTGTTAAGCAGTGGGGTAACCTGTAAAGAGAAAATTCCTCTGCAATGATTCAATTTTCATAACTATGAGGATGTGAAAAGCTACGCAAAAGACCTGGCTATTTTCAGGAATTCTGGAATGTTTCCTCAAAGGATATTATGATGTTAAGGATCATTGATGACCCGAGGACTTGACATGTACCTTCATAGCGACGTTGTGTGGTGTATAGTCTGCGAAAAGCGCTGCTTTAGACGGAAGTTGGAAGCTCCCATCCTCCGTCTGCACGACCTGGCCTCCAAACTGGTTGCCCCAGATCCTCTGGGCAAGCAGCGTGATGCCGCCCCTCTCGATGGTGACCGCCGGGGCTCCTGGCCTCGTGGCGCTGATGATGGCGTTGAACAGACCGTCCAGGACCTGGCGGCCTTCCTGGACAAATCTTCGTCTCTGTAAAGAACCAACAAGACATCACGATCAGTTACTCTCACTCAGATGATTCTGTTCTTTTTAAATATCATGAGATGTTACAAAACATGTATATTTAAAACACAATATTCATTATAGCTAATGACATTCTATTTAAGAAAATAGTTGCTTGGTTAGATCAACCATGAAAAATCAAGACTCTCCCTGCTGTATAACCATGTAAGCAATACAGATTTGATGCCAAATGGCTGGCTTAGCAGGCTAACAGTTAATGGCTCTGTCCCTAGTGCTGAAACTGTGATCGTTATTAACCTCCATGCAGCTTAACCCCATAACCAATACAAGTTTGGTACCAAAGGGCTAATCCAGAGTTGGTGTATATTATATACATGTACGTTGTGGTCAGTATACATAGGTTTGAAAGTCTTTTGGGGGTTTTAAGAACCAAATGCATCTATGGTGAACAATTATATATTTGAGACAGATTTTTTTCAGTCTATAGATTTGAAATGAAGCAAAGAAGGAAAGCTTGTAATGTGTTTTTGAAAAAATCTAGGGTGGAAGATAAACTCTAACAAAGGATACTCGAATGTATAGTAGAGTAAAATAAAGCATTAAAGAAATCATTTTCATAAAGGACTTTTTGTTACCTTAGCTTGGTTCTCCTGCTTCTTTTCTTCTGCCTTTTGAATGCGCTCCTTTGGAGAGAGACTCTGGTCCTCCTCAAGATCAGAAGTAAGCTTCACATCAGCCTCTTTTTCATCTCTCTCTGGGTCCTCAAGCAGAGAACCAATGGACTCCACCAGAGCTGCAGTAGAACAGAAACAAGTGTTATCAAAGTAATGAACACAGAACCAACTGACTCCACCAGAGCTGCAGTACAACAGAAGAAACAGTTTCATTTGATATTTCTTTCTTTCTGTTATATGTTAGTCTTTGTTTGATGTTTTCTGACAGGAACCATTGAGAAATACCTTCAAAAGTTTTGTGACATGTTTCTCCTGGATTTAAAGAAACAGTCAAACAAAAAAAACTTGAGGATACATTACATGAGGAACCATATGACTGGTGAACATGACATTGTACTCACATCCTCCCACAGACTGGACAGTAGACGGGTCAGACATGTCCAGCTGGTCCAGGTTGTTGGTGATGGACTTCAGAACACCCATGGCCATATCCTATAGGACAGCATCAATTTGTTGTTTTAAAACTAGACCTCTAAGTCTTAAAGCAACACTTTTGTTGCTAAACCAGCATCTAAATATGCAAACATGTTGGGCAGTATTCCACTTAAAATGCATTTGTAGTGAAAACATTATGTGAGAAAAGACTTTGAAATGGATTACGTAAAAATGAAATGTTTTTGTTCAGCACATTTAAGTTTCAGATATAAACATTGCAAAAGGATGCCCACACAATAAAGTAAAGGCTCAGGCCATACATGAAAAAAGGCACAATCATATAGAATTAGAGAAAGATCATAGTTTTCTGCACAGCTGCAAGTGTAGCTCCATGAGTAGTCAAGATTGTAGATGTAGGTGAGGAGTCAAACGGTTCAGCTTTGTAAAACTCCCATCAGAGACTTGTACCTTATCCTCCTGTGGAATGCCAGGGCAGGACTTAATGACAAGTGATGATAACTCAGACATCCTTTGCAGACCTTGCGGTGTCTGGGCCCGACCCATTTCAGAGGTCAATGTTTCAATTGCCTTCCTGCACATCTACAACAACGGATTATAAAAACAAGATTGAACACCTTTGTTCCTTAACCTGGTCCAGACAGCGTTCCCAAATGTTTTCCAATGTTTAACATCCATAGACTATCAAAGATGGCTTACCTGCGCCTTTTCCTCAGCAGGTGAAGTCTGCTGCCCCAACACAACATCATCTCCAGAGACATCTGCAGCCTTCTCATTACAGAACGACAAAGTTACAGAAAAGGTTGGTAGTTAGCGACTATGTTCATGTAAATGTAACATTCTACAGTAACTCTGATAATACAAACACACCACCATATGTTCATGGCAATTTCTTATGATACTAATTTAGCAAAGAAGTATACTTTTCTACCAGTTTCTTTCCTTCTTATAGAACCTTATAGTTTGCTACTATGTGTTTTTATAGACTCTATAGACTAATAATAGAATATGGAACAGAAATGTTAATTGGCATAAAATATATGGTCAGTGTGCACAAATACATCTAACCACCGTGAGCCCCCTTGGGTGGTTTAACCATCATACTCCACATTACTGGGGAGAACCCTGTGACATAATGTTGTTGTGAGAATAGCTGACAGAAAGTTTTTAGTGTGACTAAACCTGAGCCAGAATCTGGAGCACATCCTGTGGGCTTGAGCTGACGGATTCTGCATAGATGCTCTCCAGACTGTTACCAAGTCAACCATGGGTCAACAATACAAATCCACTAAAATCCCCTCAGCTGTAGAACTGCACAGTTTACCTGATCAGCTGGCGTTGCCCTGTTGCCGCCCGGCGGCCTGCTGATGGTCTCTGTGGTTCCTGCACAACAGAAAATAGAATCCTTCAATTACTAATTATAACCACATCTTACCTTCGCAATGACATCAAAGCACAGCATTCTTTTACTTGATCTTAGACATTGAAGGACATGATGGGTTTGCAATTTAGATCAGATTCTACTGTCAAAGGAACAGCATAGTTTCAAAAGCCTCCTCCAATCTTTGATCACTGAAAAGAAGACAGTTATGGGACTATGTACACATTTACACCTGTCCAGTCTAAAACATACGTTATATCACACTAGATAAGTTGTTGGTATGTTGACTATGTCATATGTTGCACAACCTTGTAAAAAGTGACCAGGTTGCGCCATGAATTTGCTCAAAGGCAAACAGACCTACCATCGGTATCCGATCCGAGTTGTGCAGTTGGAGTTGATGGTCTGGTGGACATGGATGTGGGCATCACGCTTGTCTGCTTAGTTGTTTCAGCAGCTGATGGTGTGGTGGCTGTAGATAAAAACATTAGCATCAAAACACCAATATCTAAAGATGATTTTCTTAAGTTTTGAGGTATATAACAATACTAACACTACAGCTGATATCATTGGAACACCAGATTTCATCAAGCAAACCATAATTATCATGATTTTGTACTGACTGAATTGTTGGGATGTTGAATAGCAACATCATAGACTCTAAAAGTGTCCACTACATTTAATTAATGATGGTCTCTCCAGTGTTTCAATGCTGGGAACCTACCGTCATCAGATGATTCCTCGTCCCACCCAGCTTCAGGTGCATGTTGTACGGTCGAAGTTGCAGGTTTGGTGGAAATGCGGGTGGTCATTCGACCTGTCTGCTGGGTTGTAGCAGCAGGAATTGTGGTTGGTATGGCGGCTGGCAGAGAAAAGACTCAGGTTAAGAGATTCACTGAATTCTTCTTAATCTTTTGTTAGAAGAACAGTACTGATAAAAACAAAACAAGAGACTGTATCTGTACATGCACTCTGATACAAATCTAATTTTAAGGTTTTAGCATGTATCTGGACTAAATCCAATATTTTCTTTTTGGAGGACAAAATAATATGGAATAAGCAAGTGAAATAAACATAGTACATTAGATCAAGTGCTTCTCCCATAGCTTTTAAATACAACCAGGATGAACCCTTTGATTAGTTAGTACATAGTTATGGGTATGGCTGTGGTTCACAGTTCCGCATGTGCAAAAACGCGCTTAAAAAAACTAGATTCTCTTAAAAATGTTTTTATTCATCATGAATCCAGCAATGCACAACCTGGCAATGTTCTGGTACCAATAAAGAGTCAGCATAAGTTCCATCTTTGGATATATCAACAGTCAACAGCAGCTAGACTCTCCCTACCCGTGGTTGCCAGTATCACTGTCGCCTCGCTCTGTGACCTCCAAGCACCTGAAGAGAACAGGGCCGTCACCCTGATGATGTAAGCAGTCTCCGGGAACAGGCCGACCACCGGAAACCACGCCTCGTCAGTGCTCTGATTGACAGCTGTCGTCATGTTCAGGTTGGAGACCACCACACGGTACCCCTGAAGGTCAGGGTCAGGGGATGGAGACCAGGTGACCTTAAACCCTTCGTCCATGATGTCAGTTACGGCCAGGTCCATTGGTGGATCCACAGCTGCAAGAATAAGGATCAAAACAGGAGTTAAGAAATGCACGCTTTTAACATAGATGTAAATAGAGCACCAAACATGTGATTATAACCTCATTATAACTTCATTGATCAGATATGTTTAAATTACAGGCATTTCTAAAACAATGCTGAAACATGATAATGTAAACCCAGGTCACAAAATTATGCAGCTTCATTTTTTAAAAATAATTCAGAGTTTAGGGATAACAATTAAAGCATAATTTCTGAAAGAGAACACTCAGTCAACTACATACGATACCTTTATCACAAAGCTGTGTTTTCCATCCATCCCGGCAGCCAGCCGAGCAGACACCCGATACTGGGTCACAGTTCACGTCCCCGCCCAGGCAGTGGCCGCACACTGTGAAACAAAGAACTCAGTATTAACACAACAAGAGGTAACGTCATGTTCCTTTGACTAGACTTTCATTTTACATGTTACATCAAAATTCTAATTACACCTGCATTTCAAAACTTAAAAAGGTAAAGCTGGTATTCAAATTGGGCAGTTAGAAATGTATAATATTATGTAAAAGTTACTTGAAAGAATAGCTGCTAATGATAAATAATTGTCATACATGTAATATTAATCCAGAACTGATGTGAAGAAGACCTGTACATGACATTGCGTTTAGGTTAAAGTCAAAGGAGAAGGGCTTTGTGTATTTACACTGTGTGGCAAACTACAATCCTGAAACGACACTTTTTTTACCTTGACAGCCGTGGGCGTCTTCCATCAGCACGAAGCCCTGTCGGCAGAAGCAGCTGTAGCTCCCGGGGACGTTGGTGCAGATCTGGTCACACCGGCCGTTCTCGGTCGCACATTTGTTGAGCTCTGCAAAGACATTATAATACAGAGGCAACTTCAGGATCTGAAGCAACTATTGTTACATCTAAATACAATGGCTACAATTTTAAAAGTTAAAATTTCTTATCTAAAAGCTGAATGGTTAATAATTTGTAAGGCAAATGTTTGATCACATTCCTTCAGCTGTGTTACTATCATATTAGCCAAGCAATAACAATTTTAATTTTAACCTCCATTTTGTGTTATTTTAACCAGTATTTTTAATAATTCTGTTGCTTATGAATCAAATGTAAAATCAATCACAATACAATTAACTAATACCTTCACAACCATGGCCGTCAGCCGTCAACACGAAGCCCTGTTGACAGGAACAGGTGTAACTTCCTTGGGTGTTGGTGCAGGTTTGGGCACATCCACCGTTGTCTGTTGCACATTCGTCAATATCTGCAAAGAGTTTAGAAATAACAGACGTGACAATCGTTATTGTCCGAAAGTCATGCAAAGAAATTTTGACGTTTGTTGGATGTGAAATAAGAAATCCATTAGTAAGATTAGACATGGAAATCTAAATCTACAGTAATTATATAGCTCTTCCTGGATCCATACAAGTGAGGGGTCAACACCTTTAAAATGATCATGAGCGGTTCACCAGATCGCTTAAACTAAATTGGAGCATGCAAAAAAAAGTACAATCCAGTCTTACCTTCACATCCATGTCCGTCTGTCTTCAACACGAAGCCCTGTGGGCAGGAACAGGTGTAACTTCCTGGGACGTTGGTGCAGGTTTGGGCACATCCACCGTTGTCTGTTGCACACTCATCCTCTGCAGGGATTAAAAATGTTATTGGCTGAAAATCCTCAAATTAACACATTCAAGTCCATAATGGTTGACTTCAGTGGTTAGAGGTAATAATAACCTTAGTTTATATACTTTGGTTATGGCAGTTCTATGTTTCTAATTTCAGCTTCTAATTTTTGGTTTGTTTATCATACATGGACATTTAATGTCTTTCTTAAAGGGTGGCTGATATTTCTTTTACATGATATCATAATCCATAATCCATAATACAATAGTTACAGCTACTGATTCTAGCAGCACAGACGAGCTTTCATTCAAACACAGCATGCTGTGGCAAAGGTTCCATAACATGAACAGAAACGTGAACAAATATCGGTTGCACCTTTGCTAAATTGGTATGATCACTTGAGAAATTGCCCATAAGCATGCTAGTATTATGAGGGATGTTATTTGCATTACGTATTCATAAATCTGCATTTTGGTTTCAGGGCATCAGGAATTCAAAGTTGTTTGCTAAGCAGCCCTACTATCTGGGATACTACATACATACATACATACAGATGTGGAAGGAAAATGACAAGGCAACAGTTCCCTACCATCACAGCCATGGCCATCCTCCATTAGAACGAACCCCGGCCGACAGGAACAGTTGTAACCTCCCCCCGAGAGTTTGTTCCGAATCTGGGCACAGCCGCTGTTATCTGGTCAAGGTAAGGAACACAGACAACAGGAATGTTATATTTTATACTAACTCCAGGCCTACGTGTTTGACCAGCTAAACACATCTGGCTCCCACCATAAACGTTAACAGAGATACTGGTATTGAATTTGGTTATTTAGAAAAAGCAATGTCTGACAAGGCTCTGTGGAGAGATTTTTTTTTTGGTTCTGGCATGATACCCATGGTATTGAAAAAATGCAGCTTTTACAAAATCATGCAGTTAAATAATATATATAATAACATAAAATGGCAATTTATTTACAAACTTCAACAACCTAACACATTAAAAACATTAGATTTTGATCAATCCAGAAACAAGTGCAGCTTTTGTGTGATTTTTGAATGGTTGTTAATTTCTGTGATATTTTACATTTAGACAATAGTACCAGTGCTTAATTTTAAGATAACTGAAGTCCCACCGAATGCAAGGCGAACGTTAATTATTACTATTAATAAAACATAATACCTGCTGAGCCCGCGCACACGGTGTACACAATCCTGTCTCCGCTCCCATCTGAGCCAAAGGCTGCTTCTGTGTTGTATAGACTCTGATCACTCTCGCGTATCCCACGTTGGCAGCGGATGGTGTCACAGTTGGCAAAGCCGAAACTCCTGGCCCATGTATCCCCGGCTGAGAAAGCCAAGTTCGCCACCTCAGCTACACCCTCGGACGGGTCACAGCCGAGCACGTTGTTGATGTAGGGGTCAGAGTTGTACTCAGTCACGCACCTGGAAACAACAACATTTGTAAGACATCTCAACCATTGCTAACTCTTCACCCCTCCTTCGATAACAAAAGTAAGAAAATACTGGCTGCACAGATTAACTTTGTCTAGCCTGCCTAAGGACTGTGAACTTTATAATACATGTACGACATACTGGATTCATACCAAATTTTTTGTGTGGAACAATGGTCATTCTAAATGGTACATGTTGTATCATGAGCTCAAATTTCATAGTCATGAAAATTCCAAGATTTAGTAAAATAACTTTTATATAATCTAAAAAACAATTAATAAGCACTAGTGCTGTATAACAATATACACTATATTATGAAGACCAAAAATGTATAACATGGTCATAGAAATGTAACATCATCCCACCTGAGTTATGTATTATGGAATAAAATTAAAATCTAGATGATTTTATCAGTACTTATACACACTTATGACTTTAGTTTCTGCACTTCAGATCACAAGACAGGATTAACCAGTGTGCACTATGACATGATTAACCAGCGTGCACTATGACAGCTTTAACCAGTGTGCACTATAACAGGATTACCCAGCATGCACTATGACTGCCCTGAATGTCACACGTCCTACCGGATAGCGCCGGGGTGGCGATTGCTCCCGCCCTCGGTTGCCCTGTCCTCTCCACATCCCGTCGGCCTCAGTCCGTAGCCAGCACACAGGTTCTGGTAATCATTGCACCACCCAGAACTGACAGACAGACCGTCAGCTGGCAACTTTGCCTCGATGGCGAAGAAGTCGACTCCCTCATACGCCTGGTTTGCCGTACGGAGGACCTCAAAGGCATGGTTTACTGGTGAGAAAATGGAACTTGAGTTCATATAAACAGCGACATTGACCATGATCACATCAGACACTGCTTCAGGATCAATCTGATTACTAGTAGATGTATGATAGAATCACTGGAGATGACTATAATCATCATTACTACTTACTTCTACTATTTATCATCATTATATATAAAAACAATCAGATCAGCCAATAACAAGGAAACTCTGAAAAGAGTTTAGAAATTACAGACAAGACAAGCCTTATTGGATGAAGAAATACAGTCAAGAAATTTTGATGTTTGTTGCATGTTTTTATAAGAAATCCATTACATGAGAGGTTCACCAGATTGCTTTTAAGCATGTAAAAAAAGTAGAATTCAGTCTTACCTTCACAGCCATGCTCATCTACCTTCAACACGAAGCTCTGTTGACAGGAACAGGTGTAACTTCCTGGGACGTTGGTGCAGGTTTGGGCACATCCACCGTTGTCTGTTGCACACTCGTCAATATCTGCAAAGAGTTTAGAAATAACAGACGTGACAATCGTTATTGGCTGAAAGTCCTGTGAAGAAATCTTGATATTTGTTGGATGTTTTATTAGAAGTCCATTAGGTTAGACTTGAAAATCTAAACCTACAGTAACTATATACAGTAACTCTTCCTGGATCCATACAAGTGAGGGGTCAACACCTTTAAAATGATCTTGATAAGTTCGCCAGATTGCTTAAACTAAATTTGAGCATGTGAAAAAAGTACAATCCAGTTTTACCTTCGCATCCATGTCCGTCTGTCTTCAAAACGAAGCCCCGGTGACAGGAACAGGTGTAGCTTCCTGGTACTTTGGTGCAGGTTTGGGCACATCCACCGTTGTCTGTTGCACACTCATCTTCTGCAGAGATTAAAAAATGAGAAATGTTATTGGCTGAAAATCCTCAAATTTACACAGTCAGTCCATAATGGTTGACTTCAGTGGTTAGAGTTCATAATAACCTTAGTTTATATACTTTGGTTATGGCAGTTCTAATTTCAGCTTCCAATTTTTGGTTTGTTTATTATACATATTTCAGCTTCCAATTTTTGGTTTGTTTATTATACATGGACATTTAATGTCTTTCTTAAAGGGTGGCTGATATTTCTTATACATGATATCATAATCCTTAATAGTTACAATTACTGATTCTAACACAGACATTCAAACACAGCATGCTGTGGCAAAGGTTCCATGACATGGACAGAAACTTGAACAAATATCGGTTGCACCTTTGCTAAATTGGTATCACTTGGGAAATTGCCCATAAGCATGCTAGTATTATGAGGGATGTTATTTGCATTACGTATTCATAAATCTGCATTTTGGTTTTAGGGTATCAGGAATTCAATTTTTGCTAAGCAGCCCTACTACCCGGGATACCACATACATACATACATACATACATACAGATGTGGACGGAAAATGACAAGGCAGCAGTTCCCTACCTTCACAGCCATGGCCATCCTCCATTAGAACAAATTCCGCCCGACAGGAACAGTTGTAACCTCCCCCCGGGAGTTTGTTCCGAATCTGGGCACAGCCGCTGTTATCTGGTCAAGGTAAGGAACACAGACAACAGGAATATTATATTTTATACTAAGTCCAGACCTACGTGTTTGACCAGCTAAACACATCTGGCTCCCACCATAAACTATTAATTATAAATTAATTTATTACTATTAATAAAAAATAGTATTTACCTACTGAGCCCGCGCACACGGTGTACACAATCCTGTCTCCGCTCCCGTCCGAGCCAAAGGCTGCTTTCGTATTGTACAGACTGAAACGACTCTCAAGTATCCCACGTTGGCATTTGCTGGTGGCACATTTGCCAAAGCCGAAACTCCTGTCCGCTTTAGCCCCGGCGGACAAAGCCAAGTTCGCCACGGTAGCTACACTTTTGGCCGGGAGACAGCCGAGCACGTTGTTGATGTACGGGTCGGAGTTATACTCAGTCACACACCTGGAAACACGACAACATTTGTGACAGGATTATTAACCAGTGTACACTATGACAGGATTACCCAGTATACACTATGGCAGGATTACCCAGTGTGCACTATGACAGGATTAACCAGTGTGCACTATGACAGGATTAACCATTGTGCACTATGACAGGATTACCCAGTGTGCACTATGACAGGATTACCCAGTGTGCACTATGACAGGATTACCCAGTGTGCACTATGACAGGATTACCCAGTGTGCACTATGACAGGATTACCCAGTGTGCACTATGACAGGATTACCCAGTGTGCACTATGACAGGATTACCCAGCGTGCACTATGACAGGATTAACCAGCGTGCCCTATGACAGGATTAACCAGCGTGCACTATGACAGGATTAACCAGCATGCACTATGACAGGATTAACCAACGTGCACTATGACAGGATTAAGCAGCATGCACTATGACAGGATTACCCAGTGTGCACTATGACAGGATTGCCCAGCGTGCCCTATGACAGGATTAACCAGCGTGCACTATGACAGGATTAACCAGCATGCACTATGACAGGATTAACCAGCGTGCACTATGACAGGATTAACCAGCATGCACTATGACAGGATTACCCAGTGTGCACTATGACAGGATTGCCCAGCGTGCCCTATGACAGGATTACCCAGCATGCACTATGACTGCCCTGAATGTCACACGTCCTACCGGATACGGTCGGGGTGGCTGTTGTTCCCACCCTCGACTGCATAGTCCTCTCCACATCCCGTCGGCCTCAGTCCGTAGCCAGCACACAGGTTCTGGTAATCCCTGCACCAGTCTGAAGAGGCAGACAGGCCGTCAGCTGGTAACTTTGCCTCGATGGCAAAGAAGTCGACTCCATTATACGCCTGGTTTGCCGTACGGAGGACCTCGAAGGCATGGTTTCCTGGTGAGAAAATGACACTAGATGATCGAAGTAACAGTGCATTATAAACCATGTAACACCTTTAGTGCACTATGCACCAAGTAACATCTAGCGTCAGTGCACTGTAAACCAGTCAGAATTGCCCACATGAAGATGACAGACGGTCATCGAAACGTCGGCTCGTAAAAAATAAATGGTTGTGATCAAAGAACTTTGCTATTCAATTATCCAGACTGATTACAAGATACACCATTTCATGGAGTTTAAAAACCGCCGCCATTACTCAGGGATCGAATTACCACAAATTGTCCCGGCATCCCTTGCGCGCGTTCTATCTGCGATAAAGGCTATGTATTCACCAATTTCACACTTCCCATGATGCCTAGTAAAGATCACGGATATGGATGGGATATGACGTAAGAAGGGGATATACGTAATGCGACCGAGGGAGTAGGAGAGTCTTCGGTAGAAGGTAGTACAAAAGAAGGTACATCATTTTCTCTAATTTAAAAAAAAAGAAATTATGGCATACTAGTTAAATAATTCAAAACAATAGTTGACCAGTTTGTTGATAGAACTTGTTGGAAATATTACATCGAGGAAGGGGGAGGGGGGATGGTCTTACGTCATATCCGTGATCTTTACAAGGCATTATGGGAAGTGTGAAATTGGTGAATATATACGAGAAATTTTTCTTAGTAGAAACGAGGTTAAAGCGACCGGCTACGATTAACAGCAGGTGGGCTCCTTGAAACTACTTTGGTTTAATTGTGGAGACTGTTTTGATCTAGTGTAAGACTCGCCGCCCTGAATTCTATGAGACGTTGTTACAGCAGGTGTTATGAACCAGTCACTGGTGCCCCCATGCGGTGCCATGGTATACTGCACAAGCCACGTTGTTTTGATCTAGTGTAAGACTCGCCGCCCTGAATTCTATGAAACGTTGTTACAACAGGTGTTATGAACCAGTCACTGGTGCCCCCATGCGGTGCCATGATGTACTGCACAAGCCACGGTGCACAAGCATATCTTACACTATGTATCCGTCACTAGAGCGAAAGCGAGCAACAACTTTCTTAGCTGTAAAACCACCACCATTGTCATGCCACCTGTGGTTTTTGTTGTCAAGCCGCCGCTAGGAATTACATAGAGGCCCACAAAAGCCACAGGTGACAGGACAATGTTGATGGTATTACAGCTAAGAAACTTGTTGCTCGCTTTCGCAGTCTTGAGGATTAATACTTGAGGTTTAATATCGCAAAATTTCATTTCTTAGCTGTAAAACCATCAACATTCATCGCGTTCAGACGCAAATCGCGATGCGGGAAAACCGATTCGAAACCACCTCTAGAAGTGGTTTGGGATCAAGGCGCTTTCAATGTGATTCACATGGAGCGTTCACATGGAGCCACTTGAAACCGGCTTCGGGTTAAACCACATGTAAACCGCCTTGGGTGATTCCACATAGGCACGGCCTAAGACTCGCCTCCATGAATTCCATGCAACATTGTTACAGCAGGAGTCATGAACCAGTCACTGGTGCCCCCATGCGGTGCCATGATGTACTGCACAAGCCACGGTGCACAAGCATATCTTACACTATGTATCCGTCACTAGAGCGAAAGCGAGCAACAACTTTCTTAGCTGTAAAACCACCACCATTGTGATGCCACCTGTGGTTTTTGTTGTCAAGCCGCCGCTAGGAATTAGACAGGACAATGTTGATGGTATTACAGCTAAGAAAGTTGTTGCTCGCTTTCGCTCTAGTGACGGATACATAGTGTAAGATATGCTTGTGCACCGTTAATACTTGAGGATTAATATCGCAACAGTTCATTTCTTAGCTGTAAAACCATCAACATTGTCCTGCCACCTGTGGGTTTTGTTGTTAGGCCGTCGCTAGCAATAACATAGAGGCCCACAAAACCACAGGTGGCAGAACAATGATGATGGTTTCACAGCTATCCTCATACAATGTTTGAGGATTAACTAGAAACGTGTGTCACTCACGCACCGCTCCGTAATTTAGCTCGCTGGCACGCTCTTAGAGTGGCGTTTTCGAGAAAATGAAATGTAGGATAAACATTTCTTTCTCGATTTTGAAAAAAAATCAGTTAACTACTAGTATGGTGGTCCTGTATGAAATAAGAAAGTTGTTGCTCGCTTTCGCAGTCTTGAGGATTACTGCTTGAGGATTATATCGCAAAATTTCATTTCTTAGCTGTAAAACCATCAACATTGTCCTGCCACCTGTGGGTTTTGTTGTCAGGCCGTCGCTAGGAATTACATAGGGACCCACAAAAGACACAGGTGGCAGGACAATGTTGATGGTTTCACAGCTATCCTCGTACAATGTTTGAGGATTAATTGGAGATATGCGTCACTCACGCACCGTTCCGTAATTTAGCTCGCTGACACGCTCTTAGAGTGGCGTTTTCGAGAAAATGAAATGTAGCATATCCATTTCGTGTTATCATCAAACAGCAATAAATGTAGCTCAAGCGAATTGTGATCGGACACGGTTTCACAGGAGTGTGTGGCACGTGGACCAGATGTGAGGAATGTGAGTTACCCGAATTGCGGTTTGGGTGACTTCACTTAAACACGGCCTTTCTTAGCTGTAAAACCATCAACATTGTGATGCCACCTGTGGGTTTTGTTGTCAGGCCGTCGTTAGCAATAACATAGAGGCCCACAAAAGTCACAGGTGGTAGGACAATGCTGATGGTATTAGAGCTAAGAAAGTTGTTATTTATTTTATTTTATTTTATTTTATTCACATGGATTTTTGAGCATTGGATAGGAAGCACTTGTTGTGCTTATGTGAATCCGCTGCTCATAAACATAATACAAATGTTAACATAAAGATGACATAAAGTATAACATAAACATAAATAGAATTGGCTGGCGCACCAATACCTATAGCATAACATTAATGAGAAAGTTGTTGCTCGCTTTCGCAGTCTTCAGGATTAATGCTTGAGGATTGATATCGCAAAATTTCATTTCTTAGCTGTAAAACCATCAACATTGTCATGCCACCTGTGGGTTTTGTTGTCAGGCCGTCGCTAGCAATAACATAGAGGCCCACAAAAGCCACAGGTGGCAGAACAATGGTGATGGTTTCACAGCTATCCTCGTACAATGTTTGAGGATTAATTGGAGATATGCGTCACTCACGCACCGTTCCGTAATTTAGCTCGCTGACACGCTCTTAGAGTGGCGTTTTCGAGAAAATGAAATGTAGCATAAACATTTCTTTCTCGATTTTGACAAAAAATCAGTTAAGTACTGGTATGGTGGTGCTGTATGAAACAAGAAAGTTGTTGCTCGCTTTCGCAGTCTGGTCTAATGGCGGGTCCATGTAAAATTGCTCAACTAGCATCATGTCAGGTTAACATATCACACCCATTTTCTTGTTACATTTTTTTTGTGCTGTCAAATTTCTCAATTTCTTCTTCTATGTCTCCAGAATTTTGTCCTCCACTCTCGTATCCGGGGATTTTTTTCTGAAAGATTTCTGAAAGATGTAATATTAATCGGGTAATGATGAAATTATTGGCCACAAATATCACACTCCGTCACAAAGAGTGCCCAGCCAAATTACATGTTCAGCTAAAATTAACAGAACACTGTTAAATAAGATACATAGTATTCAAAGCTTTGGGCGCTGAAGTTACTGCGATAAAATGATGGCTTGCGACAAAATGCGATGCGTGTTTATCTGTTCTAAAAATCGACGTGGCGTCGTGTGGCGTAATGGCAGGGCATTCGGCCCGGAATTCATGCCCCGACGTTGTGCCCTTCGGAAATGTATTTTACACATTTATAGTCAACTTTCCTCACTTTACTCAGGTAAAAATGAGCACCTATAGCTTCGGTTAGGGACGTCCCTCGGAGAGGACGTTAAATAGAGGCCCCGTGTTTGGGGAGAGCAACACCCCACGCACATTAAAGAACCCACCACACCAAAAAAAGAGTAGGGGCATGCCCCGGTGTGCGATGGTCCAACTACTAACTGTGCGATGCACTTCAAATTACCCGAACAGAGTAGCGATGCATGTTCATCTGTTTTATAAATCGTCTTACCTTGTCCATGTCCATGTCTGATGGTGAAGAGTATGAGCACAAGGCTGCAGAGTAGACGCAGACTTGCAGACATTTTCCTCGGCTTCCTTCGGAGTAGATTTTCTCACAAAGGACAATAAGCGTAGATATCACCGACTGCTTGTCTTATAACTGGATATCCTATTGGTACTAGTATTAATATGGACATGAGGCAGCGATGGCGAAACCATTACAACAATGGGTAGGAACATTTTTCATGAAACACCAGAACAGAGTTGCTGACATTGCTGAAACTTTATGCTGTTTACTACAAAATAGATATATTGAAACGAATCATTGTGTCACGCATGAACGCAATAGAGCTAATCTTCATGGTGTAAAATAATTTTCACCTCTTCCTCCCCCCCGTTACAATATTAAAGTGACCCAACTGTTGCTGGGTGAAGTGTTGAAACGCAAACGGAGAAAGGCGACGTGGTAATCTTGGTAACCTAGCAACGGAGTCGCCTAGCAACGGGGCTTGTTTACCTCTTCGCCTCCTGTTTTCCTTTCTCGCAACTTCCTTGGTGTCTACAATCGAGTCACAACTTCTATAGTGTCTACAGTACTTATGAAGGGAAAAATATTAACTTATTAATGTTTATCGGTGCTGTTGGCTGAAAATTCTCCCATATTTTTTCTCCGTAGAGCTAAAGCCCTAGTACTCTAAATCTAATACTACGGATTAGCACTCAGGGAGGAGGTTTGAATTATTTATGAGGGCGGCTACACTGAGAGCACAGTTAACAATAGACGGGATTACTTTAAGTGCTTCTTCTAATTTTCCATGTGATGCAGTATGGTAGAAATTGTATGATTATTTTTCCTTGTCAATATACGTTCTCTTATTTGACCAATAAAGAAAAGAAATAACTCGAAACGCCCTTCTAGCTGCGGTAAACTAGCAAACTTTGTTGATACATTTGTTGCAGGGTTTGTTTGTTTGTTTGTCTTCTTCAACATCAATTTCTGATTTACAAGGGGCAAAAATAAATAGAAAAATAAAAGAATGTATCCTAAAGTATCATTCTCCGTAGTTACCACTGGCTCTACCTTTTCACTTGCTTCTCCAAAGTGACGAGCGGCAGTTGGTCTTATTCTCGACAGGTGGCGCTTTGAAATGCTCATTCCTTTATGTCACACGTAACGTCATATTGAGACACGCCCATATACATCAGACTAATCAGGCGTTGTTTGTCACACTCCGTTGCGCAACAGCCACACAGAGCTCGGCGCTGAGAGAAACAACTGCAACAAGACGACTGAAGGACGCTCTTCAGGCCTTCTTAGTCCAGAAAGAGAGTGCCCACTGAAGATATCCTGACCAGCTTGGAAGGTAAGTTGTGATAAACGTTAAGGTGTTTTCTTAAGTCAAATCACCTCGTGGTCGTAATTGTAAGTCGTTAAAGGTTCGACATCCAGGTAAAACATTATGTACAAAATAGATTAAACAAATAAAGCAACTGGATTTTAAATTTTAAAAAAATTTGGAGGCTTCAGAAAGCATCCAGTGATGACTGAGAATGTGAATAGAAGTGTAACTTGTATAACTTGTGTATATACAACAGAATGCCTGTTCGGTTTTATTTTACTCGCCCGCTCAAACATCATTCTGTAAAAAGTCCGAGAAACAAGAAATCAAACTATCGTAGCCTAATCTTGAGATACTTTTGCTAAAACAAGAAAATGTCAGCAAAAAGGAAAACAAGTAAACAACCTCCGTGTTAATATTAAACAGCCAACTTCAAACAGCAGCTTCAGACAATCAACACAGCTCTTGTAAACACCTGTCCAGCTTTTCCTAACGCTGGCCTCTGCCTACATTACAATAAATGTTATAATTATTAAGCTGTAACAAAGCAGTAACAAGTTGCGTAAGACCAGGCTATCCACTTTCCATGGGACGGACGTCTACTCTTTTCTTATTAGTGTGCTGGGTTCTTTAACGTGCTCATATCCCCTCCGAATGAGAGAAGGTTTCGTCCTTCTAGATGTAAAATATTTCTTAAACAGAAAGGAGCTCTTTAAGATGTAATACTAATGATTCGGTTTTCGCTGTTCTGTCAATAAGTGAAGTTGCACAGAATATTGAAAGCTAATGAAAAAAAACTCTATCCTTAGTATCATTCTTCGTAGTTACCGCTAGCTTTTCGCTTTCTTCTCCAAAGTGACGAGCGGCAGTTGGTCCATTTCTCGACAGATGGCGCTTTGAAAAGTGTTCTTTCGAGCACGCGGGTCACACGCCTACGTGACGTCAGAATAAGTCAGACTAATCAGGCGTTGTTTGTCACACTCCGTTGCGCAACAGCCACGCAGAGCTCGGCTCTGAGAGGTACAACTGCAACAAAACGACTGAGGACCGCTCTTCAGGCCTTCTTGGTCCAGAAAGAGAGTGCCAACTGAAGATATCCTGACCAGCTTGGAAGGTAAGTTGTGATTAAGGTAAGTCAAATCTTGTGTTCATTACAAGTCACCGAATGTAAGGTATCCAGGTAGAACATTATGTACTACAAAATAAATCTGAATGTTAAATTCTATGACATTTTATGAAAATTCAGACATTTCAAATAGCATGGAGTGGCTGGGAATGAGAAGATTAACTAACCTGTGTATAAATAAGTATCTGAATTGATATGCAAATGCGGAAAATCAAGTAGATACAGTTACACATGTGCCCCTTGTCTGCATCTACATTTTGCCCTAATAAAGGACACTAAAAGCTGAAAAAAATTGGTAAGAAAATATGTAGTTGTGAAAAATGAAGTATTCTCAAATTAAGTCTCAAATCCATGAAATACTCTCAAATTAGCCAGATGAACACCTGTCAAGCCCCGGTGTTGCACAATAATATACCAAGCCACACTAGATAAATCATATACAGCAAATCTAGTTCGTCAGGAATACAGTCAGCATAAGGTGGGTGCTAAAATTCGTTGTTTGAAACACCAGCCAGCCTAGTGTGTTTACGTTATGGCTCCTGTGGCGGAATTTGGCTGTTCTATCACAGAATGCCTGCTTCTCTTTTAGTGACTTTTCTCGTGCACTATGATATTCTTCAACAGTATTGGAACCACTGAATTAAATTATTGTGGCCTTGTCTTGAGATCCTTATATCTTAAAGGCCCAAAAGGCGTCATGAAAATATCAGTGAAAAGAAAAACAAGTAAACAACCTCCGTGTTAATATTCAAACAGCAAACTTCAAACGGCATCTCCAGACAATCAACTCAACTCACACGCTTTTGCTGACGCAGACCTCTGGCTACAGACGTTATCTGTACATACCACGCTCCACGTATTTTTATGTTTACCGAAGGAAAACATATTGTTTCTACTCAGTTTCTTCCTCCTCTTCTGTTCCAAACACTAACCTCTTACCTGGCCCATGACATGATTCGTTGACGTCTGTCACCATGGTGACTGGTGTTGGGTTACATAATGTTGCAATTTCATGGTCTTCTCTACTCCTGTCACCATATACTCGTAGTACAAGTCATGTATGTCACGCTATTGGGTCTTACCAGGTGCCTTCTGTAGTAACACCTTGACGGGGCTTGTCTGAAGTGTGAAGAGTTTGAAGAATTTTTTAACTTTACACATTGTAGCTACCAACACCGATGGACGTGTGAACTTTAATGATAAAGGGGCTTCTCGCTTTTTTTGGTTGGCAGGACAACATGGGAAGAAAGCTGAGACACGTGCTGGTTTTCCTTCTCATCATCCTGAAGGAGCCCAGCATGCCAGAAGCTGCCTGCAGGAGTAAGTGCGAGCCCCATTCCTGCAGATGCAGGGCAATGGGCCTCACCAGCATCCCTCAGGACCTGCCCAAAACTATATCTGACTTGTATTTGATATATAACAGAATTACAACTGTAAGCCAGCCCGATCTGGTGAGGTATAGGGATGTGATAAAGGTTACCTTGTCTTACAGCCAGATAACAAATATTCATACAGGTACATTTGAAAAACTGCCAGGGCTACAAGAGTTGTACCTGTCCGAAAACCAGATTACAAAGATTGAGTCTGGTACATTGGTGAATCTACCAGCGCT
Organism: Branchiostoma belcheri; assembly: GCF_001625305.1. NCBI lineage: Eukaryota > Metazoa > Chordata > Leptocardii > Amphioxiformes > Branchiostomatidae > Branchiostoma > Branchiostoma belcheri. The sequence goes on along the minus strand of NW_017803490.1, from coordinate 10,342,296 downwards.
ACAAAAGCTGTCTCTGCGCTCCAACCAGATAACAATGATTCAGCCTGGTGCATTTGTAAATCTGCCACGGCTACAATGGTTGGACCTGTCCTACAACCAGATTACAAAGATTGAGTCTGGTACACTTGCAAATCTACCGCTGCTACAAACGTTGTACCTTAGCGGTAACCAGATAACAATGATTCAGCCTGGCGCACTTGTGAATCTGCCCCAGCTAAAAAAGTTGTACCTGTACCACAACCAGCTAACAATGATTCGGACTGGTACATTTGAAAATCTACCAGGGCTACAAGACTTGTCCCTGTCCTGGAACAATATAACAATGATTCAGTCTGGTACTTTTGCAAATCTGACTCAGCTACAAAAGTTGTACTTGAGCTACAACCTGATAACAACGATTCGGGCTGATGCACTTGTAAATCTGCCCCAGCTACAAAAGTTGTACCTGTACTGCAACCAGCTAACAATGATTCAGTCTGGTACATTTGAAAATCTGTCACGGCTACAAGAGTTGTCCCTGAAGTCAAACCAGATAAAAATGATTCAGCTGGATACATTTGAAAATGTTCCTAACGTAAGACTTGAAGATAACCCCTGGCAGTGTGACTGCAGAATGGCTCCCTTTAGGCTGGAGAGGAAATTTAAAGACCAGATAATTTGTGCCCAACCCGCCAAATTCCAAGGACAGAAGCTTAAAGATATTAATCCTGAAGAATTGATATGTGAGGGCCCAACGACATTAACACCAAGTGTTGATGCACAGAACACGTTTGTTTCAACTGCTAACAAACCAGAAATCACCCGTTACGGTTCCCACGAATCTTCTCCCAGTGTTTCCATTCCTGCTCTCATCGGCTCTGTCTGTGGTGCATCGGCCCTCTCTATTGTTGCCACCGTCCTCATCACAATCTGGTGCAAACGGAACACCAAGAACCCTCCCTCTGGCCCAACTTCTAACATAGCGTTGAGTAACATCAACACCACAGCTACTGTACCGACTAGTGGTTCCCTTCATGATCAGACAGGGCAGGGCCAGTCTTTGGCGTCCACTCAACCCTCGAATATCAAACATCCATCGCACGTTAGAGGGCCGGCTGTCTCGCAGACTGATTACTATGAAGACGCAGGCACACCACCAAACCCTAAGAAAACTACAGGTGCAGTTACAGGGTCCCTTGCTCCCCATAGAGATGGCCCCCCTCCCAGTGATGATGATGAGCCCACTTATGTGGAGCCAGACGGTGCCCACTATATGACGCCAAAAGACGTACTGTATGAGATGCCGGCCAACAGTTATTGCGAGGATGACAACCGGCACTACTACCAACCTCTGAAAAAAGAACAAAATTTACCCACTGATGCCTCTGGCTACATACTGGTAGTACCCAATAACCCAAACGGCCAGTGTTAAAGAATGGAATTTTCATTACGATTCACGAAATATTGTGACAGACTTGATTTCAAAGACTTATTAATTTTTGCCTGAAATTACACGAAAGCTGATACCTAACCACTTTTCCTAAAAACCTTTCTTCGTGGGGGTAACAAAGTGGAATTGCTTACTGAGCATTGAAGCATTGAAAAGGGCCAAGCAGAACACATAATGGTCTGAGACCACAGGCAGCGTATAAAATATTATTTATTTAACCACTGTTGCCCGGACCAGGAGGTTATAGATGTCTAATTGGCAGCAGTATTCTGGTACATTGATATGATAATTATATCATCGTCCGTGAGTCAATTTCTTCTTGGGGGGGGATGAAGTTGTCTGTCATCCACAAAATCATTAAAGTGTATACATTTATTATTGAGTAACAACTTGGTAAGCAACGTAGGCAACGTGGTAAGCAATATAACTAGTAGGTGTAATATAAAATGTAGAGAAGACAAAAAGTAGGTCTGGAAGTTATTTAAGGTAACTCCTGTAATCAATACATATCTTAGGTGTCTTATGTCATTTTCTTTATCACTTAAAGAATTATTTATCATCTTTTGAATGTATTATTGATATAAGCATGATGCACAATGTAACTGGTTCTTTATTGTTCATTATGTGGCGTGGCTAATATTTGCTGTACATACAGCAGATCTAATGAACATGATTACAGTAGCAAATCACACATTGAGATCGATGTACCAATGTAAGATCGTGCAAGGAACAAATTGTTCAGGAGTCTATCTCCACAGTTTTCGTACCTGTGGTACATACCTAGTCTCTAACCATTATAGCAGTCGAATTTGTAATGCTTTCAGTGAACTTTTAGCCAAATAATGATTAATAATTCGACCCAAACATAGAAGGTCAATGACCTGGACTAGACGTCTGTTACCATGGCAACTGGGTCTGTAGCAGACACCCAGTGATGTTGGATTACTTAATGTAGAAAGTGGATGACTACCACATATATAAATGTGATGGAGTAGGAACAAACAGAGTAGTTTGCTGGGCAATGCCATGTGAAGGTTATACGTTAACATTATGCATTTGCTTTGCAAATGTTGCCTTTGTAGTATGTTGCTCTTTTCATTTGGCAACTTTACATGTAGCAGTATTTTCAAGTAAATGTCTTCTTTGTCTATGAAATTCACTCAGCGATCTGTCAAATATGGCCGCTCTGCCTCTTGTGAAAGGGGGTGTAATGTACAAAGTATGAGGTAAATATAGTTGGAAAGTTTTACAATGATCACTGGCGATATTTAACCAGGAACGTTAAAAGAATAATAGAAATTTTGTGTTCCTTTATCATACTTCAAAATCCTTTAAATTTATGCGTGAAATCAACGGAAACCTTTGTACCAACACTCCAAACTGCGTGATGTGATGATGATTTAAATAAAGCATATTACATGTGATAAAAACTTGTCTGAAAGCTTGTTTTAATGAGTACCTTCTATGCAATATATGAATCAATTTAAGAAAGAAGCTACATTACCAGTAAACCACCTTCAGTTGTAACTCATCAGTTTTGTACAGTAAACCAGAACTGTAATTTTGTATTCTTTGATGATCTAGATATGGAATCTTTCTTAGAAAGGAGCTCGTAACGTATCAATATCTGCTACTTTAATGTTTTAAGTTTTCACTGTTCTGCAAAAAAACAGAATATTGAAAGCTAAGGAAAAAGATTTTAGCCTAAGTATCATTCTCCGTAGTTACCACTGGCTTTCTTTTCGCTTGCATCTCCAAAGTGTCGCGGGGCAGTTGGTCCATGTCTCGACAGGTGGCGCTTTGAAAAGTGTTCTTTCGAGCACGCGCGTCACACGCCTAAGTGACGTTACAATGAACACACCCATATAAGTCAGACTAATCAGGCGTTGTTTGTCACACCCCGTTGCGCAACAGCCACACAGAGCTCGGCTCTTAGAGGCACAACTGCAACAAGACGGCTGAGGGCCGCTCTTCTGGCTTTCTTAGGCCAGATAGAGAGTGTCAACTGAAGATATCCTGACCAGCTTGGAAGGTAAGTTGTGATAAACGTTAATGTGTTGTCTTAAGTCAAATCACCCCTTGGTCATTGCAGGACGTTGAAGGTTCGACATCCAGGTAAAACATTATGTAATACAAAATCAATCAAATAAATAAAGAAAACAATCAGATTTTAAATCTTATAAAAATTTGGAGGCTTCAAAAAGTATACAGTCACTGAGAATGTGAATAGAAGTGTAACTTGTGTATTAATGCGTATCTGAATTGATATGTAAATGTTCTACAAAAGAATGCCTGCTTTGTTTTATTTTACTCGCCCGCTCAACCATCACCCTGTAAAAAGGCTGGGAAATACGAAATCAAACTATATGAAGACTAATCTTGAGATACTTTTGCTAAAACGCCGTAAAAATATCAGTGAAAAGAAAAACAAGTAAACAACCTCCGTGTTAATATTAAACAGCCAACTTCAAACAGCAGCTTCAGACAATCAACCCCTGTCCAGCTTTTGCTGACGCAGGCCTCTGCCTACATCCATAAATGTTATAATTATTCAGCTGTAACAAAGCAGTTAGTACAAGTTGTGTAAGACCAGGCTTTTTCACTTTCCTTGGGACGGACCTCTACCATTTTCTTTATTAATGTGCTGGGTTTTTAACGTGCTCATGTCCCCTCCGAATGAGTGTAAGGTTTCGTCCTTCTAGATCTAAAATCTTTCTTTGGACAGAAATGGGCTCTGTAAGTATAAAGATGGAATACTTTAATTTTTCGGTTTTTGCTGTTCTGCCAAAAAGGGAAGTTGTACAGGATATTGATAGCTAACTAAAAGAACTCTACGAGTGATGCGCGGCAGTTGGTCCGTTTCTCGACAGATGGCGCTTTGAAAAGTGTTCTTTCGAGCACGCGCGTACGTGACGTCAGAATCAGCTAACCAACCCGCCCATATAAGTCAGACTAATCAGGCGTTGTTTGCCACACCCCGTTGCGCAACAGCCACACAGAGCTCGGCTCTGAGAGGCACAACTGCAACAAGACGGCTGAGGACCGCTCTTCTGGCCTTTTTAGTCCAGAAAGTGTGAACTGAAGATATTTTGACCAGCTTGGAAGGTAAGTTGTGATTAAGGTAAGTCAAATCTTGTGTTAATTAAAAGTCACTGAAAGTTCGACATTCAGGTAGAACATTATGTACTTCAAAATAAATCAAGTAACTGAATGTTGAATTCTATGAAATTCTATGAAAATTCAGACGTTTAAGGTAGCATGGAGTGACTGGGGATGAGAATATTGACTAACCTGAGTATAAATAAGTATCTGAATTGATATGCAAATGCGGAAAATCTACAGTTTCACACCTTGTGTACATTTTGCACAAGTCGGGTGCTAAAATTCGTTGTTTGAACCAGCCAGCCTAGTGTGTTGACGTTTTGGCTCCTGTGGCGGAATTTGGTTTCTATCACAGAATGTCGGCTTTTCTTTTAGTGCTACTTATATTTTTAGCGCTCCGATATCATCCTGCAAAAAAGAAACGAGAACCACTAAGTCAAATAATTGTGGCCTTGTTTTAAAATCCTTATGTTTAAAAGGTCCAAACAGTGTCATGAAAATGTCAGTGGAAAGAAAAACAAGTAAACAACCTTCTTCTTAATATTCAAACGGCAAACTTCAAACGGCAGCTTCAGACAATCAACACAGCTCTTGTTAACACCTGTGAAGCTTTTGCTAACGCAGACCTCTGGCTACTTTAACTGTACATAACACGTTCCATGTATTCAAACTGTTCTGTTGTTACCTCTCACTGCAACTCGTACTGTTGCGTTTCACTATTGGTCACAGATTATTTTCACTGCATGTATACTGCAAATGGAGTGAGGCTACTGGGCTATTGGTCTTACCACATGCCTTTTTGTAATATATATATATATATATATATATGGTTAGAAATAGAACCAAACGGTATTCTGCAAGTTCAACGAATTGAGAATGTGTTACATATTGGAATTTTAACTTAAGAGACGGTCGTCTAAAGGCTTTTTGTTTCAAGTTAAATCTTCTGTTCCAACACAAAGGGATTGTTCTCACCCAAAACTTTGGACCAGTCACTTCGATCTTCTTCAATAGACTGACCCGGTAGGACTTGTGAGATTTGTCAAGTGGCTTGTCTGAAGTTTGAAACGTTTGGACAAAGTTTTAACTCTGAACATGTATCTACCAACACAGATGAACGTTTGAAGTAATGATAGAGGGGCTTCTCGCTTTTTTTTGGTTGGCAGGACAACATGGGAAGAAAGCTGAGACACGTGCTGGTTTTCCTTCTCATCATCCTGAAGGAGCCCAGCATGCCAGAAGCTGCCTGCAGGAATAAGTGCAAACCCCATTCCTGCAGCTGCAGTGGAATGCGCCTCACCAGCATCCCTCAGGACCTGCCAAAAACTATATCTGACTTGGATTTGGCATATAGTATAATTACAACTGTTAGCCAGTCCGACCTGTTGAGGTATAGGAATGTGATAAAAGTTGACTTGGCTTTCAACAGGATAACAACGATTCAGCCTGGTTCATTTGCAAATCTACCCAGGCTACTACAGTTGATCCTGTACAAAAACCAGATTAGAATGATTCAGCCTGGTGCATTTGACAATCTACTAGAGCTAAAAATTCTGAATCTTGGAAAGAACCGGATAACAACGGTTCAGGTTGGAAAATTTGAAAATCTGCCACGGCTCCAAGAGTTGTCTCTATTCCAAAACCGGATAACAACAATTCAGCCTGGTACATTTGCAAATCTGCCAGAGATACAAAAGTTGTACCTGTACTCCAATCAGATAACAACGATTCAGCCTGGTTCATTTGTAAATCTGCCAGGGCTACAAAAGTTAGACCTGCAGCAAAACCAGCTAACAAAGATTCAGTCAGGTACATTTGTAAATCTGGCACGGCTACAACAGTTGTACCTGTCCCGCAACCAGATAAAAATGATTCAGGCTGGTTCATTTGCAAATCTACCAGGGCTACAAGAGTTGTACCTGTCGAACAACCAGCTAATAATGATTCAGACTGGTACATTTGCAAATCTGCCACAGCTACAAGCCTTGTCCCTGTCCTACAACAATATAACAATGATTCAGGCTGGTACTTTTGAAAATCTGCCCCTGCTACAAAGGTTGTACCTGAACAACAACCAGCTAACAAAGATTCAGTCAGGTACATTTGTAAATCTACCACGGCTACAGCAGTTGTACCTGTCCCGCAACCAGATAAAAATGATTCAGGCTGGTTCATTTAAAAATCTGCCAGAGCTACAAAGGTTGTTCCTGTCCCACAACCAGATAACAATGATTGAGTCTCATGCATTTGCAAATATGCCCAAACTCCGAGATTTGGACCTTCGGTTCAACAAGATGTCCTTCATTCCCCCATTCGGTTATGGCCTGTTAACCTCTGTTCCTACCGTAAAACTTGGCGGGAACCCCTGGCAGTGTGACTGTCACATGGCTCCCTTCAGGCTAATTCATGCATTTAACGACCAGATAATTTGTGCCAAACCCGCCAAATTCCAAGGACAGAAGCTTAAAGATATCAATCCTGAAGAATTGATGTGTGAAGGTCCAACGACATCAACACCACATGTTGATGCCCAGAACACGTTTGCTTCAACTGCAATGTCAAAATCTTCTTCATTTCGCAAAACAGAAACCAACCCAGGTCCCACAGCACATGCTGTAGGTTCCACACTGCCCATACAGACCCAAGCCCCGTTTATATCATCTGCAGTGTCAGTGTCTTCATTTGGCGACACAGAAAGCCCTCCTGGTCCAAGAGAAAAACCTCTTGGTTCTACGTTCCCTCCATTTCCGTCCGCTACTCCGCAGAAAGTCAAAACAGCCGCTACAATGGCTTTCCCGTTTCCCACCACCGGCACTTCTTCTATTCTGTTCCCTGCTAACAAACCTGAAATCACCCGTTACGGTTCCCACGAATCTTCTCCCAGTTTCTCCCTACCTGTTCTCATCGGCTCTGTCTGTGGTGCAGCGGCCCTCTCTATTGTTGCCGCCGTCCTCATCACAATCTGGTGCAAACGGAACACCAAGAATCCTCCCTCTGGCCCAACTTCTAACATAGCGTTGAGTAACATCAACACCACAGCTACTGTACCGACTAGTGGTTCCCTTCATGATCAGACAGGGCAGGGCCAGTCTTTGGCGTCCACTCAACCCTTGAATATCAAACATCCATCGCGGGTTAGAGGGCCACCAAACCCCAAGACACCTAAAGGCCTCCCCCCTCTCCGTGATGATGATGAGCCCACTTATGTGGAGCCAGACGGTGCCCACTATATGACTCCAGAAGACGTCCTGTATGAAATGCCGGCAAACAGTCATTGCGAGGATGACAACCGGCACTACTACCAACCTCTGAAAAAAGAACAAAATTTACCCACTGATGCTTCTGGTTACATACTGGTAGTGCCCAATAACCCAAAAGCCCAGTGTTAAAGAATGGAATTTTCATTACGATTCACGAAGTATTGTGACAGACTTAATTTCAAAGGCTCATTAATTTTTGCCTAAAATTCATGAAAAGCTGATACCTTACCACTTTTCCTAAAAACCTTTCTTGATGGGGGTGCGAAAGTGGCATTGCTTCCTGAACAGAACACGTGCGCTTGAAACATTGAAAAAGGCCTATCAGAAAACATAATCGCTTGAGAATGAATAACATTGTTTAACCATTTTTCACAACCCAAAAGAGATTATAGATTTGGACCATATCTCATTGGCAACAGTATTCTGCAACACTTGAATCCATTGGTACATTGATATCATAATAATTTATCAATCTTCTTGGGAGGGGATCTGTCATCCACAAAATCATGAAAGTCTATACATTGATTTTTGAGTAACAATGTGAGCTTGGTAACCAACTTAGGCCCTTTACAATGTAACTAGTAGGCGATAATGAAGTATAATGTAGGAGTGACAAACAAGTACATGTAGGCCTTGAAGTTTTGAATGGATGAAAGAATGAATGAATGAATGAATGGTTTACTTGTAGTAAGAAAAACCAGAAGCATTTCACAGTCTGAGGACTGAATTATACACTGATTTACATGTACTTAATTACACTAAAACAACCAGAATTATTTAAAAAAAAACAAAGGTTTTTAGAGGTACATGTAGTAGTTTTGATCCACTCCAGTAAATACTCTATATTTTAGCTGTCTTGTGTGAATAATCATGTGAAGTTTGAAACCGACGTAGTCCCTAAAATATAACTAGTACTAGATGTAATATATCCATGTAATGCAGAAAGACAAAAAAAAAGTAGGCCTGGAAGTTTTTAAGGGACGTTTGATCCACTCCTGTAAAATACTCTATATTTTAGCTGTCTTGTGAGATTTATTTTATTTATTATCATAAATGATTTTATCACCTTCTGCATGTAATATTTATATATTTTAGTCATGATATACAATGATATAATCATGATATACAATGTAACTGATTTCTTATTGCTCATTATGGCAGCCTTAAGCTTGCTACTGTAGTTGCTCTACTGGTAAGTACTATCATAATGGTACTGATTTGAGTTGCATATTTTGTGAATATCTCACATACAGCAGATCTAATGAACATGATTACAGTAGCAAATCAGATTTCTGTAACAGTTCAAGTAGTTGTACTAAGCAGTACTGTAGGTCTGCTAAAAGAAATTGTCTTTTGTAATTGAGATGGATGCACCAATGTAAGATCGTGCACGGACCAAAGTTTTCGGGAGTCTATCTCCACACTTTTAGTACCTGTGGTACATGTCTAGTCTCTAACCATTATACATGTAGCTGTATAGAACTCAAGACATAATAATGCTTCTAGTGAACAATGAGCCACATAATACTTAATAATATATTATCTTCACCTTCGCAGAAGGAAACATATTGTTTTGTTCTGTGTCTTCTTCTTACGTTCCAAACATAGAGGGTCAATGACCCGGACCAAAGGTCTGTCACCATGGTCACTAGATCTGTAGCAGACATGCAGTGCCAGTGATGTTGGATTACATAATGTAGCAAGTGGCAGACCACCATATATTTGAATGTGATTGAGTAAGAACAAACAAAGTAGTAGTTTGTTGGGCAATGCCATTTGTCATTCTTCATTTTCTTTGCAAATGTTACCTTTTCTGGTATGTTTCTCTTTTCATGACAACTTTGCATGTTACAAGTTTTTAAAGTTATTTACACATGTATGTATCTTATTATCATGTGGTTTTATTTTGATGTTCTTTCACAAGCCACAAGCAGTTTTAGACAGAACTCCTAAAATCGTTCAAGAAACAACATAGACGAAATGGCCCTAAGTTGAGTTCTAAGACAATGATAATAATGATAATGAAACAAACAAAGGGACTTAATATGAGTTCTAGAAGCAGAAGTAACAGCATTGTTTTCTTCATGTAGTGCCATTGGTCTATTATGTAATTCCATAATGTGCGTTCTGTGGTATGTTTTGAATATTTATCATGGTACATGAAAGACTGATTGGAGTCCACAACTGAGGCCACCTTTTTACAAAACAGCCATCGCCGAGGGACCAAAATGAAATCTAATGTTATATCACTATATGGCCCTTGATTTTCTTTGGAATGCGAAAGTATTTTAAAAAGACAATAAGCACCAAAAATGTAAAAATCTTCTTTGTTCATGAAATTCACTCAGTGATCTGTCAAATATGGCCGCTCTGCCTCTTGTGAAAGGGGGTATAATGTACAAGGTATGAAGTACGTAAGTATAGTTGGCAAGTTTGTCATTTTTACAATTATGATCATTGACAAAATTTTACCAGGAAAGATGTATCAAATTAAAAAAGGTAGACGTTCTTTTCCCTTTATTATATATACTTCAAAGCCTTTGAATACATGAATGAAATCAACTGAAAACTTTGTGCAAAAAGACTCAAACTGCAAGAGTAATGTAATGATGATTGAAACGAAAATAAAACATTGCATGGTACCATGATGAACAGTGTCCTGAAAGCTTGTTTTATTGACTACCATCTATGCAATATGAATCAACAAAGAAGATACATTAGCAGTAATTGGTACATTACCAGGTTTTCTTGCTTAATGATAATTTCATATACTAGTATTGTATCTGTATCGGTATACAGATACAGTACTTGTATATGGAATTAGTAGTTCTTTGGGCGACAGATCAAAGAAATTAATTAGATGCATAGAATACGAACCCTGACCTCACTTGACCCAGAGGTCATCTTCTGTCTATTGTCATCACATGTAGCGTAGCGGGCGGTGGGAGCTCACGCACTTGAGTTCATCCGAATTTTCTGAGCTTTCTACCGCGCTACTGTCGTCCAGTCCGTGATTCCTACGATCTGATTAGTTCTACCATGCAGTCCTTCTGATGGAGCCTCTTTCCCACCGCGTGGAGGACTGGATTCCCCGCCTCGAGAAGGGAGTTCGCCCCGCGTCACGGCCCGCCAGGCTCCGGCCAGAACGCCTGCAGGGCCCCGCCAAATTTTCAGGTCTTCACGTGGCGGATAGCTCATGCGACAAGCCTGCCTCAGCTTTCTACCGGCGACACAGAGAGCGATCCGGACAGTGAGTAAATTTCGCTTCGGGCTCGCCCCAGTTATTTTGACGCGCAGGCACCGTGAGTACAGATTCGTTTAACACTTCATTTCGCACGATCTGTAACTCTATAGACTATGGCTTCACCGCGCCGACCGTGACCGTTATATTTCGACTTCGTCTCTATGTGGACACGATTACTGGTGAATTGCAAGTCGGCGACGTCGCAACGGATTATGCCACACGAAATAAATAGGTTCTAATAGTTCGATCAAGTTTGGTGCACTCTGCTACAAATCCCACTCCCCAGCTGGGTACCAGATGTTGCACTACGCCGGCGGACCCCCCACGCGTCCCGGTTCGATCACGCGCGGAGAGCGTGGTCAGCTTGTACTGTTGTAGCCCTGTTCCTCGTTAGCGTTCCGCTTCAGAGCAAGGCAGCCAGACGGGCGGTCGCCCTGGCAACGGCCGCTCGGCTTGACGCCTCATGCCGCGTGTTTACGTTATCTGTGAGTTCGGACTTGTTCACATCCAACCGTTCACGCAGTATTGGAAACACAGGTCAGTAACGGACATACGGCTTGCCACTGCATCGGTTTACTCTAGGAGGTTAAAAAATATTCCTTGGCATAACCCATATCAAAGGACGTTGGCACATCAGGCTCTCGGTTTGATCAGACCCGACATAGCCTAGTTTAATCACAAACTCTCACTTCCTTCGACCTCATATCCGGCTCTAATAAGACGCCTGGCTATAGCTGGCCTCCCGTACAGGACGTACTTCCGCGACTGCGCTCCAGGCCTGAGTGAAGCTGAACTTATTTTGATGCGTTTTCTGTCCAATCAAGTGACTTTCGCGTTCCTCCGGCTCTGACCCTGAACTCGTGCCAGCCCGGCCCAGCCGCCGGCTTGTGTCATTCCGGCTCCAACGCAACGCTTACGTCAGCCCGGCGTGCCGACTTCATGTTAACCTGCCTCAGATGGATTAACCACTCGGCTCCAACGCCACACTCGTGTCATCCTGGTCCGGCGTGCCAGCTGTGTGTTATTCGCTTCGAACGCCGCCCTCGTGTCAACCCGGCCCCGTGTTCCGGCTACGTGTTATTCGGCTCATACGTCAGCCCTTTCCAGCAGTGTGCAGGCTTCGTGTTACTTGTATTCACCTCAAAGGCTACTCTCGTGTCAGCCCGGCCCAGCGAGCAGGTTTCCTGTTACTAGTAGTAGTCTTCCGCTCAAACACTGCCCTCGTGTCAGCCCGGCAAAGCGTGACAGTTTCGTGTAATCCGGCTCCTACGTCACCCTCGTGTCAGCCTGGTCTGGTGTGCCAGCTTCGTGTAATCCGGCTCCTACGCCACCCTCGTGTTAGCCTGGTCTGGTGTGCCAGCTTCGTGTACTTCGGCTCCTACGCCACCCTCGTGTCAGCCTGGTCTGGTGTGCCAGCTTCGTGTAATTCGGCTCCTACGCCACCCTCGTGTCAGCCTGGTCTGGTGTGCCAGCTTCGTGTAATTCGGCTCCTACGCCACCCTGTGTCATCCCGGTCCAGCCGCCGGCTTCGTATCATCTCGGCTCTAACGCCAACCTCGTGTCATCTCGACTCGACTGCCAAAACTCGTGTCATCTCGGCTCACCTGCCAAACACGCGTCATCTCGGCTCAACTGCCAAACTCGTGTCATCTCGGCTCAACGGCCAATCTCGTGTCATCTCGGCTCGACTGCCAAACTCGTGTCATCTCGGCTCAACTGCCAAACTCGTGTCATCTCGGCTCAACTGCGAAACTCGCGTCATCTCGGCTCAACTGCCAAACTCGTGTCATCCGGGATCAACTGACAAACTCGTGTCATCTCGGCTCCCCTGCCAAACTCGTGTCATCTCGGCTCAACCGCCAAAAGCCGTGTCATCTCGGCTCAACCGCTAAAAGCCGTGTCATTTCGGCTCAACTGCGAAACTCGCGTCATCTCTGCTCAACCGCCAAACACGCGTCATCTCGGCTCCACTGCCAAACTCGTGTCATCTCGGCTCAACTGCGAAACTCGCGTCATCTCTGCTCAACCGACAAACTCGCGTCATCTCGGCTCCACTGCCAAACTCGTATCACCTCAGCCCAACTGCAACACTCTTGTCCTCTCGGCTCAACCGTCGGCTTCGTATCGTCTCGGCTCAGACTCCGAACTCATGTCCCCTCGGCTCCACTGCCAAACTCGTGTCATCTCGGCTCAACTGCCAACCTCGTGTCATCCCGGGGATATCGGTTCAACCGCCAACCTCGTACCAGCCCGGTCCAGACGCCGGCTTCGTATCATCTCGGCTCTACCGCCAACCTCGTGTCATTTCGGCTCCACCGACGGTTTAGTATAATCTCGGCTCAACCGCCCGATTCGTGTCACCCGGCTCAACCCGCCGAACTCGTACCAGCCCGGCCCAGCGCGCCGGTTCAGTATCTTCTGGCGTCCACGCCTCCTTTGTGTCAGCCCGGCTCGCCGCCGCTTTCGCATTATTCTTGCTCAGACTCTAGTTTTTGCTCAGACTCTGGTTCACGTTCCACATGTTTCCTAACATCGCGTCCTCACACGCGCCTCCTGACTGAGTACATTGACTGTCAGACCAGCATCTCCCCGTGCCACCTGCGCCAGGAGACCGGGGCACCGCTTCCAGCCTAACAACCTCACAGGACTTGCTTTCCAGACTTTTGTATCACTTTCGTACAGTCCCAGTAGTATCATAACTTCACAGATTTGGAAGCAATGTGTGGGACGGTCTGCTACTCGTTTATGTCCCACTGTACTTCAGTCGGTAACACACAGCACTGTACTTATATAAGCTATATATATTTTTATCGCCTTTATTAGCATTTTAGACTCCCACAACATTGTTAGTTATCAATACTTTTCTCGCTGTTGTGTTGTCTGATACAAACCAGTATTTCAGTTGGTCTCACACAGCACTGTTACTTTTGAATATTTTATTGCTGTTGTTTTGTCCAATATAACCTAGCATTCTATACCGCCCCAAACAGCACTGTTACTTCTCAATATTTTTATCGCGGTTGTTTTTGTCCAGTAAAACCTAGTATCTTAGTCAGTCTCACTCAGCACTGTTCCTCATCAATATATTTATAGTTGTGGTTCTGGCTAGTACAATCTGGTATTTTAGTCAGTCTCAGTCCGCCCTCTCCTCCTAGCTGCGCCCCTTTACTACAGTTACCGCACTCTCCCCCTCATCGCCTCTCTCCTTCTCTCCTTCCCTCCGGGCTTGGTCTTGGTGGATTCTCATGGTTTAAAACATTAAACTTACCAAGCCCACCTCGCCTCCTTGTCTCTCTCTAATAAGCGTTGAGTGTGAGTGCAGATAATTGTAGTTCTTTGGGCGACAGATCAAAGAAATTAATTAGATGCATAGAATACGAACCCTGACCTCACTTGACCCAGAGGTCATCTTCTGTCTATTGTCATCACATGTAGCGTAGCGGGCGGTGGGAGCTCACGCACTTGAGTTCATCCGAATTTTCTCCCAC
>NW_017803490.1:10325138-10327682 GCF_001625305.1 Branchiostoma belcheri | reverse complement strand
GTGGATTCTCATGGTTTAAAACATTAAACTTACCAAGCCCACCTCGTCTCCTTGTCTCTCTCTAATAAGCGTTGAGTGTGAGTGCAGATAATTGTACTAGTATATAATATTAGGTATAGTATTAGTACTATACCTAATGGATTAGTCAATCAATCAATTGGAAGTAAATTGTAATGGAAGTAATGGGGTCGTGTGGCGCAACGGCAGAGTGCGTGACTCGGAATCAAGACTCCCTGGTTCGAGTCCTGACATGCCGCCGATCTTGTGCCCTTGGGAAAGGCACTTTACACGACTTTCCTCACTAGACTCAAGTGAAAATGAGTATATATATATATATATATATATTGTCTGTCCAGTATTCGTTTCTATGTGCAGGACACAACACCAGCAACCGCTGCCTCTGTTCCGCGTGTATTGTGTTGTTGCAATTTCAAAAAAAAAAATCAAATCAGTAATAGAAGTCAAAAACGGATGTTACTTGGGTGGTCACGTGACTTGAAATGACAATATGGCGGCACCCATTGGCGCCTGCAAAAACAAAACAGGTTTCGTGTTCACTTCTGCTAAGATCCAATTGTCATGCAACAGTCTGAAAACGTTACAATCTTCCATCCCAACATCTGCTTGGAGATTACCGTCTAAGCGAGACCAGCCGTACAGCAGCGCCGCCTGCGTGCCTCCCCCGCACTGCAGCCCTGACGTCAGGAGCGCTGCAGTACCATACCTGTCCGGCGGCGGCGCTGCCGCACAAACCGCCGGTGACCCGGATGACCTGCGTGCTGCAGTTAAAAGTTGTGTCTTTGTGGGTGAATCTCTGAGTTTCTCCTGCCCAAACCTGCTCACCACGCCGCTTCCACACAGGTACGTAACGGTTCACACTCTCTACAAGGGTTATAAAGTGTTATAGGGGCTCCTGAAGGCTGAATATTGGCCAAGGTGAGCCGAAGAGACAGTGTTTTGTGCGTTTTTTGGAAGGGACAGTGTATGTAAACATTGGGAACACGATTTTTTGTGACCACCAACAACGGTAACAAGTGGTTCGGACCCTTCCTGCTAGCTCACACGAGTAAATATCGGTCCTACGTACTCAACAGTTGATCAGAAAGACACGAGTGGCCTAAACTTTGATTTAGTGCCGAAAACACAGCGTATCTAGCGGTACCTGTAACGTTAGCGATTGAGTTTAGCGATCGCCTCCACGTTATATACCAGATTGTGGTTATAAAGTTAGTGCAATATTTGAAGACGGGGCGTTTCTAATGTTGTTTCTAGAGGTTGGTACAGTTTCTCTCTCTCTTCTGCGGACTTTTTACTCCACTTTCATGAAACTAAAGCTGACAAATTATCATGATCACCCTGTTCAGTTCTACACATGTAGGCAACCATTTAGATCTGACCGCAGGACGCGATTTGAAAAGCAACAGTTGTTATTTTTCTAGACACGGTCCGTTTGCGTTTTAATAGACTAAGAGAGACAGAACTGAGTAGCCACTCTAGCCCAGGAGGAAATGATATTCTGAGATCTTCTTGTCATTTCTGATTATTAAAAATAATTAAAAATTATTACACTTGGTGAATGCCCCCCCCCCTAACCCGTACCCACTAACTTGTACTTAGCACATTTCCTCTTCATAATTATGCAGAAACTCAGACATCAAAACACAACCTAGTTACACTTAGCATAGCCACTGCATGCACTTCTTAAACTAAAACTAAAACGCTATTTTTGCTTCACCAACAAGCATTACTTTTGGCTTGTCAGTGTGTTTCTCTGATTTCTTGTTTAACGTCATTACATGTCATCCTAATTTTGACACTCGTTTCTATAACTTTTTTCTCGAAAGGATTAAATATTTCTTCTCTTAACCAATTTGAGCATCAAATCAACATTGCAAAAAGTAAGAGAAATGCTGGTAGATACATCCTGGTATGACATAGATCTGTATCAGTCCTGTATCCGTGTTGTTGTGCTGCGTATCCGCACTTCTGTGTATAACACACCTGCCCAGCTTTACATAACAGGTGATCTGCAGTGACCGCGCTAAATCAGGTATAGAGGGGCCTGCATGTCCTTTTTCGTAAGGCGTAATCAGGCCTTTTTAGTCTTTGTAATCCGTATAGGCAGCCTCGCCGAAAATCAACGTAATTCGTAATAGTACATTAGCCGCAAAGCGTAAAGTCGTAATCAGCTCTGAGGCTTTAATGTAATTCGTAATTGGCGGTGAAAATTTAGCATAACTCGTAATCAAAAGGCTTTCCTGACCAACAGGGAGCAAACAGTAGTGGTTGAAGGGAAGGCGTCGGCTCCAGTTAAAGTAGCGTCTGGGGTCCCTCAAGGAACCGTCCTGGGGCCATTGCTCTTTCTCTTGTATATAAATGACCTACCAGATCAGCTTGACTCAAATGTGAGGTTATTTGCCGATGACTGTCTATTGTATGTAGAGCTTTCTACACAGACCGACTCACAACTTCTCCAAAAAGACCTTAACACCCTGGAAGAATGGCAAAGCAAATGGCTCATGCAGTTTAATCCCGAAAAATGCT
>NW_017803490.1:10286028-10322036 GCF_001625305.1 Branchiostoma belcheri | reverse complement strand
GCGGCAGCTGGCTATATTACACCGATCGACTTGTTCCACCTAACCCTTGAACTTCTAGCTCTAGACATTGTTTAAAGCTATCTATTGACAGTGTCCCTACTGTACTTGGTGACAGTGAGTTCCACTCTGCGATAGTTCTAGGAAAGAATGAATTCTTGAACACCTCAATCCTTGGTTGATAACTCTGGTACTTGAATGCGTGGCTATTTCTTGTTCTCTTCTGGGCTGGTATTAGGTACTTAGTAGTTGGGACATCCACCACGGTTACGCCGAAAGGCGGTTATACCGGCTATACAGATACAGAAGCTGGTGTGTTACGCCGAAAGGCGGTTATACCGGCTATACAGATACAGAAGCTGGTGTGTTACGCCGAAAGGCAGTTATACCGGCTATACAGATACAGATACAGATACAGAAGACAGACTTTCCCCTCAGACTCTGTTTTGAATTCATGCTCATCTTCCAGTTTAGCCATATTTATTTTTTTTAAAATCTGATTCCATCCAATTAGATTGTTGTGGCTTATAATGATTCAGAATTTGCTCAGAATTATGTTTTAAAATTTATAATCTCACCAGGATGTATTTGTGGACCAAAGTGACTCATTTATTAATTTCGCACAAAAAACAAGATACAAGGTGAAGTAAATTAAATTAAAAACACTGCAGGAGAAGATGAAGCCTTAAAGGCTTGTACAAGCCCTTCTCCTTAGTATTTTCATGATCTCATATTTTCACGTGACTCATATTTTCATGATCTCATCTGTGGATAGATCCGTGTCACCATGTTTGTTTTTGAAATATGATTGTTGTTTTTATATAGAAGCATGATGTTTAAATACATGAAAGCTTGTACATTAGAGCCTTCGTGGTCAGATTTGAACCTACATTCCTCTCATTTCTACATCATTAGACTCAGTATGGAATGCTGTTTCCTAAGTGCTGTGAGTTATTTAATTAGGCCAACTGTTGTTCCATGCGAAATACAATCTGGGAATTTTAGCCAATTGGAACTGATTGAACAATTCAGACCCTACAGATTCAATCAAAAGTCAGCCTGCTAAGGCAGCCATTTGGCTATATGTATATGAAACATACCTGTTCGTAACCTTTTTACCATCACTCAGAAACGAGAAGAAGCTGAATTTACTACTGTTGTAGTTACTAAGTAACAATAACATGTAGTTAATAATATTATGTAAGGTTATCTGTATTCTGTTCCTTTGTTGTGACCTGTTATACTTAACCCAGCGGGTATGTGTGTACAATAAAGGCCTTCATTCATTCATTCATTCATTCAATAATTATTGATAAGTTAATAGATGTGCTAGGTAGCAGGGAGAAGGTTAAAAACAGAGACTATATATATCTTTCAACAGAGTTTGAACCCAGTTGACCCCTGTTGTGACCTTTCCCCCAGGGTGAAGAGTCGCCTGGTCAGGTCGAAGGTCAGAGTTCACCCGTCAGGCAGTCGTTCACGGCGAGACACCAGGCGCTGTCGGCGGGGTCCAGTCTGAACGGGAGTACTCAGGACCTGGACACGGTCAGTTCTCTGCTCCTGTTTGTTTTACTGTGCCTTTATTGAACGTCCAAATTACTCCATACAGCCATGAAGGCCATTTTTCTTTGAGGTCAAGTTGGGAGGGGTGTCCAGGGTTCTGACAAATAATGTCTGTGTGTCTGTGTGTGTGTGTGTATCTGTCTCTGCCTGTCTGTCTGTCTGTCTCCGTGTGTGTCTGACATTGTTGTGCATCTGTGTGTGTGTGTGTGTGTGTGTGTGCATCTGTGTGTGTGTGTGCATCTGTGTGTGTTTGTGTGTGTGTGTGTGTGTGTATGACGTTGTGCATCTGAGTGTGTGTGTACTGTGTGTGAGGGTGCGTGTCTCATAATAAGTCTGTATTTCTATAACCAGTCTCTGTATGAGAGAGCAGAGCATGCTATACCAGGGTGGGGGTGAAGTCTGCCATCCCTGATTGTTTGTTTGTTTGTTTGTGTTTCCAGCTGGAGGACACCCCAGAAGGGCGGGAGCGTCTGCTCGCCAAGAAGAACCGAGAACTGACCTGGACGCTCCGACAGCTGGAGAAACGCTGCTCTGCTCTCAAAACTGAAAATGTCACTTTGGTGAGTACAGAAAAACTGTGGTACATGTAAAGGTGAAAAGGTTGTCCCATAGCCTTTTTCAGGCCGTGAAATACTTTCTAGGAACTGACCCCATACTCCCCACTCTACTGTTCTTCCTTTGATTTTGCCATTTCTAGGGTATCTAGAGAGATTTTTTTGAGCGCAGTTCTCACGGACTTGTGTTTTTGTTACTCACACCAGGAAGGATGGTCCTTCTCTTTTTGTTAAGTGATGACTTTCGTTAGCGTGCTCAAAATATAGCTCTCCTCTAACATAGGCTGGCTTAACTTCTTAGCCAAAAGGATGTCACTTAATCGAGTTAATAGGTACTCATGTTCACCTAAGTTGAGCCAGTCCAGGGATTGGCCTCTGTTAGCTGTAAACTAAGTCCTGTGTCTTTCACAATCTGGTCTTTCCACTGCTTTTGACTATTTATGACCACACCTTCTTTGCCTTAAGTTATAGTAAGCTAAGTTATAGTAAGTTATAAATAGATTATATAATTATAAGCTGGTGTGTTACGCCGAAGGGAGGGCTATACCGATACAGATACAGATAGTACGAATGTCCTCAATGACAGATTGTTCAGCCCCCAGTTTAGCTCTAAATAGTCTAATTTTGTCATTTTTTGCGTGCTCAGTTCTAATTCTTGATTTTGCAGAAGCGACAGCGGGAGGAACTGGAGCTGGCTGAAGACAAGATCAGCAAACTTCAGCGTCGGAACACGGAGCTGACCGCTCTCGCTCGACGGTTAGAGACCAAGGCTAAAACTCTACAGCAGCACAACACTGGGGTAGGACTGAGAGTGAGTGAGTGAAACTGATGAGTGAGTGAGTGAGTGAGTGAGTGTGTGAGTGAGAGTGAGTGAGTGAGTGAGTGAGTGAGTGTGAGTGAGAGTGAGTGAGTGAGTGAGTGGGCGAGTGAGTATCTGAGTGAGTGTGTGAGTGAGTGAGTGATGAGTGAGTGTGAGTGAGTGAGTGAGTGAGTGAGTGAGTGAGTGAGTGAGTGAGTGAGTGAGTGAGTGAGTGTGAGTGAGTGAGTGAGTGAGTGAGTGAGAGTGAGTGAGTGAGTGAGAGAGTGTGTGAGTGAGGGAGGGAGTGTGAGTGAGTGTGAGTGAGTGAGAGAATGAGTGAGTGAGAGTGAGTGAGTGAGAGTGAGTGAGTCAGAGTGAGTGAGTTAGTGAGTGAATGTGAGTTCTACATTTGTGTTCTACAAGTTCTACGTTTGTTGCCATTTTGTGTCCAGAAAACAAATTCAGATACTCCACATGAGTTCTAAAAGTCTGTGTCTGTTTCCTGTATCCCCAGAAAACCAGCCAGCCATCGGGGGAGAACCTGGAACATTACAAACGAGTCTTCGCTCGTCAGCGAGCCAAGGACCTAGCTGACCACGCTCAGGCCATTCTTGCCAAGGACAAGGAGATCGGACATCTGCAGCAGGAGCTGGTGACGGCACAGGATCAGGTGCAGGTCAGTAAATAATAAATAATATTAAATACAAACAAACAAACAACAAACACAACAGGTGCGGCCGTGCGGGTCAGTAAACAATGAGTAACTGAAAAAAAAAACAATTTGCTTTTGAAGTATCAGAAAAAAATTCAGAAATTTCAGATGACTACTAGTAGATTTTTCTCCTTGTGCCCAGTATAAAAGTTTCATCTGTACAGCCAGGACTTTTTATTGGCAGTGAGTTTAACCTTTAAAGCTTTACAGTCCAGTGTCTGGAGTTGGTAAATTGCTTTGCTGCTTGCTTTAGAGTTTAAAACTGAAGTGGCCTGATTATTTTTTTCCGGTGCCTGTAAAAGAGTGATCACTACTGTCCCATGTTGTTGTTTTTTTCTGGTGCCTGAAAAACAGTGACCTGTACTGACCAGTGTTGTTTTGTTTCTGTGCCTGTTTAACGGTGACATGTACTGACCCGTGTTATTTTTCCCGGTGCCTGTACATGTACTGACCCGTGTTATTTTTCCCTGTGCCTGTAGAACGGTGACGTGTACGGCCATCAGGAGGAACTGCAGCGCATCATCACGCAGGCAGCGAAGGAACGGCTGCAGCTGGAGAGGAAAATCTGCAGCAGGCTCAACTCTCAGGTCAGTAAATAATGTAGGCAGGTGTGATGTCAGTGCGAAGGGCTTCAACATGTAGGTTTTTTTGTGTCATGAAGGAATAAATGAAGGAAGGAGGGAGGGAAGGAAGGAAGGAGGGAGAAAGGGAGGAGGGGAGGGAAGGAAGTACTGTAGACAGGTGTGATGTCAGGACTCAACATATTTTTTTGTCAATGAATGAAGGAAGGAAGGTTGGAGAGAGGGAGGGAAGGAAGTAAGGAAGGTAGACAGTTGTAATATCAGTGTGCAGGGCTCAACATACTTTTTTTGTCATGAAGGAATGAATGAAGCAAGGTTGGAGGGAAGTGTGAAGGGAAGGAGGGAAGTAAGAAAGAAAGGAAGGAGGGACTGTAGACAGTTCTGATATCAGTGTACAGTGCTTGAAATACTTTTTTAGCATAAATGAATGAATAAAGGATGGAAGGTGGGATGTATGGATGGATGGATGGAGAGAAAGAAGGAGGAAGGAAGGAAGCTTTATTAACTAAGGGTGTCTTGTGCTTTATGCACCCAGCCTATGTGGGCTTATAAGATACCAGAAGACTTAATTTCTACCAGTCCTTGGATGGTGATTTTTTTACACCAAATGCGAGCACAGTCTGGACATTTTCCTTCTATAATTACAGATGTTATAGTCAAAACAATAGATTTTGAACAAATCAGAAAAAAATGGAGCGGGTGAATCCGAGAAACGACAAATTAACTTGGTGAGGCCTAACGTCTGATGTATGATAATTGCCGTCCGTATGGCTGGTTCCTTTGTTCCCCGTGCCATAAGCCACAGGTTCCTGAATAATTAATGAGGTGATTACTCCATGAGAGCATCATGTCACCACAGGTTTACTGTGAGTTTGGACAGCGTGTAGGCGTCTGTCTGTTGTGGGTTTGTGGCCGTTCTGTAGACGGTAAGGCCACACGTATTTATTTACTTGTTTCTTAGATATTTTAACCCTAAGCTTGTCCTGCTGGCATTTTTTACACAATATTTTTCTGCATTAATTTCATGTCTTAATCAGGTCATAGACCCCCGACTTATTTGCCCCGTGGTGGCATTTCGGTGGCATTTCGCTGCGGTGTGATGCATTGCATGAGAAACACTGCCAAGTCGTACCTATACAGGTTGCTACAATGTAGCAAGGACCGTACTGTATGTGCAAAACAACAATTGTTGGGCTCCGCAGGGTAAAAATGAAATATACATAAAGTCATGTAGCAAGCTGACATAATATATAAGCAGAGGGCAGGGAGGAAATCTTAAATATGACTGAGTAGTGGTTCTGCGTCTCACCCCATCCAAAATTTTACTCTGAAATGTGCTGGAAACACAGTAATAAATTGCTTTGGCCATGATTCCTGCATGTTCCCCCTCTCATATCTCCTGTCTGTACCCAGTACTTGTGGTTCTCACTGTTCCAGTAGCTTTTTACTCTGAAACGTGCTGGTAAACAAAATAATAATTTAAAATTGCTTTGTCCACAATTCCCCATTCCTGCATTCCCCATCTGTATACCCATGCAGTAGTGGTTCTGAGTCTAGCCCCATCCCAAATTTTACTCTGAAATGTGCTGGTAAGCAAAGTAATAATTTAGAATTGCCGCAGCCATGAGTCCTTGAACAGTATTGCATGTTCCCCCTCCAAGCTCCTGACTGTACCCAGTAGTGGTTCTGAGTCTCGCCCCATCCAAAATTTTACTCTGAAAGAAAACAAAGTAATAATTTAAATTTTAAAATTGCCACAGCCACAATTCCCCATTCCTACATGTTCCCTCTCATACTGTAATTCACTTTATGTTCACGGTAGCAAAAGTTCACGGTCTGAGAAAAATGGACATGTTCACAGGTGCAGGAAAAGAAAGTCCAGGAATTATTTGTTGTGTGTATTGTAATGATAAAATCACGGTACAGAATTAACAGTGAAAACAGTGAACATAACACTACCCTGAAAAAATCAGGGATTAC
The DNA here is from genome assembly GCF_001625305.1 of Branchiostoma belcheri. Taxonomy (NCBI): domain Eukaryota; kingdom Metazoa; phylum Chordata; class Leptocardii; order Amphioxiformes; family Branchiostomatidae; genus Branchiostoma; species Branchiostoma belcheri. Next base: position 10,315,850 of record NW_017803490.1, on the reverse strand, counting down.
AGTTATTTCTGTATCTCTTATCTGTACCCAGTAGTGGTTCCAAATTTTACTCTGAAAGTGCTGGTAAACAAAGTAATAATTTGAAATATTGCTGTAGCCACAACTCCCCATTCCTGCATGTTCCCCCTCATATCTCCTATCTGTATACCCAGTAGACTGGTTCTGAGTCTCACCCCATCCCTCTTTTTACTCTGAAAGTACTGATAAACAAGAAAATGAATTGCTTTAGCCATGATTTCTCCATATTGCATTTTCCCTCTCATACTGTTTTAAATCCCTCTGTACCAGCAAATTTTTACTAAGAAATATGCTGATAAACAAGAAAATAAATTCCTGCAGCCACGATTCCCCATTCCTGAATGTTCCCCCTCCTAGCTCCTATATCAGATTTCTGTAGTAGTGATTCTGAGGTTCACCCCATCCCTCTTTTTACTCTGAAATGTGCTCCATGCATGGAAACAAAGAAATGAATTGCTGTAGCCATGATTTCCCATATTGCATGCTTCAGCCAGTCCCTCTGTTCCAGTAGATTTTTACTCTGAAATGTGCTGAAAACAAAGTAATAATTTAGAATTGCCGCAGCCATGAGTCCTTGTATTGCATGTTTCCCCTCCTAGCTCCTATCTGTACCCTGAGTAGTGGCTCCAGCTCTAAGTCTCCCCCATCCAAAATTTTACTCTGAAATGTGCTGAAAACAAAGTAATAAATTGCTTTGGCCATGATGCCTGCATGTTTCCCTTCCCAGCTCCTATCTGTACCCAGTAGTCAGTTACTGTACATGTTTAGCCTCTTCAGCTAGTCCCTCTTTCACTCTGAAATGTCCTGGAAACAAAGTAATTATTTAGAATTGCCGCAGCCATGAGTCCTCCTATTGCATGTTCCCTCTCCTACATGTGTGTATCTCCTATCTATACCCAGTATATAGGTACATTGTAGTGGCTCTAGATCTGAGTCTTATCCCTCTTTTTACTCTGAAGTGTGCTGGAAACACAGTTATAATTTGCTGCAGCCACAATTCCCCATTCCATATCTCCTATCTGTATACCCATGCCAGTAGCTGTTCTAATACTCCCCCCATCCCGGGCCCCAGGCAGGTGATTTTGATGCAGAGCAGGCTCGCTCCCGCTCCTGGCACGGCCCGTTTCCCGGGTGATCTAAATTGCATCTCCGTTTACAGATTCCGCGGTGCGGTTTGGAGCAGAATTGATGCCTATCGGGGCAAAGCTGCTCATCATTGGCTGTGGGGAAACGGGGCACTGCCGCATAAATTATCCTGCTGTAAAGCAGGCAGCAGGCTGGGGTAGATGGGTGCTGTAGTCACTCCTAACCTCCCAGCCTTGTTACTGCACCGTTTCTGCTGCTTCAGTGGTTTTGTATAAGGTGTGGTTCATGGGTTATACGTACGTTTGCCTGTCAGCTAAATTCTACCCAGCCTGCATGCGCCGTACGTAGTGTTACAGTAGAGAAGTGATGACAACGCGCTAGCCCCACAGTTTGTCTCTGCAGAGAAATTCCACGTTCCGTGTTGAGATTATTTTCGCCGCGCAAATCTGGGAAACAGGTAGGTCGTAATTTCTGCCTATGGGGAACGATTGTTGCACAATTATGTTTGTATTTTGAAGTGGCCTCTGGGAGGGTTGAATTGGAGATTGTGTGCGTCTGTGTGGACGTATGAAGCCTATTGTCTGTCCCCCTCCCTCGCCTATTGTGTGATTCCGGAATGACATACGGTTTCTGTCAGGAGTCGCATAATTATATTTTACGTACTCCTGTTTGTGTGATGCGTGGGCCACACCAATGCATTTCCTTGGTTCATGGACTTAACAATTAAAGTGAAAATATAGTGCTAGCAAGCAGACATCATAAAATCGAGGGCATGGATGAAACTTAATTGTATTCACTCCATAAAAATAAAACTGAGTGTACCTAGGATTAAACCTGGTCCTTGGGGATATGTTTTCATTAGTTTTTTTTCTAGTAATCCATTTTTTTATTAAAATCTAAGAACCAGCAAATTGAATTGGTGTGGCCGTATGCAGTTAGCTAGTACCGTATGCAGGAGCACGTTACTTATTTTCTGTAATTAACCATTCCATTAATGTCCGAGATGAAATGACATGTAACCAGGTCGTGTAGCTAATAGATTTCATAACTACATTTAATCCTAGCGCTGTGCAGATGCGTGTTGTAAAAATTGGCACGGCCGGTTTTCGTATCTCTCTGCTGCAGAATTGATTTTATTTTTGACATGACGTGTATCTTTTGGTTGAGATTTGAGGTGCAGAATGCATGCAGGCACACCCATGTATGTTGTATTACTGTGTGTGACGTGTGAGCATGATAGTCTAAAGCTACGGGTCTGGATTCAGGGTGTGTGTGTGACACTGTACATGTACATATACACAGGCCACACTAATTTTATTAGTTGGCTCTTGTTTTTTTACCTCCATGAAAAATGGAGGTATTGTTTTTGGTGTGTCTGTCTGTATGTCTGTCTGTGTGTGTGTCTGTCTGTCTGTGTGTGTTTCCGCAACTTTTTGGTCAGCATAACTTAAGAACGCCTTTATGGATTATGATGATATTTGGTATGTTGATAAGTCTTAGGAAGACAAACGTCAAGGTCAAATATGGGCCTCCTGGTGGATGACCTTGGTACTGCAGCAGAACTTCCGGTTTTTGTATCTTTTGTCCTGAACATGCTATGGTTTTGATGTTTTGGTGACAGATTGCTTTTCCTGTCAGGAATAAGTGGTGTGAGTTTGGTCCCCCTAGCAGCTTGTTCTGGAACTGCAGGGCACTTTCTGGCGAAATGTTTAAAAGCCAATAAGTCCAGATAGGAACAACATATTTTCATAATTTTTGGTGTGTAGGTAGCTGAAAGAGAGATGTACACGATTAAATGCAAACTATGCAAATGAGGACTTTATTTGCATAATTAATGAGGAAATTCTATAATTACAGTGTTTTACATTATACTTCTTTCATACATGTAATGTATGTAACCTATGGCAGGCAGAACATGAACAGATACTAATTATGCAAATGATGACCTAATTTGCATAATTTATGAAAAAAGTCTGATTTCTTAATGGTGGATGGGAATGTCATACTTGGGACATCTGTAAGTTAATCAAAAGTTAACATACATCACGATGCATATTATGTTAAGGCGGAGGTAATTTGCATAATTAAAGAGGAAATTTACATTTACATATCAAGCCCATATTTCATGGAGGTATGAAGTCTCGGAATTCTTGTTTTATTGTTTTTTTAGAAATATGGTATGATAGTCAAGCTATGGGTCTGGATTCAGGGTGTGTGTAACACTGTACAGTACATGTATACAGGCCACACCAATTATATTAGTTGGTTCATGTTTGTTTTTTTAGAAATATGTTATGATAGCCAAGCTATGGGTCTGGATTCAGGGTGTGTGTGACATTGCACATGTACATGTATGCAGGCCACACTAATTTTATTAGTTGGTTCTTGTTTTTTTTTTAGAAATATGGTATGATAGTCAAAAGCTACGGGTCTGGATTCAGGGTGTGTGTGTGACACTGTACATGTAACACTGGTCACTTCAATTTTGGAATGTCACTTTCCGAATTTGCAGACGGCCATGTTGAAATCCCTGATTTTCAACTTTGCCATTTCTGCAGGTAAAGTAAATTTTTACATACCATTTGAAAGATCATGTTATCCTCAGTACCAAGTTATTTTTTTATGGTCAAAACATACATATTTGTCAAGATATTTCACTTTAAAAATTGCAATCCCGTCGGTGTACAAGCCACACCGACGGGATCAGAAGCCCACCCCGGTCGGTAGTAAACTCTACCCCGTCGGGGTGGAAAACCACCCCGCACCCAGACCGCATCCAATTATCCTCATGAACACCCCATGAAAACCACTGAATTAATGAGAATTCACATCTTCACACCAGTGTAATTAGCAAGTTTGTGTGATAATTCATGAGAAGTCTGGGCTCAAAGGTTACCCCGACGGGGTTGAACAGCCCCGTTGGTGTGTTGAACAGCCCCGTCGGTGTGTCAGGTTGAACAGGCTGGGCTAATGGCCTAAGCCTTCAGACCAGACTGAAAGTAATTTCCCAATGAAGTCTAAAAGATTAACATTAAACTTGCTTCTAGGTTGATGGCGGTTTATACACAGTTTATTATATCACTTCTTATTGTAGTTCTGTGTGTATTCCTGCAGTTTTTCTAGACTGTATTTTCCAGGATTATGAAAGAACATTGTCTTTAAAGATACAAATGAGTCATGGATAGTCAAGGAGTCTGACATGGCAGGAATGGATATGATTGACCAGTCAACCTGCTCCACATGAGTCATGGTCTTAACAAGGAGGTTAAAAATCTAGTCTTTGTCCACCAATACCTAGCTCACTGTAGGATGAATTCTAGCAAGGAGGTTATAACCTCTAACCTGGCTAACACTAAGAATAGAGTTTGGACATGGCTAAAAATTTAATAAACGTTGATAACAACTTTTCAAACTCCATGGATAAACTCATCTATCATTAGCAGAATACCCCAGGGCTCAAAATATTTTTCACTGCATACCTGAACTGGTGCAGTAAACATTTAACCTGCACCAGACAAAGAAGAAAAATTTTGCTTGCACTTTGGCCACACCAAGTTAATTTCTTGGTTAACGGATTCACCGCTTCATTTTTTTCTGATTTGCAAATAAAAATAAAAATTCAAAATCAACTGCAAAATGCTCATATTTTGCCCTGAACAGTTGAAAACAGTCCTTTCCTTACTACTTGTTACAGTCATTCCATCTTTCAATGCAATGGTATCATTAAAAGTTCAAAATGATTGTTTAAATTTTGAACCAGCCTGGTGTGCGGACTGCATGGCTCCTATCGTACCATTTTGGGCCATAATAGGAAGCCTAGGCCTGTTTTTATTTTCATTTTTTTTCCGCCCCCTCCGTTATTTTTCTAGAAAATCTGATAACCAAGAAATTAAATAGGTGTGGCCTTACTCAGACTTTGAGAAGTATGCATCATAATAAAATCTGTAACCATTGCTATTATTTTTTTATACTTCATAGGTGCTAACAGTCAATGCAGCAAACAAAAATACACATACTACTACATGTATCTATAAACCCATGGCCAAGTGCAATGTTAGGTGCCAGATAGCAGAAAATCTGACTGGATGAAGGGCCAAATGGTCAATTACAATCTTTAGTTTTCACATGGGCTATCTTTCTGACTTTTCCTGGGTGACCCAGTACAAGCTGCCGAGATACTACCAGTAATTTGGCATGTAACACACTCCCTTATAGGATAATTTGTATCAAGTTGATAATTGGACAGTGACATTTGCATGTCAAGAACAATAGCTGACCTAGTTTTAACCCGCATAACAATTGTACCTGGAGCAGAATAATTACCGAATGGGTACTGTTGGACAGAAATAGAGGATTGTATAATTCCTTGCTTTGAAAGCAGGCTCAAGTTGTGAATATTAGGCTTCTTGCTTATCTACTTAGTCTAAGTATTTAGGCTCAATTATAAGTGGCTGCAAAGAGCTTTCATTAAAATTGATTCAAAGCTCCTTTCGCTGTAAAAAGTCTCAATAAGTAAACAATGCAGCCAATTAACTTGTCTCAGACAGAACAATGGGACAAAATACACACGATGTCAAGTTTCTCAGCAAGTCACACCAAGCTTTTTAAAGCTCCTTGGTTTAAAGATTTCATGACATCCTCACAAAAATACTCTGCACCTGGTGGTACCAAGGTTCAAAATTAATGTATGTTCCAACTTCCTAGTTTCTCAACATATTTCTTATGATGCCTCCAAATATCTGAGAAGAATAGTGAGTCCTGATTTGCACTGCTTGCAGTGTGTATTTTGAATGACAGACATTATAACAAAGGGCCTCCTTCCACTCAGACAAAGGAGGTAAAAGAGAGAACCTCCCTTTTTTGTGACAATTATCAGAGATTGCTCCCATTCTTGACCAGCTAAGGCATTATATGACACGATTATGACCATATGAAAATTTGTGGGCAATATTCACAAGAACGACTGACTGTTTTCAGCTGCTAAGCCATTAATTTCGATCCCCGAATATTGTGGCCAGTGTAATAGCAATTGAGGAACTTGATCAATTTATTTGCAAGACCTGTGTGTTCTACATCTCAATTCTTACAAATAGACTGAAGGAAATGAATTTAAGTATTATTTTATATGGCCTCCTTCAGTCAATATTGATCATGTCAGTAAAATTCTATTAGACATTAGCTTTGGAGTAGTGAGTATGTGTTTGTAAGCTCTCTGGAATCTTTCTTCTTTGTGACCCTTATAGTTGGCTGAAAGGGGCAGATAGAAGAGTATGGATTGTGCTCTCCATGCTTATTCTTTGTCCTGATAATGTCGATTTTGCACATCAATTGGATTGGATGACTGTCTAAGCTCACCCCGACGGGATCAGAGCTCACCCCGATCGGGGTAAACTTGCCCCGTCGGTGTGTATAGACTGATCAATTCACACCTTTCCTGGCTTTGTTTTGGGATTTTGCACCTCTTTGACCAGAACTCCCACCCCGTCGGGGTGACATTACCCCGTCGGGTTTAGTGATTATGACAGTGTCACCCCGACGGGGTGAGTACCTTACACCGACGGGGTGAGTACTTTACACCGACGGTCCTGTGATTTGGTCCTGACGGGGTAGCTGCTAGCCCTGTCGGGGTGCTGAAAAACCCGTCGGTCTGCTTGCATTTTCTATAAATGATATCTAAAGTTATGAATACTGCAGAACAATAATTTTCATATCACTATACTCCTTACATCAAGACCTGCGCACTGATGTGAAACTTGAATGCAAAATGTTAATTTTTACTTGACATTCCAAATGGCCAGTGACTTTCCTAAATTGAGATGACCAGTGTTATGTATACAGGCCACGCTAATTCTATTAGCTGGCTCTTGTTTTTTTTTTGGTTTTTTAGAATTGGTATGATAGTCAAGTTACGGGTCTGGGTGTGTGTGTGACACTGTACTGTGTACATGTACATGTACACAGGCCAAACCAATTGTATTTGTTGGTTCTCTGGTTTTTGTTTTAAATGGAAAAACCTAATAGTATGCGTCCAAGGTGTCCCCATACCAAATTTCAGGTCATTTAGTTTTAGTGCTAGGGCTCCAGATCCCAAAATGTATATTTTTTGCCCAAAAATGACAGAAAAAAAACAATAAAACAATTTCAAAGGCCTGTTTAAAAAAAACGTCTAGGGGTATAATAAATGGAAACAAATCCTGAGGACCAGGTTGATGCCTCGGTGCGCGCAGTTTTATGGATTGATCAATACAGTCTGATATTCAAGTTTTCCGCCCTGCCCTCTGCTTTTATGATGTCTGGTTGCTGTGTTTTCAGCTTAAAAATGTGGGAAAACCAAGAATAGTTTTAGTGTAGCCACAAGGAGGTTGTAACCTGGTTGATGTGTACGGAAGGAGAGGCAGGGATTTTGACTGTCCGATGTATATGTAGGAATGCTTAGCTTAATTTTCAGCTTAAAATGTGGGAAAACCAAGAAAATAGATTAAGTGTAGCCTCAAGGCTTATAGAACTGGGGGTTTGGTGGTCTTTGCTTTGGCTATTTTCTGATTAGCCCAGTTCTAAAAACGGGGGTAAATTCAACCAGGCCGGCTATGTTGTCTATATGCAATCAGAAAATAGCACATAAAAGCTCCCAAAGACCATGAAGACCCACAAACCCCACAGTTTTTGGCATGCTGTGGAGGCTAGTATTTCCAGCCCTGAAAATAAGAGAGGCAGAGATTTCGGCTGCCTGATGTAGGAATGAATGGTCTGTCTGGGCGTCAGGCCAACGCTCGATCGAGCAAACCTGCCAGATGTGGCGCTCTGCACCAGTTATCAACCTGATCATGACCCTGGGTCAATATTGGAACATTCAGAGTCCTTAGATCGGAAAAAACTCTTCTCATAAACATCTAAATCATTGTTAGAATCAATTACTAATCATGAAAATTGTGAGAATATAATTGTAAAAATGGCTGTTGTCACCTCTTTCATGATAATGACCAAGCCTGACCTGTGTAAATATTTGAACATGCAAACATCTGTCTCTAAAGATTAAAAAAAAACTCATATTAATCTAAAAATCTCAAAATAATAAAATCTGAAATAAAATCTCAAATATTCTTTGCTACTGTTACATGAAAATTGCAAAAAGAACAAAGAGAGATTATTTAGCATACATGAACATGTACATGACATTTGTTAGTGTCTGATATCACAACTGGGATGATATGGCCCTAGATCTAAATATTTGAACAATCGTGCAAATATTACTCTGAATTTCTGGACAAATCGTCTCACAACTGTAACAGTTATAATCTACATCCCTTGCTACTATTACTTTCAAATAGATTCTGAGAAATGCAAAATGCGTAATAGTGAGGTATACATGTACATGTATGTCTCATATCACCACTACTAGCATGATAAAAAACCTACATGTAGTCTGACCCACATGTATGTGTGCGTATGTGGCCCATTGAATATTGACCTGCATGCAGCTCCAGTATCTGACAGCAGCCCTGAATCCAAACAAGCTGGTTTGTCCAAATTGATGAGCATCGTGGGATAAATGATGCATAGCAGCACTAATTAACCTGATTAGCCTCCTAACGACTCCTCTGTTCATTAATTAATGTCACCTAATGAGGAATAACACTTCAAGATTCTGTGGTTTATCGCATGTCGATGTCACACTGATTCCATTTGTTGGTTCTCAGATAATAATAATCATATATATAGTAACTATTATTATAATATTAACTATATTGTATTAGATAATAAATTATCATCATGAAAACAGACTGATGAGGGGAACGTCTGTAGCTTGGTTCACACAGACCCTGAGTGAATCAGGGAGTAGATATAGATACTGTAATTCACTTTATGAATTCACAGTAGCAAAAGTTCACGGTCTGAGAAAAGTGGACATGTTCACGGAACTACATATTCACGGTGGTGACAGGTGCAGGAAAAAGAAAGTACAGGAATTATTTCTTATTAACTGTAATGATAAGTTCACGGTACAGAAGTGACAGTGAAAACAGTAAACATAACAGTACAGTAAAAAAAATCAGGAATTACACTATATTCAAGGTTTCATTTAATTTAGTAACATACACTTTTTATTTTGATTTCTTCCATTTTCTGACTGAATTTTGCTAACGTCATCTTCAAGAACCAAGGCCAGTTTTGACATCCTGCAATTCATCATGCATCAGCAATGGCTCGTATTCGTGAATCTTTTTTTCATTTTATTGAGATTTTCCACATTTGTGGAAGGATTGACATATATTGACCATCTGATTACCTTTTTAAGATGTCAACCCAGAAACCAGACTGTAAGGTTTTAACCACTCACACCGGGAAGGACCGCTGCTCTTTTTGATAATGTTGTGGCTCTATTTACATTCAACCGGTGCAATGGCTAAGTGGGTAGAGTGCTCGCCTTGCATTCGGTAGGTCGTGAGTTTGATCCCCAGCCGGGTCATACCAATGACTAAAAATGGTACATAACAATTATATATTATATATGTACCATTTTTAGTCTTTGGTACATGTATACAGATTTCTCTGCTTAGCACTCAGCATTTGAGATGGACTAGCCCCTTGCTGTAGTGACACAACTGTGTGGCCCAAGGGCTACAGAAACAGAGATGGATGCTGCCATATGTTTTAACTTTAATAACTCTGTTATTTACATTCACCTGAGACATTTCCCCTTGTTGTTGTGTAGAATGGAGAGTTGGAGACTGGCAGGTTTGATGGGGAAGATGAGAGAGTTCAGAACCTGCAGCTGCAAGTAGAGACTCTGTCACAGGCAGCAGGCAGGGTACCTGAACTGGTATGGCTTTCGTTTTTTTGTTTTTAGTATGATTTATCAAATATTACATGTATTAATATTTATATAGTAGACATTGATCCCATTCTGATTTGAAGCTCACATTTTTTGTTAATCTAATTGGAGTTCACAAGTTGTTGTTTGTTTTTTTGTTGATTCAAGTGTATATATACTTTGTACTGTTGTTATACTTTGTACTACCTTAGTCAGGACTCCAGGAAGAATGTAGTCTGTCAATGACTTGGTACAAAATGTATATCACTTACAATAGTCTACATTAAGCATCATTCTATCATCTCAGCTACTTGTACAGACTCACAAACTAACAAACTCACAAGGCATTCAAGCAGAGAAAACAAGAAAATAAAACCTTCTCCCTACTGAGAAATACAGTACTACAAGGATAAGGTAACTTTACTTTTATAACCACATAACAGTTACTGTAACATTGTCACGTATGGATTATTCGGTCTCACTTTTGCAAAATTAAGAAATCAATCTATGTAGGTGGATATGGGAGTTAGACATGATATTTGACAGCCTGGGCTGGGAATCATCAACCCACCCTTTTGGAATCTCATTATGACTGGGAAACGGGTGGCTGTGGGCTGTGTGATATCTACAGACGGCCTCCACTGAGACAAGGTGGAAGAGAAGATGGGTAGAGCATAGAGCTGTGTACTGGTTCTGTACTAGAAACATTGATTAGGTCCAAAATACCTAATCCCTCAGCACTGGTACTGTACCTAAATAATTTCATACTAATTATATGCCTATTTGTGACCTAAAATGTGTACTGTTGACTCAATAGCTGGTCCCAAAGTAAGGACAGCAGCGTGTTTGTGTTACAGACTGACAGTGTTAACTACCACGAATAATCTGTTGCCTATTAGTTATGCTCTAACATATCAATTTGTTGAATTGTTCAGGTACAGTTTCAGGTTCGGACCTGTACCTAGACCCTGGGGTACAGGTACACGGTACACAGCTCTAGTAGAGCGTGAAATTGAAGTTGACTGTTCCTCCCTTTTAGGAAACCAGTTTACAGAACGAGAAGACAACTCAGCAGGGACTGAAGGAAGAACTCAGGCAGACCAACAGGAGACTCTCATCACTGGTAAGTTCTGTACCTGACCTTGAGCCAATGTGTTGCCCCCCTCCCACAGTCCCCTCAGTGATGTACATGACCTTGAGAACCTGACATTGCACTGCCTCCTCCCACAGTTCCTTCAGCACTATACATGACCTTGAAAACCTGACAGTGTTGCGCCCTTCCCACAGTGCCCTTCAGTTAACTGTACACGACCTTGAGAACCCAGTGACAATGTGTTGCCCCCCTCCCACAGTGACCTTTAGTACTGTATATGACCTTGAGCACCTGACAGTGTGTTGCCCCCCTCCCACAGTATTAGATCTGCATGTATTTCAGTTTGTACATGACAGCATGTACCCCCGACTTGTGAGTGACCAGGTATCACATTTTCATGCATCACCATTATTTTCTGCCCCCCCCCCCTTTACAGGAAGTGGAACTGTCCGAGCAGAAGGTCTCCAGAGCACAACTTGAAGAGCAGCTCAGTAACAGTAATCAGAGATGCTCCTACTTGGTAGGTTCTGTTTTCCAGCACATGGGCAGAATGTACTGCACCTGTGTGAAACCAGCAATTTATTGTGCACAGCACTTCAACAAAACATCTCATATACAGTATATGTAAAATTGTAAGGTCATATTCCTACAACTTACATGTACATATATAAATAACATCTCGTCTAAAGTTTCAAAATGTTATGTCAGAAAAGATATTGTCTGCAACAAACAAAATTCAGATGCAACGGACCAAAAATCCAACAAAAGCCGTAAAAAATCAGGATTTTGCCCAGGTGCAGTATGTTCTGCCATGTGCTCTGTTTTCCTTGCTGTCTTTGGTTGCCTTTTATTTGTACAAACAAACTTGTTTCCCCGCTGCAGGAGTCAGAGCTTGAAAGCCAAGTTGTTGACAACACTGACCTGACCAAAAGGACATCCGAACTTCAGCGACAGGTCTCTCAACTAGAACAGGTACATTGCTTTTTATGTTTAACTTCCCAGAAGGAAAACATATTGATTTTGCTAGTTTCTTCTCCTTCCGTTCCAAACAAATAAGGCCAATGACCTGAATTAGACATCTGTCAATCACCAAGGCAACTGTTGCTGTAGCAGATGGCCTATGGTGTTAGATAACATTATGTAGCAAGTGGCAAACCTTAGTTGGAGGGGCTGGCCACAAATGTACATTTTTGTACGTCTTCAGTGCTGCAATGTTTGTGGCAAACCAGTGTGGGTAAGAGGGTTCCATCTCTGATTGCCCTGTTGTTGTTTTTTTCAAAGTTTGGGGCTTTTTTTTTCTTTTGCAGGCCCAGTTTGAGTCCTGTTTTTTGCTGCAGACGCAGTTTGAGTCATTGTTTTTCTCTGCAGACGCAGTTTGAGTCGTTGTTGTTGACAATGTTTTTCTGCAGATGCATTTTGAGTCATTGTTTTTTTTCTGCAGACACAGTTTGAGTCGCAGGGTGTGCGGGACCAGCTGAACCTGCTGCTGATTCAGAACGAGGAACTCCAGACGGCGAAACGAGCTCAGGAAAACAAAGTTCAACATCTGCAGGCGGTTATTCAGGTAACCAAGAACCAGCAGATTACATTAGTGTGGCCTGATATTTACATGTGTGAAGGACAGGTATGTTTGCCTGTGTGTGGATGGTGTTCAGCACCAAGGACAGGTATGTTTGTGTGTGGATGGTGTTCAGCACCAAGGACAGGTATGTTTGCCTATGTGTGGATGGTGTTCAGCACCAAGGACATGCATGTTTGCCTGTATGTGGATGGTGTTCAGCACTAAGGACAGGCATGTTTGTGTGTGGATGGTGTTCAGCACCAAGGACAGGTATGTTTGCCTGTGTGTGGATGGTGTTCAGCACCAAGGACAGGCATGTGTATCTGTGTGTGGATGGTGTTCAGCACCAAGGACAGACATGTTTGCCTGTGTGGGTGGTGTTCAGCACCAAGGACAGGCATGTTTGCCTGTGTGTGGATGGTGTTCAGCATCAAGGACAGACATGTTTGTGTGTGGGTGGTGTTCAGCACCAAGGACAGGCATGTTTGCCTGTGTGGATGGTGTTCAGCACCAAGGACAGGTATGTGTATCTGTGTGTGGATGGTGTTCAGCACCAAGGACAGGCATGTGTATCTGTGTGTGGATGGTGTTCAGCACCAAGGACAGGCATGTATCTGTGTGTGGATGGTGTTCAGCACCAAGGACAGGTATGTGTATCTGTGTGTGGATGGTGTTCAGCACCAAGGACAGGCATGTGTATCTGTGTGTGGATGGTGTTCAGCACCAAGGACAGGCATGTTTGTGTGTGGATGGTGTTCAGCACCAAGGACTGGTGTGTTTATCTGTGTGGATGGTGTTCAGCACCAGGGACAGGGATGTTTATCCTTGTGTGTATGATTACACTGTATACTCGTGTGTCTGTGATAGTGATTTTCTATGTGTGGTGAACAATACCAGCAATCACTGCCTGTGCTCCACAAATTTATAATTGGACTAACTTATTTTTTCATGGCATGTGCCCCCATCTTTTATCAACCTAACAAAAGGGTACTATATATTAATAACTCCAACCAATATGGTTGACTGATGATAATGGTGATAATATTGGATTGTGGCGACCCAAAAAAATCAATAATGTTTGTCTTCCGTCTTTGATGAGGATGTGGGCTACAGGTGACATATTTATGGTTCTGTATTACGTTTTTCCACTCCTGGAGTTTTTCCATGAAAAAGGACTTAGGTGTTAAGTTTTAAATCTATTTGTGTTCTGAGTTGTGTAGTCGAATCCTTATGAGACAAATGTTTTCAGAATCAATTTTTGTGCTGAATCTTCCAGGAACTTTTGTTTCCAATACACAAAACATAAAATTATATTTCTATGGAATATTTTTGTCTATTGTTTTCCAGGGATTGAAAGAAGTGTCGAATCATTTCCCAGGAATTTTCAAAAGTCTTGAAATGAATATACAAAACAAAGACAGTAGTTAGTGTTCCGTTTTTAGCGTTTTTGTTAATTACTATTTTCCAGGAATTGAAAGAAGATCTGAATCATTTTCCAGGAGTTTTCAAATGTTTTGTTTTGAGTATTTTTGTTAATTACTATTTTGCAGGAATTGGAAGAAGAGTTGAGACAAAACCCCACTGAGGACCTCGCAGCCACCAAACATCTTCTGGAGGAGAAGGAAAAAACTGTCCAGGAACTTCTGCAGGTGAGAACAATCAGTTTTACTACGGGGAACACCAGTCGCTTGGGCCGTGGATATTCAGTTGGTTTTAAGCCACCATCAAGCCATCAAAAAGTCAACATGGAGATGTGTGGTTAAAATATACTTTTTATGAGAAACTATAAACTGTTATGAAACTCAAAGACCAAAGTTTTATAATTGTGCATTAAAAGGATCTTTTTGTTTTGACTGAGTGTGAGTTTTGTTTACTAATATTGTACGATTAATGTGTTCCCTACCATGTACTGTATGTAGCACCAGAAGAAAACTGAAGACACGCACAGACAAACCCTAACCCAGCTCCAGGTAGGTGTTAGTCAATGACTTTGGTGTACATATTTCTTTGATTTGATTTATACTCTATTTCTTGGAAAAAGTCACGGCTGTTGAAAAAATGTTATTTTACTGGAAAATAATTATTATAATGTCTTTTTTTGGTCACATAAACTATGGATGATCATCATGTTATGGAGAAAACTTAACTTGCCTTTCCCTCCCCCAGGCCAGACTAGAGGAGTTGGACTCCCAGCATGCCGAGGGGCAGTTGCTATGCCAACGGCAAACAGAACAGTTGAAGGACTTGTCGGAGAAACTTGCCAAAAAGTCAGACGACGAGAAATCCGTTCCTCCTCCTGCCACTTCTGTGGGAGTCCAGGTGAACATTATCAGGACAGGAACACAGAAGTCTTTCCAGACAGACACACAGACGGACACACAGACAGACAGACCCTCCCAGCAGGAATCTGACCGGGGAAAACTGGTGAAACCGGTGCCGATCGTCGGGGCCAAAAGGTCGTCAGCGTTCGAAGCGGTCTCCCCCGGAGTGAGCGGCACGCCGGAACCGGCCCCCGCGGTAGTTGCTACGGCAGCGAAGAGATCGATTTCGCCACCTGTCAATCATCAAAGTCTTGCCAAAGAACTGTCGTCTGCCGGATTTCAACCTATACAGGAGCCAGATGGTGGGTACAGGCTGTGTGTGTGTTTAGAGCTAAAACTTTTGATCTTAAACACAAAGATGTTCTCTCACCTAGAGCTTTTGACCAGTCACTCTGGTCTTCCTCAGTAGACTGACCCAGTGAATCTTGTCACATGGCTTCTTTGAAGTGTGACGTCAACACCGGGTCAAAGGTATCTGGTAGACAATGTCGGCCCCCGTCACGGTTGAGTGAAGGCCCTGATGTAAATAGCCTCCTTCACCTCTCTCAGGAAATAGTCTTGTTTGGTGTCTAATATTCTTACTGTGCCCAGTGAAACTGTGTTTGTTTGAAGCTTTGTTTATTCATGAAATAATAGAATCAATCAGAAGGATGTGCTTCATTAAGGTTTTATTCCAAACCACAAAAAGTTAGCACATCAAATTTTCAAATCTCCTTAATTTGATGCATAATTATTTATTTTTTTGTGTTTGTAGGATCTGGAGACTCGTGGGATGAGGCTAGCACGTACACCCTACCTTCTCACCAAGACAACCCCAGCCCTGAACCAGCCACACAGTCTCACACTCAGGGCTTAAACGGTGAGAGAGTGAATGTTTAGTCTAAAATTGTATGAGTGAAGGTAGTTTGTTAATATATTTTACCATATGAAGGTAAACATTATGCATTTGCTTTTCAAATGTTATTGCTCTAGTTAAGTTTTGTGTTTGTTTAATGTTTCTCTAACTTATTTTTAGACTAAGACTTAGTTATTGAAGGAAGAATGAAAGAAATGATCAGTCATTGAATGAATCTTCATCAGAAAAGTGTACATTAAACACTTCAAATATGGAATATAGAAAATTACTCGTAAAACCATAATTTATCTCTTAAAGGATATTTAGGAATTAGGAATTTTCTTTCTCACAACCAGGAAAGACTCTCACCTTGCTTGATATGAGGGCCTGCATGGGGGGTCCCGACAACGCTCTACACGGAATTCGGAAACCTGTTGATTACACGTTACGATAAATTCCAAGACATGGCTACAATGCATTACGTAGAATTAAAATGGTGAATACGCTATAAACGGAAAATGTGCCAATTACGCTCTATGTTGACTAGAGCGGTCCGTCTATGCTCTGCATAGAATTAAAACGACCGATTACGCTCTACGGGAAAGGGCATGCGAGCCCCCTGATATGTTTCAGTCCGTCTGGTAAGACATATCTCTTAAAGTTAAGGCTAGTTGTTTGTTAAGTTTTGTATGAATATTTCTGTTATTCTGCAGGTACAGCAGAAGCCAGTGGTGATGCAGACATGGAGAAACATCAGGGTTCAGAAGGCAGCGAGACGGGACCGACACACAGCAGTGGGGCCAACCAGGACAGGAAAAAACTCGCAGTGTATATCGCAAGGTACAAAATTGTAGTTTTACAATTTTTTACAATTGTTTTCGGGCATTTATTTATTTCATTCAGGGAGCTGGATTATAAGCCCATTCAGGGAGACATGAAGCGCAGAGGGCTAGGCCCTCCCACAACAGAAAAGAAACTCAAGGAGCTTAGAGAGCTCGCGAGGCAGAAGACAAAAGTGGAAAGAGATGAAAAAAGGCTGAATGCGGCTACAGGACATTCCACACGACTGTAGACGCAGAATACAGTGGATGATGATGATGATGTGCCCATTCAGCTAGTAGAAGCTGCTTTACAATGGGACCCAGCATACATGTACATTTACACAGGACATGTCAAACAACAAGTGAACCTGAACCTGATCCAAAAGAACTGAACTGTCTAAATAAGGGAAAGACTACTTAACAGCACTAAATATAATTGATAGCAATGCAAGCAAATTGGTAATTTATAAAGCTTAACCAGGATGTAACACATGATGTTTTATTCCCAGGTACTCCTACAACCCTTACGAAGGACCCAACGACAATCCTGAGGCAGAGTTGTCGTTCCAGGCGGGAGATTACGTCTACGTGTACGGAGACATGGACGAGGTGGGTCACAACGTTGTAGCAAAACAGTGTACAGGTTCGCTGCACTGTGACAAAGTTGTTGGGCTAAATGGGTGCTAATTGGTGACACTGTGACATTGTGGCAAAAGTTACAGGTTTTTTGTACAGAGTCTTGAAGTCCTCTGTCTCCCATGCACCGGGACATATTTTTATGTCTTTAAGTTCACGAGACAGGTTCCTTGTACAAAGTCTTGAAGTCCTCTGTGTCCAGGATATTGTTGGTGGTGGGAGTTGTAGTTGACTAACGTTTTGTGCCTCTATAGTTCTTTAATTCCACAAGACAGGTTCATTGTAGTCTGGTTACCAAACCAGGCCTATTATAGCTCCCGAGTCCTACATCCTATTTGCAGAGAGGACCCCCCCCCCCACACACACACTGACACTCCCCCCCCCCACACACACACACACACACACAGACATGTACACACTTGTACACTATCTTAAACCCCTCCTGTCTCTCCCCCAGGACATGTTTTTCCAAGGTGAGCTGATGGACGGTTCCCGGGGCCTGGTTCCCTCCAACTTCGTGGAGCGTGTCGCAGATGAGGACATGCCCAATTGGAGCCCTGCACAGCCTTCCATAAGTAAGTTATCATACCCAGAATTGTGCTGTGCCTATCTAGTTCTATGCCTGAATTGGTTAGGGTTAGGATCAGGCATGGTTCTGGATAGTCTGTATTGTATCCAGAACTGAGCAATGCCTAAATGGGTTAGGGTTAGGATCAGGCACAGTTCTGGATAGTCTCTGTGTATCCAAGAACGTATATTTGCCCCAGACATAGTTATGGATGTGCGTTGACTATTCAGAACTGTGTCTGAGCATGGTTCTATATAAAGCACCTTCTTCGGGGCAGCAACGTTAACGACTTCTGACTTGGTGTAATTCTGTAGCAGAGATACCTAGCTGCAGTACAAATTTTTTGTTGTTTATGGGTCATGAATCAAAATCTGATGTTATGTTGTTGTTTACAGGTGATGATGTAATGTGTTGTTGTTTACAGGTGATGATGCAATGTGTTGTTGTTTACAGGTTGATGATGTAATATGTTTACAGGTGATGATGTAATATTGTTGTTTACAGATGATGATATAATATGTTGTTGTTGTTTACAGGTGATGAGGATGCTACACACGTGTCGTTCCAGAGCGAGGATGAAGTCAGCATCAGCCTGTTGGTACCGGATGGCTCCACTAACGGTCAGTAGCCTCAACTTCTACCATTTTTGCTTCCTTACACAGGGATGATAATGTTTTGTTAGGTAATCTGGATGTTCTAGAACCCAGAGATCACGTATAGCAAAATGATGGGGTTGGGGTCATGTGGCGTAGCGGCAGCGCATTCGGCCCAGGCCCAAGAGGTCCCGGGTTCGAATCCTGCCCGGTGTCACCGATCTTGTGCCCTTGGGAAAGACACTTAACACGACTTTCCTCACTTCACTCAGGTGGAAATGAGTACCTAGCTTCGGCTAGGGACGTCCCTCGGATAGGACGTTAAATGCAGGTTCCGTGTTTGGGGAGAGCCACACCCCACGCACGTTAAAGAACCCACCGCACTTATCAAAAAGAGTAGGGGACCTTCCCACTGTGAGTGGGTCAAACCTTACAGTCCGGTCTTACAAAGCTTGTGTTACGCCTAAAGACGGTTTACCAGTTATGCGAAAGAAACAAACAAGCAGTGTTCTGTCCTGCAGCAGATAACCAGCCAGGCCCCACGGCCCTGCAGCTGGCTCCAACCCTCCCCGACAGCTTCACAGACACGCTGGACAGTCTACAGAGGACCGAGGCAAGTCCCGGCAAAACTCCAGGTGGGTACAGAGACATGGATTCATTATAATTCTAAGCTGAGTGTTCATACTAGGTATTTTGCAAATGGCTGATGCTAATATTTGAAGCATTAGGCAAGGATTTGTTGAGTTTCAGAACAAGAAAACATTCTCGCACCCTCCCCACAAGGAACTTCAGTACAGTATGACCTTGAGAACCTGACAGTGTGTTGCCCCCCTCCTGCAGTGCCCTTCAGTACTGTACATGTACACGACCTTGAGAACCACAGCATTGTACATGTACATGATCTTGATAACCTGACAGTGTGTTGCCCCACAGTATTTTGCATGACCTTGAGAACCTGAAAATATATTGCCCCCCTCCCGCAGTGCCCTTCAGTACTGTACATGTACATGACCTTGAGAACAAAACAATGTGTTGGCCCCCTCCCACAGCACTGTACACGACCTTGAGACCCATAGCACTGTACCATGACCTTGAGAACCTGACAGTGTGTTGCCCCCCTCCCACAGTGCCCTTCAGTACTGTACATGTACATGACCTTGAGTGTTGCCCCCCTCCCGCAGTTCCGTGTCCCCAGAACTTGACCATGTTTGCCCCCCTCCCACAGTGTCTTTAGCCTGTACATGACCTTGAGAACCTGACAGTATGTTGCCCCCCTCCCACAGTGTCCTTAGCCTGTACATGACCTTGAGAACCTGACAGTATGTTGCCCCCCTCCCGCAGTTCCGTGTCCCCAGAACCTGGTGATTGACAAGCAGCTGACGAGCAGCGTGGTTCTGAGGTGGGAGCCGGCTGACCTCCCGACAGACGAGATCCTTCACTATGCAGTCTACCTGAACAGGGAGCTCAAGGCCAAGGTCACGCCGGATGCCAAACCCAGCGCTCTCATCGAGGGCGTCGACATGGACAAGGTCAGGTTCATCCTCATCATTTGGCCTCCCTGATAGGGTTCAGTACAAGTCCCTTCACCACTGAACTTCATCTCTATTTTTCTTGTACAACTCACAGCAAAACATTCTACAATCTACATTGTATTTATATCATCTTAGATATTGCTTGCCTGTGCTAAAATGCAGATAACACTAAAACTGATCACAGCTTCACAAGTTGACGGGACACCAGGAGTAAGGAACTTCCAACATAAATGATAGCAACCTTAGCTTGGCCTGAATTTTTCATGGTTTACTTAGTAATACATTGTATTCAGTATTCTGCTTCTTTATAGTTTATGTTCTAGCTAGACTACTGAATAGTTCTATAATAGAGGAGTTAGATCTGACTTGTGTCGTGTTATATCTGTTCTGCAGACTTATCGTGTTTGTGTGAGAACCACCACAAGAGCAGGACAGTCTCTGGACCCACAGGCAACACTCATGCTGGGGAAAGGTAGGGAGGGGGGATCTTTCCTTCTATTTCATTCTTACATGACTTTATTCTGATGCATCCAACTGCTTACTAATAGATAGAAGTACACTTTGAAGTTATGTTGACAAGGGATTATGGTAAGATCAAAGATCAAATTCTAACACATTGTAATGTGCTAAGATGAATACAATCTGCTGCCACTGTTGGACACAATGTTTTATGTAGTGTTTGCTCAAAATTAAAACGATGTAGAAAATAATTAAACGTTGCTATATTAACTGGCACACTACAAACGAATGTAAATGTACATTCTAGGAACATACATTGTAATTATGTAACTTAATATTACAACTGTTGAAAAAAAAACACCCTGACCTTTCTGCCCTTGTGCCTTAGATGCGACCTTGGCGCCCAGTAACCTTCAGGTGTCAGAGGTCACCCCCACGTCGTGTGAGCTGTCCTGGTTACCTAGCAACAGCAGCCACGCCCACAGCCTGGTGGTGAACAGCGGGGAACCTAAGCTCCTCCCACCCGGGGTCTTCAAGCACAGCATCACTGGTCAGATAATTTTTGTTTCACCCACACAGATTTATTGTCTCTTTCTGTAAAGCCTCTGTCACATACATCATATGATGCACTTGCATGTATGATTGAGAGTTTTGCAAGACAGTTGATGCCGTGCGTTGTACAAAATGTAGATCAAATTGAGAAGAAATGGGTGAAATAGTTTAGAAATTAAACTACTGTGTCCATTTCTTCTCTCAACCTCAACGTTTTTCTCTTAACCTACATGTATATACGACATACGGCAATATTGCTGTAGAAAAAATCCCACTTAGGTGCATTTTAGACGTATGTGACCAGGACTTTTTCAGCCTTTCTATTTTTCTAGCCAGTTGCAATCTGAAAATAATTTTATGCATTTTGCGTGTGGTTATTTCAACTCCAGTAAAGAAACTTTTTTCCCTATCTTTGTGCCTGAGATTGATTGATTGATTCATTCATTATTCTTCTATTGATTGATTGATTGATTGATTGATTGATTGATTCATTCATTCATTCATTCATTCATTCATTCATTCATTCATTCATTCATTCATTCATTCATTCATTCATTCATTCACTCACTCATCATTCCTTCATTCCTTGTGCCCAGGTTTGCAGCCAGGGACGTTGCAGAAAGTAGAGGTTCGTTCTGAGAAGAGCAGCTCGAGTCTGTGGGACTTCATCGAGAGTAAGACCTGGAAGAGGAAGGAAAACACGGCGGCCAGCGTGCAGTTTGAGACACTTCCAGGGGGTCAGTACGGCAGTTTTTTTTTTCGTAAAATGAGCATATTCTCAACTCAACTGCTTTTTCCAGTTCCTTCACATATGATTAGTGTCAACTAGTTCTCTTAGTTTACATATACAAAATTAATGTATTTATTGACGCTGAAGAAGAGTGATGGATGTCACTCGAAACGTCCGGAAATAATCTCCATAATTTGTACGGTTACCGTAGGACAGTTTGAATTGTCTTAGAATATACTGTCAGTGCAAGGCTAAGACACCACTAAGGCACTGAACTAAGTTTACATTTGTAGGCTATGAACATCACAAACATTAGTGAGGCTATGAACATCACAAACATTTGTTATCATCTAACCTAATCTCTGAACAGATCCTACAGTAACAAGGCAGTATCCATTGGCCAGAGGAGTGTCCATTGATTACCACTGAGGGGTGGCCAATGTACACTGCCTGGCCAATTTGATGCTGTATTTCGCAGCCCTCAAAAGACCAGATCTGACCCGCTGTAATTTATTGTCCAGGTCCCCCCGACCCTCCGGTAAACGTGACAGTGGAGCCGGGACAGGACCCGACCCAGGTGCTCATCAGCTGGCTCCCCGTTACAATAGATACCGCCGGCACGTCCAATGGCGCCGTGGTGCAGGGTTACGCCGTCTACTCCGGACACAGGAAGGTCTGTCTGACTGTCTGTTTGTTTGTTTGTTTCACCGGTAAACTGCCTTTAGACATGGCACACACCAGTTTTGTACATTAGGACTGGTATTTATTGAGATTTACAGAGAAACTCTGAGAGGAGTCATGCAACAGGATAGGATCCTTTAACATGTTAATTTTTGTAACATATAGATAAAATAGTAAGCCGTGGTAGAATTATTTTTAAATATGGAGGAAAATGATTTGTTTTATATTATGAATGTCTCTGTTACAACAGTGCTGACGAAATGAATGTTACCTTTGAATATTTGTAAGGAACTTGCAATTCAGCCAAGAGGCTGTAAGAGAGATTCTTTTTGAATCATTCATTGATTCATTCATTCATTCATTCATTCATTCATCCATCCATTCATTCATTCATTCATTCATTCATTCATTCACTCATTCATTCACTCACCAGATAGCGGAGGTGACTGAGCCGACAGCAGACAGTGTTGTTGTGGAGGCTGCGACGTTAGCCGGCACCACAATCGGACCTGTCCTGGTCAGAACTGTTTCCAGCTCCGGGGACTCCATCAACTCCCAATCTGCTGTCATCCCAATCAGCCTCAAGAAAATGCTCTACCAGGTAAGACTTCTTAATAGTGTTATCATAAAAGTTCATCTGTGTTGGTAGTTACATGTTTAAAGTTAAAACTTTTGGTCCAACACAAAAAATTCTCTCACCTAGAGCTTTCGACCATCACTCTGGTCTTCCTCGGTAGACTGACCCAGTGAGGCTTGTCACGTGGCTTCTTTGAAGTGTGACGTCAACACTGGGTCAAAGAAGCCACGTGACAAGCTTCACTGGGTCAGTCTACTGAGGAAGACCAGAGTGACTGGTTGAAAGCTCTAGGTCAGAGAACTTTTAAATTTGTATTCTACAAGACTTGAAGTGGCCTGGTTTAACTTTGTTGTCGTTTGACTTTGTTGTCATTGTTTGACTTTGTTGTCGTTGTTTGACTTTGTTGTCGTTTTTCTGCAGAGATCCAAACATCCCCCGGCATTGTCGTCTTCTCAAGTCATCGCAGAGGAGGCACCTGAGAAGCCGGCTGGGAGAAGGGATGCTGGGAAAATACAGGTAAAGAAGCAGAAAACTCAATTTACAGATTTGAAATATATGGTATAGGTGCACACAACCGGTGCTATGGCCAAGTGGCTAGAGTGCTTGCCTTGCATTACTTAGGACGTGAGTTTGATCCAAGTCATACCAAAGACTTGAAAAAAAAACAGTACATAGTATACATCTTTCTCTGCTTAGCACTTAGCATTTGAGAAAGTGTATGGGAGGTGAACACACCCCACTATATAAGTGGACTAGCCCCCTGATGTAGTGATTGCACATTCAACTACGTGGCCCAATTAAAAGGGCTATGGAAACAGAGATGGGCGCTGATATATGCATCAGCTGATGCGGAAAGAAACACTTAAAATGGTAGTGTACTACAAGTAGTTGAAATCTTGTCCTTCTAATCAATACCAACATGTTGTTTGTTTGTTTGTTTGTTTAGAGTATAGAGATGATGTACGAAGGTCGGACGGACGACAGCTCGCCCGAGAGCGACATTTCGGACGAGCAGGTGGAGCAGTTTGAGCCGTCAGTGGGGCGCACCGTCACCAAGTCTCCTCAGGATGGTCTCCCGATGCCCCCTGGTGGCATGGATAGGGAACTGCAGGAGAAGGTGGGCTATTTTGTACAATATATAAAGTCATTGCATCTATTATTACTTTATAACAGACATACTATGATCTGCTGTATGAGAATGAAAATATGCATAGACTTCTGGAAACTGAACTTTGCTTGCTACCTGTACACCTCTATAGAAGAAGAAGAACTTTTAGATTATTACACAACAATTATAGAAGATACAACATATGGCAACATACATTGTAATTATAATATACATAATTATGAACTTGGTATTGCTATCATTTATCTAACTGATGATAATAAACTTGAAAAATAATTTTTCTTCCTGTTTATAAGTAGATGCCTGAGTTCCTTTTTTTGTCCTTAGAAAATATATATAAATTAATAATTGACTTATACTGAATTAATACAATATGCAATGTTATGACCAAAAGGGTCTATCCAACACTAAGTAAATTGGGACTTACCCAAATTTTCGACCGACTCCGTCAGCCTTGTTCACGGAATGGACCCTTCTACTGAAGCTTCCGGGACGTGACGTCAGAAACAGGTGATTGCATCAAAGGGTCATACATGTCAGATAACCTGCGTCGCCCCCCGTCTCTGTCAATTTGCAATGCATTAATTAATTTTTATTGAATTTTCTTGTTTCAGAAGCCAGAGATCCGTCCATCCTTCCGCTCTGAGGTCCACTCGGACAGCAGTAACCACTCAGAGCTGTCAGACATCGCGGAGGAGGCTGAGGAAGATCTGGAGGAGGAGCAAAACTCTGACAGTATGAGCATCGATGTTCCCGGCCTGGACCACGCGCAACCGGTACATCTCACCGCAAAGGTACGTTTGTTTGTTTGTTTGTTTGTTTCCGCGGAGGAGGCTGAGGAAGATCTGGAGGAGGAGCAAAACTCTGACAGTATGAGCATCGATGTTCCCGGCCTGGACCACGCGCAACCTGTTCACCTCACCACAAAGGTAGTTTTTTATCTTAAAAGTTAAAACTTTAGATCCAACACAAAGAAGTTCTCTCACCTAGAGCTTTCGACCAGTCACTCTGGTCTTCCTCAGTAGACTGACCCCATGAGACTTGTCACGTGGCTTCTTTGAAGTGTGATGTCAACACTTTCTAGTGTTAAGTTGTTTTTGTTGTTAACTTATATCTTGTCTCAAGTATTCAGTAGAATTTGATGAGCTTGACATGTTCTTGCTCTGCAAATGTTGTTTTTTGTCTTGAATATTCAGTAGAATTTCATGTGCTCTTGTGCCCTGTACCACAGCTGACTCACCCTGCCGGTGATGACCTAGGGGCCAACACAGAATCCGACCTGGAGGAACCTCCGCTCCCGAGCACCAAGGTCAAGAAAGGTCATCGCGCGTCTCCCACCCAACACTGGAGAGAGCAGAGGAGAGGGCACGCCAGCCCTGTACCGGGTTCGTGCTCGTCTTCTGTTGTTTCTTACCGCCTTGTATGAAGGTTTTGTTTTCAGTTTGTGTGTCAGACTCTGTAGTTCAATAACCACTGGTTTTACAGCAATATAACAATGACTGGTTCTGAAAATAATTTCATCAGGTTTGTAGGACATAGAATATAGTGATTTTTCTCTTACTTAACCAGTTAAGTTTCTCACCTGTATGCTTCAATGCCTGTCAGACATCATTCTCAGCGCTTCTGACAAGCTGCATATAACGTTACATGTAGCAGCAAGAAGCAGTACTCTAGCCCGAAGCTCTCAGAGAGTTGAATGTTTGTTTGTTTGTTTGTTTGTTTGTTTGTTTGTTTAGACACAGAACTACCAGAGGAAGATGACTACAGTTCGGGCGGAGAGTCGGACGTTACGCTGAGGGACAGCATGGAGGGGGACAGCGCCGCCCCGCGCTGGTTTGTCGCGCTGTTCGACTACGACCCCATGACCATGTCACCCAACCCCGACGCTGCCGACGAGGAACTGCCCTTCAGGGAAGGGCAACTCATCAAGGTCAGGACAGCCAGGGTTTTTTTTTTACGTTTACTGAAGGAAAACATAATGGTTTTCGCTATGTTTCTTCTTCTTCTTCTCCTCCAGACAGTGACCTCTGACCTGACTGAAGCAGACTGTCTCTCACCATGGTAACTGGTGTTGGGTTGCATAATGTTGCAATTTTATAGTAGACGACAGATGATGATGATGATAGTAGGAGGGATTTAGACTCTGTCACCATATATGTGAATGTGTTTGAATATGACTTAACATGCAGAACAGGCCATATGCGAAGGTAAACATTATGCATTTGCTTTGCAAATGTTACTTTTCTGGGTTTTTTTCATCAAATCATCAAGGTCGGAACATTCAGGGTTTTTTTATTCATCTTTGTGTATACCAGTTGCAAACAGGTTACATCTTCTATAACAGATCTCTCTGAGATTGTTCATTTTACAGCTAAATTTTGTGTTGGATAAGGATGGGGATGGGCTGTACATGGGGTTTATCTGTATCCTTATGTTACAGGTGTATGGAGACAAGGATGGGGATGGGTTCTTTATGGGGGATGTGGACGGGAGATACAGGGTTCTACATGGGGTTTATCTGTCTGCTGTTTGTGTTACAGGTGTATAGAAACAGATGGGGATGGGCTCTACATGGGGTTTATGTGTATCCTGCTTGTGTTTCAGGTGTATGGAGACAAGGATGGGGATGGGTTCTTTATGGGGGATGTGGACGGCAGGTGCGGGGTTCTACATGGGGTTTATGTGTATCCTGTGTTACAGGTGTACAGAGACAAAGATGGGGATGGGATCTACATGGGGTTTATGTGTATCCTGTGTTACAGGTGTACAGAGACAAAGATGGGGATGGGCTCTACATGGGGTTTATGTGTATCCTGTGTTTCAGGTGTATGGAGACAAGGATGGGGATGGGTTCTTTATGGGGGATGTGGACGGCAGGTGCGGGGTTGTGCCATGTAACCTGGTGGAGGAGATCGAGGATGATTACCGACTCCAGCAGCTCCGAAACTCCCATAACGCCCTCTCACCAGACAAAATGGACTCCTTAGCTGGCGGCTATCATAGAGGTGAGACTTAATTATTTGTGTTTGTTTGTTTGTTTGTTTGTTTGAGCTTTTGTTTATTCAGAAGACTTGGGCTACTGGTCGCTTTTCATTGAGGTAATTGGTCAGGGTCATACAAGTACTGTATTTCTGCTTAGTCCATAAACATAAGCTGTGCTACAATTTCTATTTGGTTTCTGTTTGTACAGTTTGTTTTCGAGATAAACTGTTCACTGTGTTCCACTGCAGTACCATGAGAAGCCACTAGGAGGCCCAAAATTGAGGTCTTATGAAATCCTACCAAAGTACCAAATGTCAGGACAATCCATCTAAGCCTTCTTGAGTTATTGTGTTCACACACACACACACACACACACACGAACGCCACTGAAAACATAACCAAAGGTAGTCAATTTGGTAAATGGAGTGAAGAGATTCTTTTTACACAACTTCTTCCTCTGGGCAATTCTGACTGGTTCACATTGCACTGCAGCACAGGTGTCGCTGCTACATATCATTCCCAAATATACAATATTTCAATATATCTACACATACGCGTGATATGTAGCAGCGACACCTGTGCTGCAGTGCAATGTGAACCAGTCAGAATTGCCCAGAGGAAGGTGACAGACAGTCACCGAAACATCGGCTGAATAAAAGACTTGGTTTTGTAGAGTCTCTTTACTCAGTGACTTTCCAACTTGATGAAACTATTCACGGAGGTTGGTAAACGGTTTCTTGTCTTCTTGCTCAGACGAAGCCCACATCCAGAACGGCCACCTGTCCCAGCTGCAGTCCCCGGTCCGCCGCATGAGGGCGCTGTTCGACTATGACCCGCAGGAGATGTCCCCCAACGTGGACACGGAGGTAACCTGACACTTCTGCAACAGTGTAACCCGATACTCCAAACATTGTAACCTGGCACTTATATGTGCACCTCACTTGGCCCCCAAACTGAACCCTGACTTACAGTAACATCTGTGTCCATAATATCTCCAGGGTCCATAATATCACCAGGGTCCATAATATCGGCACCTTGAGAAAAAGTGTGCTTAAAGATATTTTTACTGCAACATACTTTTGGTATGCACTCCTTCACACATCAAATGTGCATACCTAGGGTATGTTGCAGTAAAAATATCTTTAAGCATACTTTTTCTCAAGGTGGCGATATTATGGACTATGGTGATATTATGGACACAGATGTTACAGGTGTATGATAAAATGTCCTCTGAACTTCTTTCTTTCTTATAGTCTCTCAACATTTCTCTTGTCGTAACTCCGGTAGATTTACTGTACATTTCACTTGACTGGACTGACTGTGGATTGCCTCTAAATGTGGTCTGTTTTTCCTCAATCCCCCAAACCGGCCTCGCCCTGAAGCTGGAGGCTGGTGGGAGCTTTTCGCAGGTGCTTCATTTGTGTCTCACCTTTCGCCCCCCTCCCCACAGGGTGTCACATCAGGGAAAGCTTTTACTATCATTAAAGTTCATCTGTGTTGGTAGTTACATGTTTAAAGTTAAAACTTTTGGTCCAGCACAAAAAATTCTCTCACCTAGAGCTTTCTTCCAGTCACTCTGGTCTTCCACAGTAGACTGACCCAGTGTTGATGTCACACTTGAAAGAAGTGACTGGTCGAAAGCTCTAGGTGAGAAAATTTTTTGTGTTGGACCAAAAGTTTTAACTTTAAACAGGGAAAGCTTTTGTCTCTTTTGGGGCCTTGGATTTTTTTTAACTGGAAACAAAATTTCTTTTTTGTTTGGTAGACAATACATCACTCTGCCCCTGTATGTACTAGAAAATGATATTCATATTGGTGATTCATATATTGTTTCAACAAGTAAATTGACAAATATTTAAGGTTCGTTTATATCATAATTATGAAGCATACTGTAGAAGAACAGAAATCAACTTGGCCCTTCTTTTCCTCCAAGGTTGCATTATTGCAAAAACGCCATCTAGCAGTAAAAACTAGTACTGTAACAGCAAATTTAGGCCCTGAAAGTTGTGAGTTACCTCACCTCACCGGTCCCATAGTTACAAGAAATAAAAAATAGATAGTAAAAAATACATGGCAAAAAACTTTGAAGTGAGTCTGAAGTCCAACCTTGTCAGCCTAAGTCCGCTCCCCAAGATCCGCTACCCCTCGGCGCCAAAAGTTGAGACTGAATCAAACAAGGCTAGACTGTAGGCTAGACAGTAGATGTCTGAGTAAAAGGCTGAAGTAAAGGAGGTGTTTTTCCTGTGTTTGTTTCAGATGGAGCTTCCGTTCTTCCAGGGTGACATCATAGATGTGGTGGGAGAGATGGACGAGGACGGGTTCTTCATGGTTTGTTTGTTTGTTTATTT
Source organism: Branchiostoma belcheri (assembly GCF_001625305.1). NCBI lineage: Eukaryota > Metazoa > Chordata > Leptocardii > Amphioxiformes > Branchiostomatidae > Branchiostoma > Branchiostoma belcheri. Next base: position 10,286,519 of record NW_017803490.1, on the reverse strand, counting down.
ATTTACTATCAATTCTTCATGGTACGGACAAAGCAAGGCCGCAGTTTATCGGTTCTCAGATATGGTGAAAAATATCCCAAAACAGGTTTAAACTGTTAGGCCATAGCAAGTAATTTTTTTGAATGGCATCAGTGCGCGCATTAATTTTCACCTGATTTTGTGAGAAAGAAAAATAAAATAAAGTTTGTTGCCCTCCGACAGTGGTCAACCTGCCGAAAATGGGCAAAGATGTCTGTTGCCATACCGGAACTTGGATGGCAGATAAATATGAAGAGGAGACAAGACCAGAATCTAATGTTTTATCTTATACTACTACTAAATTGATGCTAAATTGTTTTCTTGATTAGGGTGAGATGGGGGGAAGGAGAGGGTTGGTTCCATCCAACTTCCTGGAGGATCTGTCGAGTGACCAGGCCGACAACTATGCACCTCAGCCAACCGGCCACGACCGGTCCTATCGCAGCCCCTCACATATACAGGTACAGGTGTGT
>NW_017803490.1:10281988-10285416 GCF_001625305.1 Branchiostoma belcheri | reverse complement strand
CAGTTTCAGGACTGCCCCTCATTATTCATGTAGAGATGTCCTCACACGGGTCCATGCAGCTATTGTTCAGAAAGGACGGAGTTTCCTGGAAAAAAAGTGACACAGATTCCTTCCTGGAAATGTTGCAGTTTCCTGGAAATGTTGCAGTTTCCTGGAAATGTTGCAGTTTCCTGGAAATGTTGCAGTTTCCTGGAAATGTTGCAGTTTCCTGGAAATGTTGCAGCTTCCTGGAAATGTTGCAGCTTCCTGGAAATGTTGCAGTTTCCTGGAAAATTTGCAGTTTTCTGGAAATGTTGCAGTTTCCTGGAAATGTTGCAGTTTCCTGGACATGTTGCAGTTTCCTGGAAAATGTAACAGTTTCCTGGAAATGTAACAGTTTTTTGGAAACGCATATTGTGGCTTCCTGTGGAGAAAGTGCCAATCCATGCTTTGTGCCATGCAAGTGCCCTCAGGCCTGTTCAATACCACGTCACCACCTGCAGGTTAGTGCAGGTAAAACTGGAGCTGTGCAGGTGTTTCTCATGTCCACCTGCACCTACGTAACCTGTAATGGTCCATGTACTGGGTTTATACATACATGTACATGTAGGTGTGGATTTTTATTTGCTGCATCGACTGTCACCACCTACAAATTGTAAAAGAAATGATGGCAACAGGTTTACGACAAGTTTTTAGTATGATTCGTACTTCTAAATTCTGACTGGTGCAGGTGCACTAGTGAAGGTATGCAACAAAAAGTATTTTAAACCCCGACCTAACGTGGTCTGTGTCAGGACCAACAGTGACTGCTTCCAGTATTTTCCCTTGCCAATGAATTTTTTTTTTCTTAAAATCATTTTAGATTTTTAATCAGCCCTTTTACTCTGGAAAAAGATGGTTTAAGATTCTCAACAGGGAAGGTAGATGTTTAAAGTTAAAACTTTTGATCCAACACAAAAAATTCTCTCACCTAGAGCTTTCGACCAGTCACTCTGGTCTTCCTCAGTAGACTGACATCGTCTACCAGATACCTTTGACCCAGTGTTGACGTCACACTTCAAAGAAGCCACGTGACAAGCTTCACTGGGTCAGTCTACTGAGGAAGACCAGAGTGACTGGTTGAAAGCTCTTTGTGAGAGAATTTTTGTGTTGGACCAAAAGTTTTAACTTAAAACATGTAACTGCCAACACAGATGAACTTTCATGATAGGGAAGGCAGATATTAAACCTCTCTGACACTCAGACCAGGAACGTGCAATGTTAGTCCTGGGCTGAAAAGTTTAACTGTTATGTAGTCACTTTTATGTAATGTTGTGTTGTTTTCCATTTGTGATTATATCATTTTATTTGTGCACTGTAGGACAATGTGTTTTATTTAATCAGAGTAAGCTCAAGTCTTAGACTGTATTATTAAGGTCTTTTTGTTAAAGTATTAAAGGAATAGCAGTATTCTGTGGCCTCCAGTACAGTAGCCTGGCATCAGGGCTTGAATAAGGACTACTGCAGCCTGTTAAGAATTGTACAGTAACTTCTGGTTAATGGTCCTAAGGGGCCTGGGTCAGAGACTATGTTAAAGTGAGATTACATGTAAATGAGCTGCCTTCAAAAGCCTGTTCAAGGCTATGGTAGTCACTGATTTTGGAGGTTCAAATTCTGTATAAATTATGAGATTTTTATTGAATGAGGCTGATAGGAGCCTCAGAAGGCTGTGTTGGAGGCTATAACTCTTCCATGGGATGAACCTGTATGTAATTTGAGGCCCCAGGCGCCTGTATTGGAGGCTACTATGTTCTGTATATTTTAGTTAAAATGAGTCTGTATGATATAGATAAGAAATGCTTGTGTTGTAGACATTATGATACATGTTTATGTTGAGTCCATCCAACTTGCCCCTTCATTCTCTACTGCCTGTACAGCCCTGACTTCACACAGATGTTCTAGTCAGGAGTTTTAATGTATTTTGAGGCCTTTTCTTGGTTTCCCTGTGATAGTAGCGGCTGCTTTTTTTTAAGCGAGGGTATGGTAAGAAAGAGAGGAGGAAGTTGATGTACGAGGAAAATGAATTTCAAAAAAAGCTGCCATTAGCATTTAGGGAAACATATATTCTTCAAAAAGGTCTCAAAAGAAAGAAAGAAAGAAAACCCTGCCTGGAGCATCTACATTTGTATTTGGAGATTCAGAAACAGGTTCAAAAAAATTGACTCACACAAGTTTTCTGGACTTGATGAATTGAACAGTAAAAGATTTGAGTAAGTCCATTTTTTGTGTTGGAAACTACAGTTACTGTATGAACCTGTTTCAGAATGACTCTCACCAACACAGATGAACCTTTTAACTATTGTTTATTGAGTATACAGTATCCACTGTCCAGACAGATGTTCATGTAGATGTCAGCAGGAATGAAACAAGGACGTACAAACGACGCTCGATCTGCTACGTTTTCCATTCAGATATCGACAAAATGCAATAAATGTCATGCAGTTGTTCCGAATCAGCTTCCTACTTGTTTCTTCACCCTATACATGTATACATGTATCAGTGTAATTTCTAAGAAAAGACAAGAACTACAAAATTGTATGATTATGTTCCTTTCTTTTGTACATAAGTGAATTTCTTTTTGTGCTAAAGGTGTATTTTTTACTATGTTATCTGTTGTATATGTGATCTTATTTCTGCATGAGCCCTGGAAGATTAGCCTTTTGGGCTAAAGGGCATCGAAATAAAGAAAAAAAGAAAAGAAAACCCAAATTTTCAATTGTTCAAATCCAGTCTTTGTCAAGGAATTTTGACACAAAGACTGAAGTGGAACAGTCGAAAATTTGGTAAGTTATATTTTTTGACATTGTGTTGAAAATTACAGTTCAATTTTGTCGTAGAATGACTTCTACCAGCACAGGTGAAACTTTCCAGCTAAGTTTTCTAGCCTCAGTGATGTGACATCGGCCTCCCGGCTACAGCGATGCCCCTGCAGTTTGGCTGCCCGCCGCTAGGTGTGTAAGTGTCGGCCCTGTGCGCAGCCAGCCGAGAGCGTCCGTCAGGTTGGTGCAACTTTTAGGAGGGTCTGTATGGAGGGATGCCATGTTCTACCTGGATGTCTATTAAACCTTCATCGTCTCGTAAGTATTTATACTATTGACAACAAAATTACCCATGCCCATTGTAATTCGATTGGTACAGCGAATTTGAACGAAAATGATATACGGATGATTTCGTTCAAATTCGCCGTCGATCGTCACACGATTTTGATGCCGTAGAAAGCGGGCTGTGACAGAACCAACCAAAGACTAGGATATAGGATAGCCTTTCTGTAAGAAGAGAATTTACCAGGACGCACAAAAGTGTCCAAATTATGCCCTTATGATCAGTTTATGCATGTATGCAGCCGGGCCCTATTCATATCAAAGAGAGACTTATATGTAAGTGACTGATTTTAGCCATTTGGATTTGCT
>NW_017803490.1:10280062-10281806 GCF_001625305.1 Branchiostoma belcheri | reverse complement strand
TTTGCCCCGGTAAGGGGGTGCCAGTTGCCCCGGTAAGGGGGGTGCCAGTTGCCCCGGTAAGGGGGGTGCCAGTTACCCTACCGGGTTGACATCTGCACACGCCCGAGCATTCGACCTTCGTGGGGACACTTGTCGAACCCCGCCAAAAAGGAAAAGAAAAAAGCGTGCGAGACGTCCCTCTGCCAACACCGACCTGTGTTCTGCATTAGGAGTCCGCATAGTCGAACCTCTAATTCTGCCCATGTAGGCAAAACAGCTCAAGCGAAAACGGTCACAATTCGTAGCCTCCGTAGCAGGCTTATAGAACTGGGGGTTTGGTGGTCTTCGGCTGTTTTCTGATTAGCCTCCGTAGCAGGCTTATAGAACTGGGGGTTTGGTGGTCTTCGGCTGTTTTCTGATTAGCCCAGTTCTAAAAACGGGGGTAATTCAATCAGGCCGGCTTTGTTGTCTATATGCAATCAGAAAATAACACATAAAAGCTCCCAAAGACCCTGAAGACCCCCCCCCCCCAAACCCCCGTTCTGGCATGCTATGGAGGCTACACAATTCGCCGGTCTGGCCGTAATGAAGTAGTAAACTTTAATCTCTGATGAACTCGCGCGCGTGTGTTTAATTTGCGTTACACCTGTACGGTAACATCACCCCACAAAGCCGACCCGCGCACTGAAAGGTGCAGGTTTCCCACCTTCTGTTGTTTTTGCTCCGCGCTCTTTGAAGTTTTTACGACAATAACCCGACATGACAGACGGCGGGTGTTGGTAGATACGGTCCCGATGAGGATCCTAGGGGGGCCTGCATGGGGGGGTCCCGACAACGCTCTACGCTAAATTTTATTTTGAGAGCTCTCGATTACGCTTTACGATAGATTCCAAGTGGATAGTACAACGCATTACGTGGAATTAAAACGGCGAATATGCTCTACGCAAAATGCGCCAATTACGCTCTACGTAGAATTAAAATGGCCGATTACGCTCTACGGAAAACTGGGCACGCGGGCCCCCTCCTAGCCTCCGTAGCAGGCTTATAGAACTGGAGGTTTGGTGGTTTTCGGCTGTTTTCTGATTAGCCCAGTTCTAAAACAACGGGGGTAATTCAACCAGGCCGACTATGTTGTCTATATGCAATCAGAAAATAGCACATAAAAGCTCCCAGAGACCATGAAGACCCCCAAACCCCCAGTTTTTGCTATGGAGGCTAGCCCCCTCCTAGGAGGAGCTGATTGAGAAGTTGGTGCTGCGAAATTTGAGCCTGCCATGGGCGGGGCTCACTGTCTGGTCTTACCTTCCTGACACCTTCTTAACTTCGGAGAAGTCCCGAAACTCGCCTCAACCTCTCAGGTGCGTTTCATTAAACACCAGACACTTAAGGTTGTAGCATTTAAAACGGCGGGCTCCAATAGCGCTTCATAAGCCACACATGGGACCGGTTTTTGCAGGAGTGACTCCTGGTCAAGCCGAGTTTCGGGCGACTGTGACTGACAGAACGTTTTGTAGCGATATTATCGGAGATGTGTTAGCCTCTAGCGGTGTCTTAGATGTTGTAGTTCTCTAAGGCCACTGAAAACACGAGGAATCAGGGACCTAACTCCCTGTGTCTGACCTCTTGTGGTCTGTGGTTAAGTAATTCGCCCGCGCGCTGTCATTGAACCTTTCGGAGACACAAGCAAACACACACTCGGACACACACACACACAAACACACACACACACACACACACACACACACACACACACACACACACACAC
>NW_017803490.1:10260944-10275944 GCF_001625305.1 Branchiostoma belcheri | reverse complement strand
TCTACGCTGGCTAAACCCCCTTCTCCCGATTGGCTAAATTTTACTTTTGCTGCGTTGTTAGTCAGGTGGAGACTAGGAAAGAATCATGTATAGAAACCCGTAGCCGAAAGTTCAGACCTCAGACCACCCTGGGCGGGCACAGAACCGCTGAACTCGCTACACGTGTGTCTCTGTCAACTCAGTAAAGCCGGAAAAACTAGCGATCAAAACCGCTACAGTTAGCATGTTTGATACACAGTAGCCATCAAAACGGTACCGTTACAGATATGATATAAATATGCATGTATCACATGTCTCCGTTAACTTGCAAAGTCAGAATGTAGCAATCAAAAAACGGGCACCGTTACAGTCCTGTAAATGTATCGCATTTCTCCACCAACTTTCACAGACAAAATGTAGAGACTGTTACACTAAATGTTTATATATAACGTCATAATACTTCGCAAATGTCTGGACAGTTTCCGACAACTTGATATACATAAAGAAGTCCTTGCCAAACTCCACACAGATATAGCTACATTTGTGTCAATCCAGGACACCCAGAAACTAAGAACATCTTTAGAGTCATAATACTGATATCATGTTTCACAAATGTCTGGAAAATTCAGTCAAGAGAAGGGGAGATCGCCTTTACGGTTGGTCTGGGTGCCTTCGGCTTTCTTCTTTTTTTTCTCTCTCTCTCTACTCAGTTGATTCAATTTCACGTCATTCGTAACTATAATTAAACTTGAGGTTTCGTCAGTGGGTGGTTCATGTTAACGAAATACTTAAAACACTGGTCATTTCAACTTTAGAAAGTCACAAGTCATTTGGAATCTCAAGTAAAAATTGATGTTCAACATTCAAGTTCGACATCAGTGCGTAGCTCTTGGTGTAATGAGCACAGTGATATGACAATTATTGTTCTGCAGTGTTTATAACTTCAGATATCATTAATAATAAATACAAGCAGACCGGTGATCTTTTTTAACAGCCTGTCAGGCCTAACAGCTAGCCCGCAAGTTTAGATTACAGGACTTTCGGTCTAATGGCAAATATTCTCCTATACATAGCCAGCGTAGTTAGTCTGGTAGAGACTAGTGTAACATGTATGAACCTAGTAACGGGGCCAGGGGAGCAAAGGACCAGCTCCTGACATTTTATATAGGGAGGCGTGATCCGCTATACTAGTACCCCCCATGTAGACCCCCAGATGTGTTCCATACATGACGTCATGACCGACCTTCTGATTACAAGATACAGATGAGAGGCGGTCTTCAAAAGGAAATCATGACTCAGGAGTTGGATAGACTTGTTTTTATCACCCAAACAATTTTGTCAGTTTCTCCGAAGTTGTTTCCTGGATTTTTGGAAATCAATGCAGCGACCGGGCGAAAAAAAAACAGAAAAGAACTAAAAACAGGCCTAGGTATGCTGTGATAGTCAAGTCAAATAAGTCAACCCAGTACTGGGCTGGCTCATAATTCAGACAATCAATCTTGGACTTTATTATTTATGCAGCAAGTTTAAACTGTAATTTCCAACACAAGAAATTGGACTCACCCAAATTTTCGACTTGTGTTGGAAATTACAGTTTAAACTTGCTGCATAATGACTTCTACCAACACAGATGAACTTTCAAGATGATCTTGGACTTTGAATCAATTCACTGCATTGCAAGATAGAAAGCGTAGGAAGACCAGGACTTCCTCCAAGTGTCTTGGTCCCTTTTTCTTTTGCGAGGCAGGAAAAAGTGGGCGAAACCGAGAACCAATGAATAAAATTGGCGTGAATATAACCAGCATCTGTTGAGAGCCGTACCAAATGTTATACAGGCATCGTCAAAACGCCGGCCGGTCGGCGGGAGTCCAAGTATGAGATTGCGGGTCGGTCTCATGAAAAGCGGCACCGAAGTGGCCGTGAGAGGCCATTTCCTGTTCATTATAGATAAAGGACTGTTCTACGGTTACATACAGGTGTGAATGATGACCATAAAGCTACAATTCCGTACGTTGTAAACCTTCTTAACAAGTGAGAACGAACTGAAAATGGACTTCGTTGTTGCCAAGGTTGCTAATTCTGTTTCAATGTCCACTTAAACATGTGTCCTCTGGTGAGTTTCTCGTAAGGATTTCTATGTAATCCAATTTTAATTTCTATTAATATATGTTACACCCCTTATACCCTTACATTATAGGGTAATTTCATCATCATCATCATCCCTCCTTTAAAGAGGTGTAGCAAAAAAGGGTTAGTTCCCAGAACTGTTTTCATTGCTGAGAGAAATTAATGACATGTAAACTTGTTGAAATTTTAAAGTAATCTGACTTACGAAAAGTAACGTTACAATATATGAAAAAAATAGATTTTACTGAAATTTCACAAGAGTTTATCCTAACTACCATTCTGATGCAACACCATTTCCTCCATCTCCATGGTGATATAAACAAACGCAACGGCCTGCAAGTCAAGTTGTGAAATATGATCTCTGTCACACATAACGCAATCCGCCAGATTTTCCCGCGCTTTTTAGGTTGTTACATTTTTCACAGAATTCAATTCATAAATAACGTAAAGTTATGAATATGGGTGATATGTTGACTCAGATTGTTGCTAACGAAGCGAAAGGAATATGTCTTGTCAACAAGGTCAAGTTCAATCCAAGCGCAACGAAGCGAACCTGAGCAATAAAACACAACATCGTCGCGTTTGGCTGCCAATCATTCGGGCCGGGCGGACCGGCCCATTTCCACCCCGGGGAGGGGCAGGAGGGACGGGGTGTTTCCGGTGTTCGTGCTACTGCAAAGCACGGTCAAGGACAATTCGAAACAGAATCGAACTGTAATTTCCAAGTCACAAAATATTCCGTGACAAAGACTGGAGTCTAAGTTTTAATAGTGCAAATTTTGTGTGTGTGTGTGTGTGTTGGAAAGTACACTTGGCAAAGGTGGCAAAGATGTTGACCTCTGAAGTTCCGCCATTTATACCAACACAGATGGGCTTTCGATCGAAGTTCAAGGACGTGTTCGACCATGTCACTCAGACAGGACAAGTCGGTAAGTGCTAACGTTGGCAGGACGCGGGAAACATGTGATTTTCGTTTCTCCCATCCGTTTCTGATTCTCCGTGGATGCAGGAAAAACAGGCGGAGCCAAAACCACTGATAGATGGGAATTAACCACCCGACCAAGCCGATACGGTATGTGACATTTGTAATTATCCATCCATGATATTTTGTTTCACAAGGAAGATACTGTTTTTGTTAGTTGTGATTTGATTTGGTTATATGTGTAACGTTACAGCCTAAGATCACTCAATTCAGTCAACCATATTTGTTGACTGCAATGTGGTTTTGAAATGTAAATTACGGTGTTTTATGACAAAGACAATACCATTTGAAACGTAAATAGTATGTTTTATTCAGATTGAAACCCTGTATACTTGTATCCCTAAGGATATGTCCCGACTTGGCCATTTGTTTGTCTTTCCCATGTTTCCCAGTCTCCGATACTGGGTTATGTAACAATGTTTTCTTTCTAAGCACCAGTGGCCCAGTTACGTAATGTAAACGCTGTGCAGGTATAAAGTTTCGATGATGTTATAGTTCTGTGTATCCCCCAAATGTATCCCCCAAATACCTAGATTGAACTCTGTAACGTTATATTGTCCCTGGCAACAGTCTGGCACCCAGGCTAGCCCTGGAGCAGAGGAGCTGGCCTGTATACTGGCCCTAGCAACAGTCTGGCACCCAGGCTAGCCCTGGAGCCGAGGAGCTAGTCTGTATACTGGCCCTAGCAACAGTCTGGCACCCAGGCTAGCCCTGGAGCCGAGGAGCTAGTCTGTATACTGACCCTGGCAACAGTCTGGTACCCAAACTAGCCCTGGAGGCCGAGGAGCTAGTCTGTATACTGGCCCTGGCAACAGTCTGGCACCGAGGCTAGCCCTGGAGCAGAGGAGCTAGTCTGTATACTGGCCCTGGCAACAGTCTGGCACCCAGGCTAGCCCTGGAGTAGAGGAGCTAGTCTGTATACTGGCCCTGGCAACAGTCTGGCACCAAGGCTAGCCCTGGTTCATTTCATGGAGCTGAGGAGCTAGCCTGCATACTGTCCCTCAGAGCCCTGGCACCCAGGCTATAGAACACAAGCGGATACCCGCTATCCTGTATTTACGGATGCATACAGACCGCCATGGTCCGACCACAAAAACCAGGCTTGGTTTAACCAAGGTTTAACCCCTGATTTAGCCCTCCCACTTTCCCTTCAGCCTGCTAAGGTAGCCATTTGGCACCAACTTTATGTTGGTTGTGGGCTCAGTAGCCAGCAGGTAGACGGTTAAACACAATGTTCTGAGCTAGTATAATTAACCTTCAGCGTCCAAAGGTAGCCCTCAGTGGAAAAGTTGTATTGGGTCTGGGGGTAGGCAGCTGGGAGAAGGTTTAATATAGCGGTAGCACAAATTACTTGAAACAAGGAATTTCAGATATCTTATCAAACGGTCTCTATACTACATGGTCATGGGTGACGAAATTTCAGAAAATTGATCCATTTTACTTGTGGTAAGTGTGATGCATGCTGCAATTTGTGCAATCGTCTGAATCAAGCGTTTATGTCAAACCAGATGTTTGGATGAAAAATCTCCCCGATCTGTTCGTACGTACGTGTATGTGAGATGAAAAGTTTTCCCCCTCACTGGGAGTTTGTACTGAGACAAACTTAAGGCATATTTTTAATAGAAATAGTAACAAAAGTACTGCTCTGTTTACTCTTACCCAAACGCACGGTGCCTCATTCAGGTCATTGACCTCGCTTGAGATTTGATTGACCTCGCTGTAATTCAAGTAACGCTACGACAAGATAGCCTCTATTAGGCGTCGGGAAGCAGTAAGAAAGAGTAGAAATCGAAGGCCAAGTAGAAAGATAACGTGCCGGTGGGGTTGGTCTGATAGAGAGTACGTCAACTCTCTATTTGGCCAATTTCTAACTTTCTACTGTTTCCAGCCGCTTCCCGAAGCCTGGTAGAGGCTAACGACAAGACCTCCCCCAGAAAATTTGGCAGTGTCTGTCCCCCTGTAGTAGGCAGTTCCTATTCACCCCCACCCACTCCACACGTAGGTGGTTCCAGGGGAGGGGGGGGGGGCATAAAGCGCAGTTAGCCGAACACTGCACCTAACCAGGCGCAGACCCGCCAGGCCTAGCCTCCGTTACAGGCTTATAGAACTGGGGTCTTGGTGATCTTCGGCTGTTTTTTTATTAGCCCAGTTCTAAAAAAACCGAGGTAATTTAACCAGGCCGGCTATGTTGTCTATATGCAATCAGAAAATATCACATAAAAGATCTCAAAACCCCAGCTTTTGGCGTGCTATGGAGGCTACGCGAGGCCCAGCCAGGTAAAATTGGCGGTTGAGAGGAAAGTTCAGCGCGTCTCTCCGCCGATGGGAACCAGCAGGCATCCTTGAACCGACCCTCATTCAACCCGACAGCCCGGACCTCTGCTTTGTACCTCTGTCTCCCCGGCCATACGGCGGCGACTTCAAACAGGGAAGTGTACTCCTTGCCGTTCACCTTGAGATTGGAAGACGGTGTTCGGTAATGGAAGACATAAGCCGGGAGAGTAGCGTTACCGTCGGGGGGATGTTTGGAGCTCGGTAAGACATTTCTCAAGTCGTTAAAGCTGCGCCGCCTATCATTACAAGTCGTTATTCACAACGCGGATCTCTATTAACCCCGATACTGGAACAGCCCAGCATTTGTCTAGTTCTTACCGTCGGGCCGTTCGCAGTACTTAGGCCACACTGCCTTAATTTTGTGGATGACATCCCCTGTTCAAAAAAAAAAACACGTCCACCGAGGCTCTGGCCTGGCTCTAGGCCTGGGTAGTCCATGGTAGTTAGCGACAATGCGGAGGCGGAGCTAACTCTGGAGGATGGCACCACTGCTACAGAAGCTCCACGACTCAAGAACTCAGTACATACAGTGCCGATTCATTAATTCCGCAGAAAGCCAGAATGTGACTGCTTGCCGCTGTACTGCCGCGGATTCAAAATACTAGCTTTGTATTTCTGTGGTTTAGTAGCCTTTTTATTTTTGGTCGGAATTTTTTTTATTCGCCGAGGATCTCTATTAACCCCGATACTGGAACAGCCCAGCATTTGTCTAGTTCTTACCGTCGGGCAGGTCTCAGTACTTAGTCCACAGCAAGTCAATTTTAGGGATGACATCCTCCGCAGACTCCAAATCTAATGCGATAGGGCGAAAAAAATATAAGGCGCGACAAAAAAACAAGATTCCTACATTGTCAAATTTTGACCTTGTTAAACAAGAAATGATACCTATGCTGTGCCAAGTTTACTGCCAACTAGTACAAAATTCATTTCTCACTGAAACAACTTTGAAACATATAAGGTTTCAATCATTGTACAAATGGTTTTGATTCAGTAGGAACATCACATATATACACATCCGCCATCACATATAAAAGACAAAACATTAAATCAGAGCCTTGTATTGTCTCCTCTCATCAAATCCATCTGCCATCCACGTTCCGGCATGGCAACAGACATCTTCCCATTTTCATCATGTTGACCACTGTCAGAAGGCAACAAAATTTCTTGTTTTTCCTTCTTTCAAAATCAGACGAAAATCAGTGCGCGCGCTGATGTCATCCATAGAAATTACTTGCTGTGGGCTTATGCAGCCGAGCGGAGCGCCTTTAGCCGCATAGTTCTATCCACCCACGTTGGTGAGGAGGCTTGGAGTAAAATTCTTCGTCTTCCAAGAAATTGGCAATAACTGGCATCTTGGGGAAAAGTTGTGTAAAGTGGCTTTCCCAAGGGCACTCACAACGTCGGGGCATGTAGAATATGGAATCGAACCCAGGACCCATTGGTTCCGGGCCGAATGCCCTAACTTACGCCACACGGCACCCCGAATGATCTTTTTCTCTTGTAGAGAAATTAATGGATGATCCTTGCAGAGAATGGATGATCCTTGAACAAAATAGAGGGGTTTATATATCTTTTCGTGTACCCGTAATCACAAGGGTCAACTACCGTATTTGTCTTGCGTTTTTGTTTGGATGTCCTTCCATAAGAAATTGCATATGTACACAATTGATGGTCTTTATACAGAATGGATGGTCCTTGTACAAAATGGATGACCCTTGTACAAAATAGACCTGCATGGCATCAATAACCTTGAGCTAACTAGAGGGCTTTATATATCTTTTAGTGTACCCTTTGATCGTAAGGTCAACTACCGTATAGTCTGTTAAGACTATTTTTGTTTGGTTATCCTTCCATAAAAACGACCCATGTACAGAATGGATGGCCCTTGTTCAAAATAGACCTACCTACCTACCTATCAATCAGCTTGAGCTAACTAGAGGAGTTTATATATCTTTTCGTGTACCCGTAATCACAAGGGTCAACCACCGTATTTGTCTTGCTTTTTGTTTAGTTGTCCTTCCATAAAAAATTGCCCATGTACAAAATGGATGGTCCTTGTACACAATTGATGGTCTTTATACAGAATGGATGGTCCTTGTACAAAATAAACCTTCCTGGCATCAGTCAGCTTGCACCAAGTAGAGGAGTATATATATCTTGGGTGTATCCTTTGATCTTAAGGTCAACTACCGCACGGTCTGTGCTATTTTCGTCCTTCAATCAAAAATTGCCCTTGCCTTACAGAGTGGATGGTTCTTGTACATGACGGAGGGACTTGTGCAACGATAATTGTACAACGATTGTAAAAGATAAGAATACTGTACAAAGTATATTAGCATCTATGTCTAATCTATCTCACAAGGACTATTTGGTTGAACTATTCTTTGTTACTATACTACTTTTTAGTATGGGACGATAATATGCTTTTAAAGTCAGTTTTTGCCAAATAGTGCTATCTATAACTGGTCAAGGATACTATAACGATGCCCCCTTAGGAAGGCTTGGTAGAGGCTAAGACTTGTGAAGACTATCGATAGCCCCTTTGGAAGGGCTGTTTGAGGCTAGGACTTGTGTATCCTATCAATAGTCCCTTAGGAAGGCCTGTTGGAGGCTAGGGGGAGGCTATGACTTGTTTAATCTATCGATGACCCCTTAGGAAGGCCTGGTAGAGGCTAGGGGGAGGCTAGGCTTGTGTACCCCCCGCCCGTCGCCTTGGAAAGACCTGTTGGAGGCTAGGGGGAGGATAGAACGTGTGTATCCTATCGATAGCCCCTTAGGAAGGCCTGGGGGAGGCTAGGCTTGTGTTCCGGGCGAAGCCGTGCCACCTGCCCCTGCCCGGCGCCTTGGAAAGGCCTGTTGGAGGCTAGGTGGAGGCTAGGACCCTGTGTAACTCCCGTTCCGGGCGGAGTCCTGCCACCTGCCCCTGCCCGGCGCGCGCACGCCCCTTAGGAAGGCCTGGTAGAGGCTATGACTTGTGTACCCCCGGAGCCGTGCCACCTGCCCTTGCCCGGCGCGCGCACGCCCCTTAGGAAGGCCTGGTGGAGGCTATGACTTGTGTACCCCCGGAGTCCTGCCACCTGCCCCTGCCCGGCGCGCGCACGCCCCTTTCCCGTGGGGAATCTGACAGGGTCACGTGCCCCCGCTGCCGAAGGTCGCGCCGGACTCCGCAGAAACACATGGCGGCGTCTGGGTACGGGTGAACTTCACTCCGGCAGCGGGCAGCGTCTGGGCGAACTTCACTCCGGCAGACTGAGACTAATTCTTCTGTCACGCTGCCACAACCCGCCATAACTTATAACCGGCGCGATCGTCTTAAACCAGACCCATAAACAGTGGAGCTTAGAGACGCTCCAACTAACTACAATCAGCAAGGCGCGTTGTGCGCTAGCTGTAGGTTTTAAGAGTAGGTCAGCTTCTGAAGCTGACATGACGGCTTCATTTAGCACCAGATCCCCCCCCCCCGATTATCTGACCCTCACGCCCAACCCCCCAGGACAATCCCCGTGCGTCATGCCGAGAGAAACACAGACATTACGCCCTCGGTTCATTTCCCAAGCGTTCCCATAGCCGCGTCATTAAGTTCCCTGTTCCGCGTAGTTTGAGCTACGATATGAAGGTTACGTCTTATTAGAAACAGGCAGGCCCCACATATGCCCCAACTAGGCCGAAAGAATGCGGACAAGTGTATTTGCGAGTCTTGCACAGACAAGGCAGTGCCTGTCCAGGCTTAGTACGGAGCAGGAATCCCCACGTCTCCGTATGTGCACAACGGGGGTTGAACAGACCATAATTTGAGTCAATGGGATGTGGGGCGTAGACAAGCAGTTTCGTTAATTCAAAGCACTTGTTCAAATCATTGACCCGGCCGACTTCATCCCCGGCATTTATGGTGCACAGAGTTCGTCTGGAACAAATAGTTACTTGTATACAGAAGTGTAAAGTCACTATAACGCTTCTGTGTTGTTAGCTGACTACCTGTATTCAGTAACGGTTGGTTACAAAATCCATGGTGTTCAGACAGGGCGGCCAGCCGACAGCAATGACGAAACGTCTAACCTGACCTTTACAGTAAACCACTGCGCGCCGAAACCCCCTCCTGCAAAGTGTGAGAGTCCGTGCATATGTAAAACGCTTAACGGCAAGTTATAAAGTTAGTTAGAAACGCCCAGGAGGACACAGTAGCCGTTTGGGGGATACTGTGAGGGTCGGCTGTGCAGTGGTGATAAGGAAAGGGGCAAGACTGTGGGTGCGGAATCATGTCTGGCGTGACTTTGACTGTGTTTGTTCTCCTGGTTCAGGCGGCGCTGTTGTTGGAAGGCGGGCCGGCCCTGCGAGCCGGTCGGAGTCGCGGGCACGTCGTGAAGAGAGTGCGGCGGGACCACCATGAGGACGATTCCTGCACCTACACCTTCAGAATAACGGCGGCGGACGCCATCTCGTCTTCCTGCGCGGCGCCGCCCGGACTGCAGAACGTGACCGGAGAGCTCCAGGCGCTAGCCGCGCGGCTCCAGTCCGAGCTGGCCGAGGGGATGGAGCGCCTCACCGACAACGAGGATACCATCACTCGCTGCTGCGAGCAGGTCGCGCAATTGGAAACGCGTGTTCTCGAGGAGCAACTGGAACGCGCCAACCTCGCGGCTAACGTTGCCAACATGACGGGGAAGATCGACACGGCCATGCTGGGGGCGGAGCTGCGAGAGTCGCAGATGAAGACCGATATGGCGGAGAAGAACGGCGACCTGAACGCCGGCATCCTGGAGAACAGCCGCAAGATCGCCGAGCTGGACGGCCGCCTGACCAACGAGGTGAGTGGGCTTCAGGACTTAGTCTCTCGGGAGCAGCAGCAACGTTTACAAATGTTTACGCAACTAACGAACTACACAGCCGTCATAGATCAAACCATTGCCTCCCAAGCGGCCGCCATGGAGGACAAAGTCAATGGAATGTTGGCAGAGCGCGACCAGATTGAGGCAGGCGAGGCGGCCGCTAACGGCGCCCAGTGTTGTCAGGACCTGGAAGGTCGGTTCGCGAACCTGACTAGCGCCGTGATGATGCAGCAAGTAACGACTCAGAAACTCAAGCTCAGCCTGGAAGTCGAGGTCACTACCCAAGCCAAACAACTCGCGGCAGATTTAGAAGAGGAACGCCTGCTTCGCACACAGCTGCAGCTCCAGGTCGCCAACCAGACCACCGAAATCGAGAGATTGGACTCTCTGTTGAAAAGGGTTGACAGTAACGGGAACGGCGAGGCAGGTCCGGGTCCGCTGCAGGTGTTACCGCCCTCAGGTACAGGTGAGGCTGTGAATGGCCGGCCGGAGGCGCCGCTGTCAGAACCCGTGAAGCCCAGCGCAGAGGACCTGGCGGCAGTGCCGACCACGCTGGAGGGGCAGCGGGAGTACGTGGCCGGGCTGGGCGCTCAGCTGAAGGAGGAGCGCAAGCGGCTGGCCCAGCTCCTGATCCAGGTGGACGAACAGGGTCTCCGCGTGGCCGACATAGACTCCATGGAGGACAAAATCAGGGAGCTGGAGATGTGCTGCGAGAGCCTGAACGCTCAGCTCGCCGAGCAGCAGGACAAGCTGAGAAGTCTGGAGATCGACGTCGGGAAAGCACCGGACATTGTCGTGACGGAAGTCCCGCCGGACGGCACGATAGACGCGCTGCTGGAGGTCACAACGCGGGAGATCGAGAAGGTGAAGGAAGAAATCGACAGAGTAACTACGCGCGCTCCCCCAGGTGAGATCGTGGACGGGCTGACGACTGAAAAGAAGGAACTAGAGGACATCCGTACCACGCTGGAAACCATACGCGCCATCACAACGGCAGCACCTGGGGAGGAGTTCGCGACACCTGGACCTGGCGAGCCCGGGGTTATCGCACCTGGCGTCACACCTGCTCCAGGGGTACCTGTGGGACCCGGGGTTGGAGTTACAGCTGGCCCGGGGGCAGTGGCACCTGGCCGACCTGATGCACCTGGAGTCGTCGCCGTGACGGACGAGTACGGCCGCCCGGTGACGGACGAGTACGGCAGACCCGTCACCCAGATCGCACCTGCGGTCATCGCACCTGGAGTTACAGCTGCTCCAGGTGTTGCACCTGGATTCCGCCCGGTTACAGACGCTCTAGGCCGCCCTGTGACCGACTCTTCCGGAAGACCAGTGACAGAACCTGCGCCTATCGTCGTAACAGGCCCCGACGGCAAACCTGTCACCGACGCCTCCGGCCAGCCTGTGACGCTGGCACCTGGATTCCGCCCTGTAACTGACGCTGACGGCAATCCTGTGACCGACGCCTCGGGTAGACCCGTGACCGAACCGATCCCTATCGTCGTAACTGGCGCTGATGGCAAACCTGTAACCGACGCGTCCGGCCAACCTGTGACCCTAGCTCCTGGAGTACGACCCGTAACAGACGCTGACGGCAATCCTGTGCTCGACGCCTTGGGTAGACCCGTCACCGAACCTGTGCCTGTAGTCGTAACAGGTCCTGACGGCCGCCCTGTCACCGACGCCTCCGGCAAACCCGTGACGCTCGCACCTGGATCCCGCCTGGTAACAGACGCCTCCGGCCAACCTGTGACTGACGAATCCGGAAGACCTGTGACTGAAGCGGCGCCGATAGTGGTGACAGGCCCTGACGGCCAGCCTATTACCGACGCCTCCGGCCAACCTGTCACGCTGCCAGCTGGAGTCCGGCCCGTAACCGGCGCTGACGGCCAACCTATAACGGACGAGTCCGGCCAGATCGTGACCGAACCCGCACCGCTAGTCGTAACGGACGCCTCCGGCCAAATTGTGACCGACGCCTCCGGCCAACCCGTGACTCTGGCACCTGGTAGCCGTCTCGTAACAGATGCCTCCGGCCGCCCTGTGACCGACGCCTCGGGTAGACCTGTGACTGAAGCGGCACCGATAGTTGTGACAGGCCCTGACGGCCAACCTATAACCGACGCCTCCGGCCAGCCTGTGACGCTCGCACCTGGTTTCCGCCCTGTAACAGACGCTGACGGCAATCCTGTGACCGACGCCTCGGGTAGACCCGTGACCGAACCGATCCCTATCGTCGTAACAGGCCCTGACGGCCAACCTATAACCGATGCGTCCGGCAAACCCGTGACTCTCGCACCTGGAGTACGCCCGGTAACAGGCGCTGACGGCAAACCTCTGACTGATGCTTTCGGCAGGCCAGTGACCGAACCGATCCCTATCGTCGTGACAGGCCCTGACGGCCGCCCTGTGACCGACGCCTCCGGCCAACCTGTGACGCTCGCACCTGGATCCCGCCTGGTAACAGACGCCTCCGGCCAACCTGTCACCGACGAATCCGGAAGACCAGTGACTGAAGCGGCACCGATAGTGGTGACAGGCCCTGACGGCCAGCCTATAACCGACGCCTCCGGCCAACCTGTGACGCTGCCAGCTGGAGTCCGGCCCGTAACCGGCGCTGACGGCCAACCTATAACGGACGAGTCCGGCCAAATCGTGACCGAACCCGCACCGCTAGTCGTAACGGACGCCTCCGGCCAAATTGTGACCGACGCCTCCGGCCAACCCGTGACTCTGGCACCTGGTACCCGCCTCGTCACCGACGCGTCCGGCCAACCTATAACCGACGAATCCGGAAGACCCGTGACCGAAGCGGCCCCGACATTTGTGACAGGCCCTGACGGCCAGCCTATTACCGACGCCTCCGGCCAGCCCGTAACTCTGGCACCCGGTACCCGTCCGGTAACAGACGCTGACGGCAATCCTGTGCTCGACGCCTTGGGCAGACCCGTAACCGAAGCGGCGCCGATAGTTGTCACAGGCCCTGACGGCCAACCTATTACCGACGCCTCCGGCCAACCCGTAACCGTGGCGCCTGGATCCCGCCTCGTCACCGACGCTTCCGGCAAACCTGTGACCGACGAATCCGGCAGGCTCGTGACAGAACCGGCACCTGTTGTCGCTACCGACGCCTCCGGCCAACCTATCACCGACGCCTCCGGCAGACCCGTGACCATGGCACCCGGTACCCGTCTGGTAACAGACGCGTCCGGCCGCCCTGTGACCGACGAATCTGGCAGGCTCGTGACCGAAGCGGCACCGACATTCGTGACAGGCCCTGACGGCCAGCCTATAACCGACGCCTACCGGCCAACCCGTAACTCTGGCGCCAGGTACCCGTCCAGTAACAGACGCTTCCGGCCGCCCTGTGACCGACGAATCCGGAAGACCAGTGACTGAAGCGGCACCGATAGTGGTGACAGGCCCTGACGGCCGCCCTGTGACCGACGCCTCCGGCCAGCCCGTAACTCTGGCACCAGGTACCCGTCCAGTAACAGACGCTTCCGGCCGCCCTGTGCTCGACGCCTTGGGCAGACCCGTGACGGAAACAGCACCTGGATTCCGACCCGTAACCGACGCCTCCGGCCGCCCGGTGACCGACGCTCTAGGCAGGCCCGTCGTGGAACGCGTGGAGCCGATTGAAGAGTTGACAACGGGCGAGATCGACGCCCTTGTGACCAGGCTGCCCGGCGTGCGACCCACCGCCGCTCCGGGCGAGGCCATCGGCACCACTGACGTCCTGAGGTACATCACCACGGCCATGATAGAGGCACCGCGCGAGACCACCGCCGCCATCAAGGACATCGTCGGCCCGGAGGAGCCGGGGGTAGAGGCCACCACCGCTATGCTGGACAGGATCGAGGAGGCGACCACCGCACCGGGTCCAGTCGTAGGTCAGTCACATCACTTTGTAGAATGTCTTTGTACATCACTTTGTACTGTCTAAAGAATAGCAAAGTTCTTTGATCACAACCATTTATTTTTCGCGAGCCGACGTTTCGATTACCGTCTGTCATCTTCATCGATCAGGGCAATTCTGACTGGTTTGACACTAGATGAACCAAGTAACAGTGCACTGTGAACTATGTAACACCTTTAGTGCACTATGCACCAAGTAACATCTAGTGTCAGTGCACAGCAAACCAGTCAGAATTGCCCTGACGAAGATGACAGACGGTCATCGAAACATCGGCTCGTGAAAAATAAATGGTTGTGATCAAAGAACTTTGCTATTCATTCCTTTACCAACCTGATGAAACTATTTACGGTTTGTAGTGTCTAGTTCACATGCAATAGTTAGTATATGTAGCACAGGGGATTCATTTCCCAAGCTAACCGACGACTCGCACACAAATAGACGACTGCGTGTGCAAGATAGATGTCTGTTAGCTTGGGGAAAGAATCCCCTGTACTATATACTAGTTCACATGCTCTATTTAATGCTGAGGTCACATTTCCAAACCGGGGCCCGGTCGGGCTGTTTAGATTAACGAAAAACCAACAATTTATATCAATGATATACGCAAATAGTTCCCATTATCAATTTTTTAAACTTTTTGGGGCTTTTCGTTCCGTAAGACTGCCCGGCCGGGCCCCGGTTTTGAAATGTGACCTTAGCATAACCGAGGTCCTTCCAACAGGTCAGTCCTGGCTGACTTACTTACTCTTGGGGCAAGAGGGGAGGGGGGCACTTAGCCTCTACCAGGCTTCGGGAGGCGGCTGGAAAGAGTAGAAATCGGCCAAATAGAGAGAGAT
>NW_017803490.1:10258272-10260617 GCF_001625305.1 Branchiostoma belcheri | reverse complement strand
AATCGGCCAAAATAGAGAGAGATAACATGCCAGGGGAGTTGGTCTGCTGGGAGAGAACATTTTGCCGCACCCGTTTGATCGTAGCGACCCCCGACAGGCTTCGGGTGCGGCAAAATATTCTCTCCCAGGAGACCAACTCCCCTGGCATGTTATCTCTCTATTTGGCCGATTTCTTCTCTTTCAAGCTGCCTCCCGAAGCCTGGTAGAGGCTAGGGGTCACTAGGAAGTAATGATTAGTCCCCGATCCGCCCAATCAGCCACGGACACGTTCATTCATCTTCTCACGTTACGTGTGTAATTTCTGTCCGTCCCGCAGAGAGACTATGTGTAAAGGGCCTAAATATATCTAGAGGAAGACGCATGGATATAAATTTTGTCTTTTTGTTGTTGTTGCTAAGTGTCCCCCACCCCACCTTTTGTGCTAATCTCTAACCAATCGGCAAGATACATTACTCAAATTGCCCGGACACTACTGGTATCCAATTGGCACGTTAGGGGCGTTTGTACGCATTGCATGGAGCGTAGACATTTTTGTGCAAATTTGCAAAAATACGCAGAGTCACTTGCATAGTATCTTGCCTTACGACTTTGTCACCTTATAATCATCTGCTTGATGATTATACTCAGGACTGTGCGACTAAAGACTAATGTTGGCTACTGTCTTTAGACCGAAAGATCTATCTATAGATATATATGGTAGCCTTATGTTGTGTTTCACCAGAAGTGATTGTACCTTAGTAGTTAAAACCTTGTTTCTGCCTTATTGCATAGTATGTTGCCGGTCGGTTATGACTTTGTCACGTTATGTTTATCTGCTTGAAGATTGTACTTTACGCTGCTAATGACTGATATTGGTTATCCATTCCGCCGCAGGTCCCACGGAAGCTCCGTCCGTGATGACGACGCGCGTGATCCTGACCACGGACGAACTCGGCCGGCCGGTGACGCAGAGAGTGGCCGTGGTGACGGACGCTGACGGCAACCCCGTCACCGACGAGTCGGGCCGACCCGTGACCCAGGTCGTGACCCCTGCCCCCGCGGTGACCCCCCGGCCCGACCTCCCCACCCCCGAGCCCGGCCTCACCCCCAGCCCGGACCTGGCCGCCCTGCTGAAGAGACTGGACGATCTGGAGAAGAAACTGACCACACAGGCGGAGGACCTACAGAAAGAACTTCAGGAGGAGGTAAACTTTTTTTCTATAATCTCATAACGTAAACAACACCCTGGGTTGTAACATTACAATAACAATCTGGTTTTCACTGACCTGCAGTGTCTACAGAACACCGTTGATGCATTGATCATCATGTTTATATGTGGTGTTCCTGTATATGTGCTTTTTAATTGGCTGGTCACATATATTGTCTTATAACCGCCATGCCAAAAAAGATCTGCTTGGAGATTAGAGGACAACCTATGACGTTTGTGATCGCGTCATCCTCACCTGACGTTACGTATGAACACCTGACGTTATGTATGAAGTTCTGAACACCTGACGTTCCGCCCACGCCCAGGTGGAGAATCGGCAGAAGCTGGAGGACAAGCTGACTGAGCAGAAGGGCGAGCTGGGCCGTCTGACGGAGGAGAACATCCAGCTCCGGGGGGTGGTCTCCAACCAGTCTGCGGAGATCTCACGACTCCAGCTCAAACAGAACAAGATAGACACCAAGGACGGGCCCGAAGGTAAGCCATCGCGTCTTCTCTCTCTCCCATTGTGACTAGCCTCCATAGCATGCCAAAAACTGGGGGTCTGGGGGGTCGTCATGGTCTTTGGGAGCTTTGGGTGCTATTTTCTGATTGCATATAGACAACATAGCCGGCCTGGTTGAATTACCCCCGTTTTTTTTTTTAGATCTGGGCTAATCAGAAAACAGCCGAAGACCACCAAACCCCCAGTTCTATAAGCCTGCTACGGAGGCTACATTGTGACGTACGCGTGTCTTAAAGTGTGATATCGCGTTTCTTTCTTCCATATACACATGTGTCTGAGGGAATGTGCGATGCCCTATGTTCTCTCCCGCACGCACATGTATAACATAACCACATGTACACACAGGCAGCCTCTCTGACTGAAGACGAAACCTTGACCCGAAGGTCTGCCGCGCGGAGGGTTCGCTACTCTCCAAGCAGAGGTTGTGGGGAATGATCGTTAGCTTTTTACATATGGCCGTTTTTTTGGCGCTACCCCCACCAACGTCTGCCGCAAGTCGCAGCCTCATAGGACAGGGGAGGAGTAGTTCTGAGAAAGGTGTCCAAGTCCTAATCTCCAAGCAGATCCCTCTCGGTGGCAAAAAGACAGTATCAAATTGGCCAGACAGTATCCATTAGCAAGAGAAGGTCGGCAGCC
>NW_017803490.1:10200629-10258252 GCF_001625305.1 Branchiostoma belcheri | reverse complement strand
TTTTTTTTTTTTTGTCCTGACCCCCACCAACGTCGATGGCCGCGGACCTTCTCTGGCTAATGGATACTGCCTGGCCAATTTGATACTGTCTTTTTGCCACCGAAAGGGATCTTCTTGGAGATTATTTAAAGTAGGGTTCTCCGCCGCCGGGGAGGGTCCTGGATTATCCCGGGGTGGGGGATTAAAAGGGACTTCCTCCCCCGCTGGGATCGCGTGTAGGTAAATAAGCAGAATCAAGGAGAAGGGAGCTCATTGTCCAAACCTTGGGGACGTCTCCCGCCCTGTCACTAACTAGCTCTTGTCTGTTTATTTTCGGTAGATTCAATAACCAAACATACATGGCACCCATCCATCAGGTCTGTGATGCTTACATATCGCCGTGTCAGGAAGATGTCTCAATCATGCCCTCCGTAATTCTTCTCCTTCCGTAGACCGGGGGTGCCAGAGTATACAGTGTAATTTTACGGAATGCAGTGCAATTTTACTAGTATACAGTGCAATTTTACGGACTACAGTACAATGGTATTAGTATACAGTGCAATTTTACTAATATACAGTGCAATTTTACTAGTAAATTTGCACTGTATTACTGATACGATTGTACTGTATTCCGTAAAATTGCACTGTATACTAATACGATTGTACTGTATTCCGTAAAATTGCACTGTATACTAATACGATTGTACTGTATTCCGTAAAATTGCACTGTATACTCTGGCACCCCTGTAGACCTAACCATTGTCTGGGGAGGGGGTGAATTTGTTCCGCGCGCGCAGACAGGCGTTAATTGCTGTTGGCGTGCCACCCCCCGAGGCTGATGGATCGTTCCGGGGAAGATCATTAACAACCAGCCGGGCGTTATTGGAACCCGTGAAACCCCGGCGCGACGCGACCTGAAGTTTCGGGTAAAAACTAGTCTCTACCAGACCAACTACATTGTACGCTGGCTAATCTCCAAGCAGATCCCTCTCGGTGGCAAAAAGACAGTATCAAATTGGCCAGGCAGTATCCATTAGCCAGAGAAGCTCCATTAGCCACCGACGGGTTGGTGGGAGATCAGAACAAAAAAAAAAACGGCCATATATAAAAAGGTAACGATCATTCCCCACAACCTCTGCTTGGAGAGTACGCTGGCTATATATAGGAGAATATTTACCAGGGGAGTTTGGCCGCCTTGTAGGTTTGACAGGTCGGAGGGAAAGAAACTACCTCCCCGCGGACGGACTCCCTTGGCCAATTTTACTCTTTTTTTTTTTGGCCAAATTCTACGATCCGTATTCCCGTAGAAAGGCCTGTTGGAGGCTAGCAAATCCCCGTTGATTCGGGTAAACTGCTGCTGCAAGCCGCTTCCCTGCCGAGAGTAAAATGGGTCGCGCGTTTATCAACTTGAGAGGTAATTTAACGGAGAAGCTTGTCCAACCTCGCGGGTAGTAATTGTCAGAGACAGATAGGGTTGGGGAAGTGTAGCTCCACCAGACTCCTTTGTTTTGCAGGCTGGATAAATCGTAGAAATGGCCCTAAACCGGCGAGTGCTTGAGCTTTATCTGACCGGCCACCTTCCCTGGCCAATTATACCCACTTTTTAGGCCCATTTCTACTATTTATCCAGCATGCGGCCAATATAGATTCCCCTTGCAACACAGAATATTCTTGGAGATTAGTGGAGACGAGACACGCGAAGTTACTGCCACCAGGCCTTTCTACGGGAATACGGGTCGTAGAATTCGGCAAAAAAGAGTAAAATTCGCCAAGGGAGTCCGGACGCGGGGAGGTAGTTTCTTTCGCGGCCAGTGAAACCTACAAGGCGGCCAAACTCCCCTGGCAAATATTCTCCTATATACAGCGTAGTTAGTCTGGTAGAGACTAACGCGAAGTTTCGTCAGCACCAGACGGGCGTGATGTCGGTGGGCGGGGCGGCAGCCAGGAATGTCGAGGTTCAAGTCCAAAGAAACCTTAAACAGTTAAAGTCCAGAACCGATTTCGGACTTATTAAAAAAAATCATGCCACATGCCCCCTTTCATTCCAAGCCACCTAAAACTTTACATGGATTGCAAGACCTGTGCTGCAAAATGAAGAAAACATTGCCTTCGGGCATCGTCAAGTGTCGGCCTCCATGCGACGTGGCCACAGTTTCACCCAGACAACTTTGCAAGGTTGCCAACATGCAATTTTGTTTATGCCATGGGTTTAGGCCTGGACTTACAAGTCCGGACCTGAACCTAAACCTCTGGACTTGAATCCAGACCTAATAAATGTGGGTTTAAGGTACA
This sequence comes from Branchiostoma belcheri, assembly GCF_001625305.1. Classification (NCBI taxonomy): domain Eukaryota; kingdom Metazoa; phylum Chordata; class Leptocardii; order Amphioxiformes; family Branchiostomatidae; genus Branchiostoma; species Branchiostoma belcheri. The sequence continues at coordinate 10,255,981 of NW_017803490.1, read as the reverse complement.
CAGCACTAGAGATCACTAGACAGACGGTGGTGATGTCGGTGGGCGGGGCGGCAGGCAGGAATGTCCAGTCTCACAAACTTGTCTTCTCAGAAGCCCTGCGGGTTCCCGGGGGACGTGACCCGGGCAAGGTCAGCATCAAACACGCTGTCTGACTCTCAAGATCGAGGGGGGGGGGCGTTTAGGCACCCAATGTAGTTTTTAGAGCTTGGAAGCTAGATTTTAGTCAGTATTCTAGTCACTAATGCCTTCAAATATCAGAGTTATCAACCAAGAATTGCAAGAATTGAGTTGTTCAAAAACTCGTATTTCCCCAGAACTATCGGCGTTTAAGGCACCCAGTGCAGTTTCAGAGCAGCAAAACTGGAAATATTCCGAATAAGGCAATGTACATATGATATTGACACGTACTGCGTCACATATTAGCACATTTTTATCATTATTTCATACTTTGGGTAATTGAAACTGCAGAAACAAGCCGCAAGATGAGTCCTTTATTTTATGGGTGGTACCCTAAAAATCAGCCAAGGACCCTTCAATTAGCCATTTTCCGTCCGAAATTTGGGTATTTTTGCTCCACGAGGGTCGATTTACATAGGGATAGTGTGGTTTGAAGTATGTAGATAAGTGACTAGAATATTGACTTTGAAAAATCGGGTTTCCAAGCCCTAAAAACTGCAGATTTTAGTCAGTATCATACAGATTGCCTTATTCAGAATCGAATATTTCCAGTTTTGCCGCCCTAAAATTGCATTGGATGCCTTTAAGGACTTTGTGAAAAGAGGACGAACTAAACCCGACCAGCTCGACTGTTTAGTCCGAAAACCTAACCAGAATTAGGTCATACAGAGCGGCATCGTTCACCGAGACAACACATTCTAAACACTGCCTGAATTTACGGACGCTCCAAGATCGTATTTAAACCTTGAAGAATCTGGATAGGAAGCGGTCGTTTAGGCCACAGCAAGTAAAGTTTGTGGATGACATCCTCATCCTCATCCGCAGACTCTAAATCTAATGCGAGCGGGCAAAAAAAGCAAGGCGGGCCGAAAAAACAAATTTCCTACGTTTTAAAATTTTAGCTCAATCATTAATTGTACGAATGGTTTTGATTCAGTGGGAACATCACATATACACAGCCCGCATCACATATCACTGCATCAAAGTAAGAAACAAACATTAAATCAGAGCCTTTTCTTGTCTACTATCTTCATAGTTATCTGCCATCCACCCTCCGGCGTGGCAACAGACATCTTTGCCCATTTTCGGCATGGTGACCACTGTCAGAAGGCAACAATTTTTTTTTTTCAAAATCAGGCGAAAATTGATGCGCGCGCTAATGTCATCCATGAAAATTACTTGCTGTGGCCTAAATCTTGAAGAATCTGGATAGGAAGCGGTCGTTAAGGGATGAAACCCGACATGCTGGCTTTTCATAGCCGGTAAATCTGGCGGGATAACGTACGCCTCACGGGGATGACGACAATTATAAAACAATATCCACATCCTATCCGCCGGACTCAGAGGGTTAAACCAGACCCCGGTTTAAGTGTCAGTCTGTAGGACGGGACAGAGAGATGTTTCTAAACAGTGTCTGAATAGAAGTGCTGTTCATCTTCCGCATAGGTGTAACAGTGGGGGGTTTATAGGCGCTACCAACTGACCCGGCCGATGGGTCTGGACCTTTTAGCCGAGTGGTTAGAGCGTCGGAGTCTGAACTAGTGCTCGGGAGGTCGTGGGTTCGAACCCCGGCCCCTAGCTCCTCCTGTTTCTTACATAGGTAGCCACAGGTTACCATTCTCCACTGGTCCCAGTCCTACCAAGCGTAGGCCTGACAGACTTTCTTTACAGCCGGCCTTCCTAATTATTGCCCTCTTGAAACCGACCCGTAAAAAATACCCCTTCGGAGGGAAAGAAACTACCTCCCCGCGGCCGTAATCCGTTGGCCAATTTTCCTCTCCGTTTTGCCGAATTCTACGATCCGTATTCCCGTAGAAAGGCCTGGTGGATAATCTCCAAGCATATCCCTTTCGGTGGCAAAAAGACAGTATCAAATTGGCCAGGCTGTATCCATTAGCCAGAGAAGGTCGCCGGCCACCGACGGGATTAGCGACAAAAAAACGGCCATATATAAAAAGCTAACGATCATTCCACCACAACCTCTGCTTGGAGAGTACTGGTGGAGGCTACTGCCAGTACACCACGGGGAGGTAATCAGACCGTGCGTCCGTCCGTAGCGTCCCGCTAGCCTCTACCAGGCCAATTTCTGCTGTTTCCAGCCACCTCCCGACGCCTGTTAGAGGCTGCCAGGCTACCGCGGAGATATAATCAGGCCGTGCGTCGGTCCGTAGCGTCCCGCAGCGCGCGCGCGCTGGCCGGCTGTTCGGCGGGGCAGGGGGAGGAGCTGACCCGTGCAACACTCACGCCCCGGCCCGTGCCTCTGACCTCCATCCCTAATCCAGTCCATATACACAGAACCAGGGCAGACTTTACAGGCTGGTTACCGTTATCCACAGGTCGGCTTAGGGCCCCAGTCTAGCCTGGTTACCGTTCTCCACAGGCCCCAAAGAACCAGGGCAGACCATGTAGCCTGGTTACCATTCTCCACAGGCCCCAGTCTAGCCCGGTTACCACGAATATGGGGCTTTTTACCGACCCCTGTTTAGCCTGGTTACCGTTCTCCACAGGCCCCAAGTTAGCCTGGTTACCACAGGTCGGCTTAGGGGTGTTTTACCGGCCCCCAGTCTAGCCTAGTTACCGTTCTCCACAGGCCCCAAGCTAGCCTGGTTACCACAGGTCGAATTTGGGGTGTCTTACCGGTCCCAGTCTAGCCTGGTTACCGTTCTCCACAGGCCGGCTTAGGGATGTTTCAATGGCCCCAGTCGAGCTACATTGTGCTGACATGCTAGGTCTTTCCAGTGGGCCTTGTAATAACTGCGAAATCACTTAAACCGGCCCCGGTGGAGCCTGCGATGGTCTGGCTGCCAGGCTAGAAGATACTGAGGGAGCCTGTAAGCCTGGTCTGGCTATATAGGGGCCTGCAGCCCACCTTAAGCTCAACCCACCCCACACATACAGAGGAGGCTATGGACCACCGTGGCACCTGTATCGCAATTTTCATCTTACGGAAGCTTGGAGCTTACGGAAAGATTCGGGCAATCCCCTCTATCCGTGCGCTTAAACGTTTTCCGTCATTGTACGTAATGCTCTTCACAACATCACTAAGCTCTGGTTTCCATATGTGTTCCGTCTCCCTGGCAGAGCGGGGCCATGTCGGTCTAGTTTTCCCCGCCGCTTGGCACGGTAGCCGAGGGTTTGACGGAGGTGCGGGGCAAATGTGTGCCATATTTCAAATAAACTGACGAATGCGCGTTTATTGTTGTAGTGAAGAAGCTGACCCTGTCTCCCTCCCCGCGGCTTGGCAGCCGAGCGGAACCCGCTCGCGTCGTGCGTTAATCTTAAACACGTCGCGGCGAGTAACGGGATTGTCGTGACAGTTGTCGGGAGAACCTGCCAGCGTCGTGCGTTAATCTAAACACGTCGCGGATAGTAACGGGATTGTCGCGACAATGTCGGGAGAGAGTTGCAGAACCTGCCAGCGTCGTGCGTTAATCTTAAACACGTCGCGGATAGTAACGGGATTGTCGCGACAGTTGTCGGCAGAAGGGAGCTACCTGTCGGTAAATCATAGGCTCCACCGGGCCTTTCTACGGGAATACGGATCGTAGAATTTGGCAAAATACGAGAGTAAAATTGGCCAAGGGAGTCCGGCCACGTTGAATTCACCCGAAGTGTCACTTGATTGATATGTTCAGAGATCGAGGAAATCGTCAAGCCTACATTCTAGTCACTTTGCTTACACCTACCCTGTTTTGTTGAATTACGCGTCGTCGACTTTGGTTCTCTGTTGCTCCCGTCTGAATGTCACACACTCACCCATAGACTCTCTGTCTCTCTCTCTCTCTCTCACACACACACACACACACACACACACACACACACTCACAGTATATATAGGCAATCACACATATATAGACACGCACACAACACACACGTTGACACACACACACACACACACACTATATATATATATNTATATATATATATATATATATATATATATATATATATATATATATATATATATATATATATATATATATATATATATATATATGTATATATATGTATCAATGTATATGTGTGTGTGTGTCAACGTGTGTGTTGTATATACATATATATATATTTAGACACACAAACACCGTAAAATCCTAATTCACATCAGCCCTACAGCATCTGCTACTAAGGCTAGAGGTCATGGGTCCAAGGTAGTCCCTTCTTAGTCATCTGTGGAGTAACTTACAGCAAGCCTCTCAACTTCTCTTTCTTGTACTTGTCCAAGTACAAGATATACAAGTATTGCTTCCACAACATCTCATCTAAGGTACTAGTACTGGCGGTGCCGCACACTGTGACTGACCCACATTAGAACAGGTGCATCTGCATGGTGATGAACGGCCGTCCCTGGTGTCTCACGCCTCCTGACCAGACGTCCATCCCTCACAGTCTCCGCGTGAGGTTAAAACGTTTAATCACATCCAATTAATCAGTGCTAACGAGGCGCAAGGCGAGAGAGGCTGGGTGGTCGTGAAGCCGCTCCTCCCCGATAGATAATAGGAAAAAGCGGCGGCAGAGATAGCGTGAATGTGGACGGCATTAGCTGCCGGGGCGTGAGATCCAACCGCAGCGCCCGACTCCTGTGGGCTAGTCTGGCTCCCAGCCAACTGCCGTGATCAACCCCACATTGCCGGCGGTACGGACTTACTGCAGGCTGCACCGCCCCTCCTAGCCTGGCAGCCAGGCTACCGTAGGCTCCCCGGCATCGTTTTGTGTGCCCACCCGTCAACGTCCATAATATTTGGGCACAACGGTGTTTTTATAGCTTCAATTTTAGCCTACGAGGGACGGCAACAGTTCGAAAGGCCAGACTGGTAAGACCTAGCATGTCCAGGCTAGGAGAGGCCTTTGCCCAATAGGGTCCAATAGGACTAAGCTGACCTGTGGAGAACGGTAACCAGGCTAGACTGGGGCCGGTAACACACCCCTAAGCCTAGTCTCTACCAGACTCCTGAATTGATACTAAAGTAGTAGAAATCGGCCTGCAGGTAAACTTGACCCTCTATGACTAGCCAACTCCCCTTGCCAGCTACGTTCTTTTTTAGGCCAATTTCTACTATTTATTCTGCCTGCAAAAGATAATCCAGCCTGTATTGTGGAGACTGATAACCAGGCTAGCGCCCGCGCTAGTCTCTACCAGGAGAATATACAGGAGAATATTTGCCAGGGGAGTTTGGCCGCCTTGTAGGTTTGGCTGGCCACGCTTCGGAGGGAAAGAAACTACCTCCCCGCGGCCGGACCCCCTTGGCCAATTTTACTCTCTTTTTATGTCGAATTCTACGATCCGTATTCCCGTAGAAAGGCCTGGTGAAGGCTACCCGCGCGCGCCTGTTCCCACTTTCCCGGCCGGTACCCCCCTCGTTCCCTTGTGGAAGTGGCGGGGAGGGTTACAGGTGAGAGGAGCCCATCCTGCGCCAGGCGTAGTCTCTACCAGACTAACTACGCTGGCTATATATAGAAGAATACTTGCCAGGGGAGTTTGGCCAGGTGGAGGCTACACCAGGCTAGAGACGGCGAGGTGAGGCCGACCTAGCCTCCACCAGGCCTTTCTACGGGAATACGGATCGTAGAATTCGGCAAAAAAAAGAGAGTAAAATTGGCCAAGGAAGTCCGGCCGCGGGGAGGTAGTTTCTTTCCCTCCTGCGCGGCCTGTCAAACCTACAAGGCGGCCAAACTCCCCTGGCAAATATTCTCCTATACATAGCCAGTGTAGTTAGTTTGGTAGGGACTAGCGCCACGTGCCCGTGTGGAGGTGGCGGGGAGGGTTACGGATGAGAGGAGCGCATCCTGCGCCGCATTAATCATAATGACGATATCATCAGGACCAGACCCCGGCCAGAGTTGTGAAGCGCCGCCTCAGCTGGAAAGGGGGAGGGGGGCGGTACGGGAACGTTAGACAGTAATACTGTATGATGGGACGATATGTCTATCCTGGTGGCCATCTTTATATCAGGTATAACAAGGCAATCAGAGAGGGGAGACTTCGGACCGCCCCTTTAAGTATACCCTCAGGGGCAGCAATGAAGTCAAATTAGATTTCATTGTATCTGGTAGTAAACACGGACCCATACATTGTTGTATGTATTGCCCTATGTATACACTTATTTTACAAATCTCTTTTGGAATAACGATACTGCACGTTCGCACGCACAAACACACACACGCACAGTCACCTAAACAATATGTACTATTGTAACCCGTATTGTTGAACAACTGAGTTGACAGTTGTGTGTGCCCATATTTGGTTACTGTTGTACAACTGAGTTGACAGGTGCCTTTGCCCATATTTGGTATTGTTGTGCCCATATTTGGTAATCTTGAGCAACTGAGTTGACAGGTGTCTGTGCCTATATTTGGTATTGTTGTGCCCATATTTGGCATTGTTATGCCCATATTTGGTATTGTTATGCCCATATTTGGTATTGCTGTGCCCATATTTGGTATTGTTATGGCCATATTTGGTATGGTTGATCCCATATTTGGTGTTGTTGTGCCCATATTTGGTATTGCCGTGCCCATATTTGGTATTATTGATCCCATATTTGGTGTTGTTGTTCCCCAGTGATGCCGACCTGTGCGGACTGGAAGAGAGCCGGGTTTAAGAGAAGCGGGAACTACACCCTGGACCCGGACAGCCCGACCTGCGGGGTGGAGCCGTTCGAGATCTACTGCGACATGCAGGACTGCACAACAGGTGAGAACAATAGGCAGGTGAGGACAATAGGTAGAATAGTACACCTGTGCAGTAGGTGAAAACTACGAGCCTATAGTAAAGGAAAGAACGATAGGTAGGACAGGTAAAATGGAGAACAGGTACGAGTATAAGACAGGTAAGAATTTAGGACAGGTAAGAATGATAAGACAGTACGGCAGGTGAGAACAATAGGTAGAACAGTACACCTGTATAGCAGGTAAAACCTACGAGTCTATGGCCCCTTTCCCACTAGGGCTCCATTACCACTAGGGTAAAATTGTCCGGATCGAGCCGAATTGGTCCGGATCCGATCTGGCTCGATCCGACTCGAAACCGGATCAAAGCGAATCAGTTCGCTTTGATCTGGACAATTCTATTCTAATGGGAATGGGGCCTATGTACGGGTTGCCATGACTTGTGCAGAACCATCTGTGTTTTAAGGAAAGACCGACGTGAACTCTGGCTCGTGTTGTAGTGGTGAAGGGTCAGGGTGACGTGGGTCAGGGTTAGGCAGTAGGGGCGAAACAGGATAGCTTACAGGACAACAAACAGGATAGCTATAGCTTAGAGGACAACAAATTAAACGGGATAGCTTAGGACAACAGTATCGAGATATTATACCTCCGTTCAGCTTTTCTTCTTATGGCCAGCCAGTGGTTTGGTTGCTTGTTTGCTACCGACAAAATTTAAAAAATTGGTGGGACTAAAAAAGAGAGAGAAAGGCATTTTTGTTCCGTTGAAATATGATAAATATTGAGCAATGACATGTGTCAGCATCACAATTGAATCAAAGATAGTTGAAGACGAGCGTTTCGGAGAACCTGTCGGGGCAGGAAGAAGAGAATTAAAGGCATATCTAGCCATTTCTATTCCGTTGAAATATGAATTCTGAATTTGAGCAACGTGTCTGCATGCTTAAAAGCCTGACTGTAAAGATTTTCTAAATGATAAAAAAAATCATCAAAGATATTTGAAGACGAGACTTGGGAGCAACCGACAGGGCGAAGAAACGAGAAAGAGAGGCATTCAAAGTCTGTCCCGTTGAAATATGAATTCTGAATTTAAGCAACGACATGCGTGACCAGCACAATCACAAACCAAAGATAGTTGAGCACGAAACTTTCGGAGCAACTGTTGGGGCTTGAAGAAAGAGAAAGAGAGGAATTTCTGTCCCGTTGAAATATGAATTGTGTATTTGAGCAGTCCGTGTAGTACTCAGCACGGCGCCACACATTTCCCCGTGCTGACAAAACACGCGGCCCGTCGGCAGGCACGGAGCCGTAAGGAAGGGCCCGGCGGTCTCACGTTCCTGACCCGCCCGAACAGGGGTTCCAGATGCGGCGGGCGCGGAGACTCGGATTCAGATTCAGACTCAGGCCACGAGTCAGCATCACCATCAAATCAAAGAAAGAGAGAGAGAGAGAGAGAGAGAGACAGAAAGAAAGGCAATATTCTGTTCCGTTGAAATATGATTTTCAAAATTTGAGCAACGACGGTCTCACGTTTCTGACCCGTGGACCTAACACGATTTTGCAGTTGATACGACTAGAGCTGAGCAACCTACCACGTAGAATAGAATTAAGAGTTGTTTAACGTTGTAAGATCGAGTGTTGAAGTTGAATGTATGTCCCAGAATCTTATCCCTCTCCTGGCGAGCTCTCTCCTCGCGCGCCGGTTTCCCAGGGTTGCCCTGACCAGACACGTTCAAGTTCAGTTCTCAGTGGTTTTTACAGATGTACTTCATTTAAGTGTTTGCTCTGGGGCGACTGTCGGGCCCAAACAAACCGTCCGGCGGGACCTTCCGCCATTTTACCCACCATAGGAGGTCAGGACTGTAGACTTAGGCTTTCCAAAGCAAATCCGCCTAAACATTACTTAGGCAACGGCAAGGAAATTTTATGGATGACATCAGCGCGCGCATTAATTTTCGCCTGATTTTGGAGAAAAAACAAAACAAGAAATTTTGTTGCCTTTTGACAGTGGTCATACACATGGGCAAAGTTGTCTGCTGCCATGCCGGAAGGTGGATGACAGATAACTATAAAGAGAGGAGACAAGAAAACGCTCTGATTTAATGTTTTGTTTTTCACTTTGCTTTTTTGATGCAGTGATATGTGATGCTGGTTGTGTATATGTGATGTTCCCACTGAATCAAAACCATTTGTACAATGATTGAGTACAAATTTTAAAATATAAGAACCTTGTTTTTTTTGGCCCGCCTTGTTTTTTTTGCCCACTCGGATTAGTTTTGGAGTCTGCGGATGATGTCATCCATAAAATGTATTTGCTGTGGCCTACGTCTCGGCAGTAGGGGTCCCTCCCTGCAGCTGAACGCTAGCAGATGTAGAACCGCTTCACTCGGCACGCTGTGTGGCGCGTAAGGAGGTCGGGACTCTAATCCTTGCAAAATCCGCCCGCGGTTTGGCAAATGCACTCTTTTTTGTGTCATGTCAGTATTACATGTACTTGCCTGTACTATATTGCTATTACTACCGGACATACACATGTCAAATTATCCAGCCAACCATCCTTGGGTTGTTGGCATACTTCCGACTCAACTGACTGGAAAAAGTCATGGTTTTTTCTAAACAGGGGAATAAGGGAGCTGCTCCCTCATGTAACCAGCCAGCTCCCTCATACCAATTTTCAGATTCAACCCTAAGTGGCTACTCTTATTAAAAAATCCCTCCTCGGTCGCTTTGTTCCTTGCCATGCTTGTGATCTGCTCCCTCATGCTAAATTTTTCTACAAAAACCCCTGAAAGTGATAGTTAAATATTAAGAAATGGACAAGATCCCCTAAAAATATCTGCCGAGAGGTGGGAACTTCCTGGCTTGTGGTGGGAAGATCGGGACAAAACTTGAAGGCCTTCCAACATGCAAAAATACAATACATAGTGGCGATGCACTCAAGCAAAATGCTTATATTCACGTCACCATTAGACATAAAATTAAAATTACATCACAAAACATGGGTATCGTCCAGGTAACAACAGAACAGAGTTTAGCTATTAAGATATTATGAATGAATACAGAAGTATAAATCAGTTGTTAAATCGCTTAGTTTCAGAAAGAAATAGCTGGAACAAATCTTGAAAGCGTTCCAACATTTCTGACTCGTTATGATACAATACCTGCTGCTTAAGTCGTTCTAGACTCTCAAGCGATAAATACGAACCTCTCCCAAATCATTCATTATTTATTTCGAAGCCTTTTAGCCCTGCAGGGCTAGTCTTCAATTTAAAACAATTTAAAAACTAGAGGTTGAGGCTCATGTGACACTGTTTGTGATAGCTTTTTTGAACCTGAGTAGGTTACTCAGTGTGTTTTTTTTAAATTTATTTATTGATCTTAAAAACGGTTGGGTGGTATCTTCAGTTTAGGACAACTGATTTCCAAGGTAGCCCAACATAAAACAGAACAAGTTACAAAGGACATACATGTAGACAATCAAGTACTTCAAGATAGAGATGATAAATAATATGAACAAAGGGTACAAGTAGTCAATCATTGGAAACAGGACATGTCTTATGTGATATGGTAGATCATTCCACAGCAATATTGCACGATACAGGAATGAACGTTTCCTGCTGTTAGTCTTAGGTTTGGGTAATCGGAACAAATCTTGAAAGCGGTCCAACATTTTTGTCCCGTTATGATACAAAACCTGCTGCTTAAGTCGTTATGATCGTTTCTAGACTCTCCAGCGATAAATCCGAACCTGACTCGCCTCTCCCAAATCATTCATCAAGTTTTTCCCTGACTGGAAACCTGACCAAACGGTCTGACCCTACTTAATGCCTATCGAGTTACTTGGACCCAGTCCCGCCTTCTCTCGGTGCTAAGGACTTCCAGCTTACATACTCATCAGCGGCTCTTTCTGCAGTTCAGAGGATCAATTCCATTCAGATCTTTTCGTTCAATTCAAGCAATTTATCATGAAAGTTCATCTGTGTTGTTAGAAATCATAGTAAAACGCTGAACTTTATTCCAACACACAGTTTACAGAGAGATCAAATTTTCAGCGACCACTGTCGCCTTCATCAGGATAATTAGGCAATTTGATAGATTTTCTGAAGAGTCACCATCCAGTTCTCAAGTTACGGATGAAAGATAGCTCATTTGTGATTTGAGAATGGCTGAAAGACAGCAGATGCTATCGGAAACGTCTGGCTCTTAAGAAAAGCTAACCAGTTGCTTGATTCATTTTGTTTTACGTAATGTGCAGCCTTCAAAGACGGAGCCAGATCTACAAATGTATACCGTTCCTCCTGATAACCTAGGCAAAGACGATCACCAAAAAATGCAAATAAATCATTCATTCATTAAAAAAAAGAAACTCTTGTTCCTGCAAACGACAACCACCTGTTGTGTTGCAAAGTCAGCTTTATTCTACCTATCAAGTTTTTCCCTGACTGGAAAGCGGACCAAACGGTCTGACCCTACTTAATACCTATCGAGTTACTTGGATCTGGTCCCGCCTTCTCTCAGTGTTAAGGACTTCCAGCTTAAGCCTCGGTCACAACCCGCCGTACCTACGTGTTTTGGGAAGGCCACGTCTGCTACGTTTTTTTCTTCTGAAAACGCGGGGAAGGATTGGCATGAGCAGTACGGTTCCAAGAAATCTTAAGAAAAAAATCTTGAAGGTACCTTTCGAAAGGAGCAAACTTTGGGGTCAGCTATTGGCGTGGGTACTTGAAGAAGGCAGGCAGTATATTCCACGTCTTCCATGGTTTACAGAAGAGAAGTCAAACCCTTCATGAATATTCAGACATAGTTTTAGACATAGTTATAGTTCTAGACAGCTACCTTCATCATGTAGACTTTAGTTATTTTATACTCTATTTCATTGTTCTTTTATGTTTTGTAATTTGCAATTAGCCTCCGGACACGAATTTGCAATAAACTTTTCATTAAGTTGCTATGCTATGATGTAACTACTACAAGTCCACTATGGCAAAGTTACTCCGTGGCAAAAGTCTTAAGAAACCTTCCTCCTTCCCTAGGTGTGACCGTTATCCACCATGACAGCGAGGACAGGACGTTGGTCCAGGGTTGCGAAGAACCCGGATGTTTCTCGCAGCAGATAAACTACGAGATTTCCATGGCGCAGATTCGGGCTCTCATGGCGCGGTCCAGCAGCTGCGAACAGTACATACGGGTGGGTACCGCGCTCTTGTAACCCCCATGCGGATCCTCGGGGTGACAAAAGGGAGTATCAAATTGGCCAGGCAGTTTGGTGGCGTATGGACCCTCTCTTCCGAATGGATACCGCCTGGCCAATTTGATACTGTCTTTTGCCACCCTCGGATCTGCTTGGAGATTAGCGTTCTTGTTCTTGTAACAGTAGTGCCATTGGCAACCATGCTGGTCCTCTTCCCCAATCATGAGTTTAAGTTCAATTTCAAGAGCCCATCTTTGACTGTGAGTATGTCATATGTCAACAAAACATTGAAGATCCCAAACCTTACCTGATATATTTAGAGTTGTATGAATTTCCTGTTTTATCCATTATCGTGAATTTCACCCTGATTCTGTCTATGCATTTCCACACTGGCTCCCATAAGGCAACAGACATCTCTAACCCATAGCTTACCCTAGCAGTAAATTTGAACACAAGAAATAACTTTCTGTGACCCTCACTGGTCTAATGGTGGAAGGGGATCAGCCATATCTACGACCGTCTTCAGGAAGACTGACCCAGTTGATCACGTGACATGACGTTTTCATTATTTCAGTACGAGTGTTACGGCTCCTTCAGGAAGACTGACCCAGTTGATCACGTGACATGACGTTGTTCATATATTTCAGTACGAGTGTTACGGCTCCGTGCTGTTGCATGACGGTCAGAACGAGCCGTTCGGCTGGTGGGTGTCACGTGACGGCCAGAAGATGACGTACTGGGGAGGGGCCGAGCCGGGCAGCAACAAGTGCGCATGCGGAGAACAAGGTGGGTGGAACGTTACCTTGGCAACCAACACGTCATAGAAAAGTTCCCTCCACCCACCCCTACCTCTGCGCCTGTAGTCACCAGAAGCGAAGCTCCCCATTATTATATGCTGAGTGCAGCGTGCGAAACAGTCTCTCTAGCAGTGAAGGGACACCAAAGCCAGCAAACAGCGCACAACCCTCCTCGTTTCACCCGTTATTCCACTCATTATCACGATATTTACCTAGTCTTCACCAGACTCCTTTGCAGGCTGAATAAGTAGTAGAAATCGGCCTAAAAAGGGGGATATTATTGGCCAGAGGAGTTGGCCGGCCACAGAGGGTCCAGCGGCTCTGTGCTGGCAAGCTGGACCCAACTCCTGTGGCCAATGATGTCCCCCTTAGCCGATTTCTACTACTAGTACTTATTCAGCCTGCAAAGGAGTCTGGTGGAGACTAATATTCACCGCTTAACGTTGTCATTGTTGTGAGAAACTTCACACTGCTCTCCAACGCAAATTTATATTACCTAAAATATAAAACCCTAAAACTGGGAAGACCGAGTGCTTCGATGCGTAGTAATTTTTTTAACTGGAGATCAGTTTAAAGTTTCTCATAATGTATTTTACCAACTCAGATGAACGTTCATGCTAATTTCCATTGTCGATATGATGTAATATAAGGTTATGTTTGTGTAGTTACGAAGTTACAGCTGTACGTAGTTTCACGTACTACTTAAGGCAACGCAGCTTCCAACTTCACGTAATTACAGTGAATGCAACCACTGCTTCTGTAAGAACGATAACTGCAGATATTGTTGGGCCTGTTTAAACTTGGGACTCTAAACTAAAGGCTATGTTAAGAAACTCTCCAAGCAGAGGTTTGGGTTTTGGGGTATTTTTAACGTGTTTTAGGCTTTTTTATCGGGGTTTCTTGTGGCACTGGAATTTTTTTTTTTTTTGGTTGGGTGAAAGAAAAATTCCAGTGCAAAAAAGAAATCACGATTAAAAAAATTTTAAAAACACGCCAAAAATAACCCAAAACCCTAAACTTTGCTTGTAGTAATGTTAAGATTGGTTTTACACTGACAACCAGTAGATGGACCACAAGAGGAGGCAAACTGGTGTGTTACGCCGAAAGGCAGATACAGAAACTTTCTGGTCGCGTAAAATGTGGTTTCGTCAGTCAGTCAGTCCTTGGAAGGAAATTGCAGGCATCTTTGTCAGTAGATTCTACTAATTTTCCTTGCAGCCTTTTTACTTGATCAAGTAGTAGTCCTTATTGCTGACTCACAGGTGAAGGGAGGTTGTCTTTCAGTGGCCAGGCTTATATTAGCCTAACCATCTACATAGAGGATATCTTTACATGCTATTACGTATCAGGTTTGTTTTCTTGGCAGATCATTCAATGTTAAAGACATTTTCAACGTTTTTTTGTCTTTTTACCCATACCTGTGCTTTAAGTTCCTATTATAAGATCAACAAACTCCAACCAAAGCACATAAAGCACCATCACACAAATCAATTTTGGTAGCTGAAGGGTTGTAGCCTGGTTACCAAACCTATTATAGCTCCCGATTCCCGGAGCGGAGAGGCTGTTCCTACAGCGGAGAGGCTGTAGGACTCGGGAGCTATAATAGGTTTGGTAACCAGGCTAGAAGAGTTGATCGTTCAGCCGTCTCCGTCTGTTGGACAGAGCGTAACGAAAGCTGTAGTCTGATGACTGATGTCTGTGATGATGTGGATGGTGTTGAATACACTGGAAGGGTGATGGTCTCTGCTGACTCAGTGACTGATATCTGTGATGATGTAGATGGTGTTGAATACACTGGAAGGGTGTTGTGTATCTGTGACGATGTGGATACTTGTGAAGTGAAGGGTGTTGGGTATCCGGTAGCCTCTCAGCACCGCGGCTGGCCTTTAGCCTGGTCCCGGCGAGAAGCTTGTCGGGTTGATGTAAGCGGAGTGTCAGCGGTACGTGCAGCGGACCACACAGTCTCCTGTAACAGCCTCCCCACACGGAGACAGTCGGGGGAGGACACGTCCCATTAGCATCCGTGGCATGCCAAAAACTGGGGGTCTTCAGGGTCTTTGGGAGCTTTTATGTGCTATTTTCTGATTGCATACAGACAACATAGCCGGCCTGGTTGAATTGCCCCCGTTTTTAGAACTGGGCTAATCAGAAAACAGCCGAAGACCACCAAACCCCCAGTTCTATAAGCCTGCTACGGAGGCTAATCAGAAAACAGCCAAAGACCACAAAACCCCCAGTCCTATAAGCCTACTACGGAGGCTAATCAGAAAACAGCCGAAGACCACCAAACCCCCAGTTCTATAAGCCTGCTACGGAGGCTAACGTCCCATTGTAGCCGGGGCCACAACAGCAGCGACAGGGCCACCTGCCAGTATAGCCTCTACCAGGCTTCGGGTGTCGGCTGGAAATAGTAGAAATTGGCCAAATAGAGAGATACCCGTGCGGCAAACTAACTGTACCCTCTAGTGGACCAACTCCCCCGGCATGTTATATCTCTATTTGGCCGATTTCTACTCTTTCCGACCGCCTCCCGAAGCCTGGTAGAGGCTAAAGGCTCCCGTCAGTCACTGAGTGTCCTTGGATAGTCCTGGGTCTACTCTGTGGCAATGGTATTGTAGAATGGTTCTCCTGTGTAGGGCCTATAGCCGTGGACCCAGTCTGTATACTAGCCCTGCCAACAGCGTCGCACCCAGACCAAGGTTAGCCGAGTCCACAGACGCCTCAGGCGGCGGTTTTCCCACATTACCCGGTGCGTAAGTTTGTCAGCTCCGCTTCCTGCCCAGACCTACAAGCATCCCAGGCCCGTCGGCTAGCGGGTTCTCCGTCTGATGGACGAGCTGCTATCGCCATGTGGACGGTCCGAGATGCCTCCCAAATATTTACACATACACGGAGAGCGAGGTCACGTTCGGCTGGAGATGTACATGTCTAGTACATGTCTGGGGAACTAGCTGTACATGTCTGGTAGTCTCCACTAGACTCCTTTTGCAGGCTGATAAACAGTAGAAATTGGCCTAAAAAGAGAATATCTTTGACCAGAGGAGATGGCCACCATAGAATCTCCAGCTTGGAGATTCTATGGTGGCCATCTCCTCTGGCCTGTACATGTCTGGGGATCGGTTCTCATGAAGTCTGTAGATCGTAGTCTCCACCAGACTCTTCATCATCTTATACTATCATGAAAGTTCATCTATGTTGGTAGTTACATGTTTAGAGTTAAACTTCAGATCCAACACCAAAAATTCTCTCACCTAGAGCTTTCGACCAGTCACTCTGGTCTTCCTCAGTAGACTGACCCAGTGAGGCTTGTAGTAAATAGTAGAAATCGGCCTGGCTGGCGCGCCAGGGGAGTTGGCCGGCCATAGAGGGTCCAGTTTGCCTGCATGTATGTAGACCGGCTCAGGTTCAGGTGATAGATCGCGTAAACAACAGCGACAACTTCTGTCCACTTCATGTTCAAGACATCAATATTTAGGCGTGACAGGATGGTATAAGAGAATGGGCAGCCATGAAGTGAATAGTGGTGCCTCAACAGTCTGTGGTGGTGCCTCAACAGTTGAATGATTACTCTAAGGGATAGACGAGATGTCATATTCGGTAGGAAGGTAGTGACAGCCATCTGGTCATCAGTGACTGAGGATCAATATCAATCAATAGGTTGTGCTTATAGACCTGCATTTCTCCTCTGGTCTCTCAGTCACTGACGAAAGGTAGTGGATACTACCTGAAACGTCTGACCGTTTCCTAAATCATATCCAGTTGCTTGAGTAACTGCTCTTTGGCGTATCGTATTACCTGGATGTCTAACCTTCATCGACGTATCAATGAGGATCATTTGTTATTCGTTGTACTGTATCTGAACCGCGAAAGAACGACAGCAACTCTTCATAATGTTTTCCTGACAGTGTGTAGTTTCTGAAGTTCATGTCCACTTCAAACCGTGTGAAAACAACTCTAACCCCGGGCGTCTGTACCAGACTGTGTCTAGCATCTGTTCATGTGTGCCGTTTCTAACTGGGGTTCATATTTGTGGAGTTTGTCTGTAATGACTAACAACAACGGTTGGACGGTAAAATTCACATCCACGACTGTCTGATGGTCTAAGGCACAACGTTTGACTTCTTTGGTGTCCCTTTTCTCTCCAACTTCTGTCGAAGCCACTGTGATGCACGATTCGCGCTGTTTACACCCTCGAGTCAAACATGTTTATAATTAGGTAAGAGGAGGACTCAGGTGGTCAGGTGGAGGGAACGTTAAGATTAAAACGGTAGTTTTTGCTTCTGTCGCTCGCTAGAGTTATAATCGCTTCCAGGTACTGGTAAAAAAACGAACAGAGGAAAAACTTACTCCCAAAGATTCAAGCTAAGGAGAGTTGGTGTAACCAAGGAGGTTGTATAGGCTGGTGTAACCAAGGAGGTTGTATAGGTTGGTGTAACGAAGGAGGGTGTATATTGTTGGTGTAACCAAATGAGGTTGTATAGGCTAACCAAAGGAGGTTGTATAGGTTGGTGTAACCACTAAGGAGGTTGTAAAGGTTGGCGTAACCAAAGGAGGCTGTATAGGTTGTAGGTTGCTGTAACCCCGCCCTCCCATCACACACTGCAGGTTACAAGACCTACAAGCGCTGCCTCCTGATGAGGGTGGTTCTTACCCGGGAAGGCGTGCACAGCATTTATGCCTGTATGTTCTTTACTAATTCTCTAACATGTCAGGAGGGCAGCGGAACGGCCATCTCTCAGTAATTACTGGTAACGGGCGATCCTATCTCTCAGTAATAACTGTTAACGGGCGATCTCCCAGCCTGGTGTCCCTTTTCTCTTCCCCTTGACTTTCTATCATCTCTATCCACTGTAAGGTAAACTTGGGCCAAAACGTCTGTGCACATCCGGGCACTTGCTGTTCTAATACATCCGGGCACTTGTACATCCGGGCTATCGCGTTCCGTCGCTCTCCACATCATGGCAAAGAATTTGTAAAAAAAATAATAAATCAGTTCTAGTCGAAACATTTCGCCTTTGTAGCTGGCAAATGTGATAATGCATGCGAGAGATATCCGAACAGAGTGTATTATATATCCTATCCTGTAGTCTTAGACTAACTGTCCAACCCTGCTACCGCCGACTTTCTCCACACCGACCAAAGGCTAGAGAAATAGTATCACCCCGGGCTTTATAGGTACAGTAAATAGTCGTGCTTGTATAACCGCTCTGCCGGGCAGACCCCCCACCCCACCATGGCCAGCCTCCACCACAGTAACCTGTTAATCCGAACAGCATGTTGCAAAGTTCAGGGTCAACTTTCATCGCCGCTTCGCCAGGACGGGACTTAGTTTAACTCCCGGTGTTGAGCCAAATCATTGAGCTGCCACATACGTGAGAGGTCAGGTGTTTAGGGCTAGAATAAGGGCTAGGGTTGGTGTTAGAGTTAGGGTTAGGGTTAGGGTTAGAGTTGGGATCATTGTTCAGGGCTAGGGTTAGACTTACAATTAGGGTTAGGTTAGGTTTAGTCTCCCACGTCACGACCTAACCCCTCCCACCCCTTGTCTCGGGTGTATCAGTGGAAGCCCCCATGTAGTGTCGGAGTCATGTATTTGGCAGGCTCATGTATATGGCTTGACACCGGAGTCACCGCGGTGCTTGGAGCTGCGGTTTTAGGCTTGGCAACAGTAACCATTTCCTTAAGTCTCAGGTTTCAACTTCTTAGCACCCAGAAGACGTAACTGCCGCTCCTTAAGGGCCAGATATTGGGCCGATGTCTTAAGCTAAGCTGAGACGTGCCTTCTTTGTTTCTAAGAAGTGGCAAAGTCGCCGAATGTCGCAAATTGGGCTTCTTTACAAAATACTTTGTGTAATAGCGACGATTATATGGTAGATCATGAATATCATGCGCTCAATCCCCAATAGTTCTTAATATTAAGCCCCACTCTTGTAGTATGGTAATCCAGCATGAGGAATGTGCCTGACTCCTGACTGCTCGCCTAATGCGAGAGAAGGTATGTAAAGCACGTTGTGATTCCGCGCCTTGAGGGGCTGCTACATCAGAAAGGTCCTTGCCGTCGGCCAGAGCAGGTAGCAGGGTACGAGGGTCTTGTCGCTTTGTCATGGGAAGTGGAATGATCGATAGAATCTTTATACCGCTCAGGGAAGGTGATTGAGTTGTAAGCAGCTTCGGTAGAGAAGAAGGTGACAAAAGGTCCTCCTGGTAACTGATGACGGTTGCAGTTTTACACCAGTGGTGTTTTCTGGACCTGTATGTCTGGTTTAACCGCCCTTTGGCGCAACTCACCGGTTCAGTTCTAAACGGGAACTATGCGGCTCCAGGTGTCTTACTGAGGGTCGACTGCCTGCGTGTGCGCAAGATGTCGGTTAGCTTGAGGAATGAATCCCCTCTACTATATACTCGTTGCTTTACAACAGTGGTCTTTTCTGGACCTGTATGGCTGGTTTAACCGCCCTTTGGTGCAATGCACAGGCCTTTCCGTAACGGGAGTCGGTTATCAGGGGTTATCTTTAGTCACAGCAGACTTTCGCACCACCAGCCAATCTGAAAATTGGCCCCTGTGGACAGAAGCGCCCCGGTAATGTCGCTGTGGGCCTTTGTAGAGCCACGCCCCCCTCCCCCTCCCCCCGACAGTAGCCGTGAACATGGCCGATGAAAACCTGTTTGCGATTTATTTTTATCGGTCTCGGGCGTCTGACGAAAGGTGTCGGGCAGGGCCTAGCCTCTCAGACATCCCCGTAGTGCCGCTTGCCAACTGATTTCCAATGTAGAACTTTGCAACATCTGGCGCAATAATTCTGTTAGTTTTGGGCAGGAATCACGGGGAGGCAGGTTCGGCCGTCCGCGCGCTCTTTCATCGGGGACGCGTGACGCTCTCATGTAGACAGGGTGGGCGGCCTCAAGGTCACGTTCGGGGCCTGGCGGCGGGCCAGCAGGACGGGGGGGAGGGGGGCCGCCGGGCCGGGCTGTCGGACCCAATTCCAGCCCGGGTCTCGCCGCGGCACCGGCAGAGGGTCTGAGCTATGTAAAACCGCACATTGTTTGACACGGCGGCCGGGGTACCCTCTCTTCCCGCAGATTGGATAATCATGGCGGATTTTCCCTAATTAAGCGGGGCAACATGAGCTTAATGGGCCTGATAAGGGTCAACCTTCTCCCCGCCTTGATCCTCCGACTGCGGCGTTCCGTCAGTTGTAAATTCTCGCCTCTCTGATTTCGTCTGTCCCTTAGTCTAATTATTGAACAGTTGGGGCGCCACGGACGATCTAAGAACCAGTGATTTTCTCCACCCTTCTCGGTTTTCTGTTCTTCCTTACGTTTTACGTTTTACCTAGTGTCGTGCTGGCCCACTGGCTGATAAGCCTGCCCCTCTTTCTTCTTCCCTGGACGGTTCTTTGTATTTGCATGATGGTTTTGGTTAAACTTTCGCTTACTCTATTACATATATTCTGCTCCCTATGTCTTGTTCCAATAAAAGCTTGCTTGAAAGTCCTTACCAACATGCAGTGTGTAAGGCAACCTGCCAGAGTCCGTATCTCTGCAAGACCTGAAGATTTAATGCATCAAATGCGATTCAGCTGGTAGAAAAGACGGAGGGAGTTCAAGCGAGTGAGCGGCGGCCTGACTCGCGGACCACTTAGAGTCTAGTGGTTCTTGTTTTTGTTAGGTTACAGTTCCCTCAACTGAAAAGAGAAAGATTGTTAATTTTTTTTGCAGTGGTCTGATTCTTCTGGTTCTTCTATCTTGAATGAGGGTCTGCATGGGGGGACCCTGGTAACGTTTGATGGTGACTTGATTGACGGTGACAAAACGTCGACCAGAGGTTGTCACGCCTTCCTCAAGGCTACATGTCAGGGCGTTTGGTTTGAGGCCAGCCTTGACCGATATACTCAGGCCTTTATCTTCTCAATCCACAGTACAGACCGGCCCTTCTGTCTTACTCCATTTGTACTGCATCACGTTTCTTTTAGCTTAAAACGTCTGTTGGCCTGTGTAGTCCATGTGGCCTTGGCTTTGAGCTGGCATGTGAAGGCCCTGGAGCCGAGGAGCTGGCCTGTGTAGGCCTTGGAGCCTTTGAGCAGGTCTGTGTAGGCCCTAGACTAGAGCCCTTGAGCTAGCCTGTGTAGGCCCTGGAGTCAAGGAGCTGGCCTGTGTAGGCCCTGGAGCCGAGGAGCTGGTCTGTGTAGGCCCTGGAGTCAAGGAGCTGGCCTGTGTAGGCCCTGGAGCCGAGGAACTGGCCTGTGTAGGCCCTGGAGCCGAGATACTGGCCTGTGTAGGCCCTGGAAACAGTCTGGCACCCAGGCTATGTTTCGTAGAGTCGTTTGGGTCTCCCAGACCAGGGGTTAGCCGAGTACACACCCCTAGGCCTTCGAACCTCTGCAGAATAAAAGCTATCCACAGGCATTTGGTAGAGCAATTTTGGAAAGGTCAGCTTGGAGCCACAGATGATTTCTGCACAGGAAATACGTGGTTAGCAGTGAAGTCCTGTTGCGGGATCCGCCTAGCCTCCGTAGCAGGCTTATAGAACTGGGGGTTTGGTGGTCTTCGGCTGTTTTCTGATTAGCCTCCGTAGCAGGCTTATAGAACTGGGGGTTTGGTGGTCTTCGGCTGTTTTCTGATTAGCCTCCGTAGCAGGCTTATAGAACTGGGGGTTTGGTGGTCTTCGGCTGTTTTCTGATTAGCCCAGTTCTAAAAACGGGGGTAATTCAACCAGGCCGGCTATGTTGTCTATATGCAATCAGAAAATAGCACATGAAAGCTCCCAAAGACCACGAAGACCCCCAAAACTCCAGTTTTGGCATGCTATGGAGGCTAGGATCCGCCGGTTTCGTGCTATTCTTAAGGGGTGCATCACATCACATGCATACCTCCCTAACCACGTCTGCTCTTCCATGACCTGGCACCTCCCCCGCAGCCTAGTGCACTCTACATGTCCGCCCTTCCGTGAAGCGGACACCTCCCCCCGACGTGTCGTTAGTGTAAGCTTTTGGTCCCGGAGGAATGTAGGAATTTCGGAGGTGTGGCGTAACAACGGATTTCGGTAGTCGTGTGTCAGACACACGTATTAACACTTGTAACGGGCCAAAAATAGAGACACACAGAGAGAAAGAGACAAAACCCCGTCTGGTACAACATAATAGTCTCCACCAGACTTCTTTTGCAGGCTGAATAAATCGTCGAAATCGGCCTAAAGGTAGCCGGCCATCGACGATTTACAGGCCAATTTGATCGTCGATGGCCGGCTACCTTCTCTCGCTAATTAATACCCTTTTTAGGCCGATTTCTACGATTTATTCAGCCTGCAAAAGAAGTCTGGCGGAGACTACAACACTAAGGCCAGACACCTGTTTTTGCGAGTTTTCGCTAATTTCTCGCACATATGGAAGGCGACGGGACCTCCTGACACCGGGTAGCGGCGGCCTGGAGTTCGCCGGGAAAGTCGTTTATTATATCTACTTCACCTTCAGAGGGCGTTTATTGTATGTGGTTCAAAGTAGCCAACTGGAACAGGGCGACCCGCGTAGACACAATATACAGGACCCGTGTGACGTCACGAGACGGGGGGCGCGTCCTGTGGAGCGGTCTGTCGCATCGCGTTAGTCTGAGGGGTAGAGACAACTAGGAGGGCCTCCATGGGGGGGGGGGTAGTGCTTACGAATTACGCAAAATTTTCGAAAATTACGTTGAAGTCTCAGAGCTGATGACGACTTGACGCTTTGCGGCTAATGTACTGATTACGAATTGCGTTGATTTTTGGGGGAGGCTACGGATTACGAAGACTAAAAAGGCCTGGTTATGCCCTACAAAAAAGGGCATGCAGGCCGACCGACACACTATAGCCGTGTGTCGGTGGGGTACTTGGTGGGCGTGTTGTAGCCTAGTAACCACGTCAGCGGGAGGTCCCCGGTGTCTGTACGGCGCTGAGAGCGTTTCCCTCCCGACCAGGGCCACTTCCGCACGCCTGGAGATTTCTACGGAGTTGGTTTCAGTCAGTATTAAGTTCGCTCCAGACGACGGGGGTAATCAGACCCACTGGACACTTTAAGATAGGCTGTCAGAGAAAGGCATATTCTCAGTCGGACTGGGGCCGGTAAAATAGTCCAAAGTCGGCCTATAGAATAATATGGTAACCAGGCTAGACTGGGTCAGGTAAAACAGCCTTAAGTCCGTAGAGAATGATGACCAGCTGCAGGCTGGGCTGAGGCCGGTAAAACAGCCTTAAGTTGGTCCGTAAAGCTAGAAAATATGGTGACCTGGCTAGGCCCTAAGTCGGCCTGTGGAGAACGGTAACCAGGCTAGTCTGGGTCAGGTAAAACAGCCTTAAATCGGCCCGTAGAGAATTATGACCAGGCTAGGCTGGGTCAAGCCGGTCCGTAGAGATATATGGTGACCAGGCTAGGTGTTAGAGGCGTGAGCTGAGGAGTGGGGGCGGGGTGAGGCCTTGTCTGAGGCCGCGGTCTGGTCCAACCGTCTTGGCTGTCACATTGTGTTATACTCAAGGTTAGGCGAGTAGTCAGCTCAGAGGTGTGTCGCTTGGCTTCTGTTCAAGACAAGGCCTCAGGAGTCTTGTCCGAATCCGTTTTAGACATTTTCCATGTCATTATAAGTCCCTCAAATCGTCCCTCAAACTGTGGGCAGGACTGCTGTGTTATACCGATAGGACTGACAAACCACACTGTGACACAATGTAGGGTATGTAAGGAAGAGACTAGGGAAGAGGTCTGCACACCGTGGCTGCCTGCTAGAACTGTGTTCTCGGACACTGTGGTATGGGGGACTGTCTCCTAACAACACATTGCAACCAGACGCTGCCCAACGACCATAACATACACCGGAGTGCTACCATCATCTCTCGAGATGGAAATATGCCTACTACTATCCTATAAGTGCCATAATTTACCGTTTTAGACAGCCCCCAGTGGCAAAGAAGAAGGATATTGTCTCGTGTGAGAGACAAGTGTGTACGTGGCTGCTATGATCATCTTCGCCGTAGAACCTACAGAAGAATCACCAGGCTTCTCCAGGCAGCGAAGTTTGCCTTGGGGTATTATTTTCCCCTCTTATCCGTGTCTACATATGTGTGCAGTGGTGAGAGAAAGGTGATACCGTCTGAAATAGGCCGAAATGCTCCGGGCCTTTCGGTTAAACGTTCCGAAAGCCGGCATCTCATGACAGGTAGGATATGTAGGTTAATGCCGCGGAGAGGTGGCTTCTGGAATGTAAATTCAGGTCACAAAGCAACTTACTGGTGGACTTAATTGAGTACGGGGGAGGGAGGGGAGGCTAGGTGGTCCAGAACCGCCCGGCAATCGGAACGATTATGGGCGTAACAAGTGAGAGCACGAGAACCTGGAGCTGACAGGCCTGGTCAGTGGCAGTCAGTGACCTGGTGACCAGGTTTCTCTTGGAGCTGGAGGCGGGTTGTTCTAAGCTACTGCAGCCCGTGGCCCTTAATTGAGAGCCTGCATGGGGGGAGTAGTGATTACGAATTACGCAAAGTTTTCGCCGCCGATTACGACTTACGTTAAGTTCTCAGAGCTGATTACGACTTTATGATTTGAGGCTAATGTACTATTACGGATTGCGTTGATTTTTGGGGAGGCTGCCTACGGATTACGACGACTAAAAAGGCTTGGTTACGAAAAAGGGCATGCAGGCCCCCTTAATTGTTTCAGGCAGGTAGAGTCACCGGTGAGAGGTTTGTCACCCAGGCGGGGGTAGATGCTTACAGAGGCCGAAGAAACACCAGTGTAGCCCGTCGGTAGGACTGCTTACGGGGTTTAAATAGCCTACAGCAACGTGTCATAGGAAGCTGCCGTGAACAGTCCGACCTACATTTGAGCGGCACAAAATACAGGTCAAACCGCTCCCCGGCGTTTAAACCACAGATCTGTACTTCGGTGATGGATGCGGGCACTAAACCTGTCATCTGGTTTCCCTTAACACTCGGCACAACTTCAATCTGCTCCTCTCCTCTCCCGTAACTGAACCCTGGACAACCTCGTAAAGGTCTGGCCGCAAACCCGCCGCGCCGCGCACTGGTTCTCATTCGGGGTAGACACAACACGGCCGGGGGGAGTCCAGGGGGCGCGCGGAGGGCCAGGCGGGATCCACGTGTTTCCTCTTAGCTTCGCCACACCAGCTCCACTCACGCCCCCTGTTGTAAGGTAGTACTGTGCTTTATCCAGGACCAGCTTTGTTCATACAACTTTTCTGGATACTAGTAGTCTTTTCTGGATAGTCCACGCGTATCCAGAACTATGCTCAGGCAACTTTTCTGGATAGCCGGACCGGGCTTCACGTGTTTCCTCTTAGCTTCTCCACGCCAGGTCCACTCACGCCCCCTGTTGTAAGTTAGAACTGAACTGTTGGTGCTTTATCCAGAACCAAGATTGCTCAGGCAGCTTTTCTAGATACTGTTCTGGATAGTCTTCGCGTATCCAGATCCATGCTCAGGCAACTTTTCTGGATATTCGGACCGGGCTGCACGTGTTTCCTCTTAGCTTCTCCACGCCAGGTCCACTCACGCCCCCTGTTGTACGTTAGAACTGTGCTTTATCCAGAACCATACTCAAGCTACATTTTCTGGATAGTCTACGCGTATCCAGAACCGTGCTCAGGCAGCTTTTCTGGATAGTCCAGGGGGCCGCGTTAGGGCCAGGCGGGCTTCACGTGTTTCCTCTTAGCTTCACCACGCCAGGTCCACTCACGCCCCCTAGTTGTAGTCAGAACCAGGAACATTCTCGGGCAACTTTTCTGGATAGTCCACGCGTATCCAAAAGACCAGAACCGTGCCTGGGACAAACCTACCTTCTATGATGCGCCTCTCGGACCTGTTTTAGCCAGAACCGGACGTTCCAGAACCAACGTTGCTCAAGCACGGTTCTGGATAGTGCTCGCATATCCAGAACCGTGTCTGGGACAAATCTACCTTCTATGATACGCGGAGACCATCCAAAATCGTACCTGATCCTTACCCTAAACCACCCAGGCATAGAACTAGACAGGCACAGATGTAGATACACAGGCGCAGTTCTGGATACAATACCGCCACACTCACTCCTCACCTTGCATCGCAGCAAAGAATGTCGTGGATTTGCTGGACAGCCCCAACAGGGTCAAACTGCAGAGAACCCAGGATAGGTGTTCCGCTAGGCCAACTTTTGTCAACTTTACTTCTTGTTGCTTATGGTGAAATGTTTGATATAGGATAAAGGAGACGTGGCAGGTGCATCCAGGACCGTTGTGACGTTCGTCCTTCGTTTTTTTGATGAGGACTCAGTATGTGTTGTCTCGGCTAGAGCGTATCAAAAAAGAGTAGGGGTCCTTCCCGATGTGGGTGGTTCAAACCTTACAGTCCAGTCTTTTACACAGTCAGCATTTTATTGTACAAAACTGGTGTGTGTTGTGCCTAAATGTGGTTTCTCGTCCTTCCAAGACCATGACGACATCAAAACCCGCGGTTCGGTCCTGCTGACGTGCTAGATTTGTGTGGGGAACGTGGGACATCGTCATCGAATCCTGTGCACACCGGCTCTATTGCAGTGATAACTCAGTCTGAGTGGCTGTATGCTACTTCTGTACTGGGTCGGAGTGATAGCCTCCACAGCATGCCAAAAACTGGGGGTCTTCAGGGTCTTTGGGATCTTTTATGTGCTATTTCCTGATTGCATATAGACAACATAGCCGGCCTGGTTGAATTACCCCCGTTTTTTGATCAGAAAACAGCCGAAGACCACCAAACCCCCAGTTCTATAAGCCTGCTACAGAGGCTAACTGAGTGGCAGGTTTGAGGGATTGTGTTTAGAAAGGACTGATCGGTGTTTATTTTACTGAACATGTAGCCAGATAGCATCGCCCCTCCTCTCCATTCAGCCTGCTACTAGTATCATGTCTATTCCTATCATATAAAAACACGCACATGATAAAATCGTGGAATAACAGATTATCAGTAAAAACAAATCCCTAGTCACACCCTTTTCCTGACGTCTTCTTTGGAAACACCATGTGTGAGGCTAGGTGGACGTATGTGGTATTGTGGCGACGGTGGGGTAGGGGGTCTTGTTGAGACAGGTGCTTGTCTTGTTTATTTCCCTTCAGTAAGTATACCCACTCAGCACTCCGCCATGTTTGTTAGAGTGTCGGACTAACGGTACGCGGTAGATGGTCGACACGACCACCGGGGTTCGTTTGGCCCCAACTGACTGCCTAGAGTGGCATCGAATGGCCAGGTGGTTAGGGCAGCACGAGGCTAAGATGTTTTTCTTTTTTTCAAATTCCAACATTGATCACTAGACATGGCGACAGCACACTCAAGTCCATTCAACTTATGTTCATGCCGCCACCAACACAGGACAATACAATACTCATTTTCACCTGAGTGAGGTGAGGAAAGTCGTGTTAAGTGCCTTTCCCAAGGGCACAAGATCGGTGGCATGGCAGGATTAGAAATCGGGGCTTCATGGTTAACGCTCCGAGCCGAGCGCTCTGTTGTTGACCAAGATATTGATGGTTCGATTTCTTGCATTCCTGGGCAGATGTTGTGTCCTTGGAAAAGGCACTTTACACGACTTTCCTCGCTCCAACCAGGTGTAAAATGGGTACCTGACTTCGGTTGGGATCGCGGTAAAAGGCAGTGGAAGGAGTAGGATGGGCTCCACGCTCCAATACCGTGCCCTAAACACAGTTGTGAAAGCTGCAGAGCTAACTTGTATACAAAAGAGGCCCCTGCCATTGTTTATAGTGGTTTGAACAGAACAATATGAATGGTGCGTAATGTAGTCCAAAGGTTATTGCCTTTGCAGGTGAACCCCAACAGTCTGCTATTACCGAAAAGACGGGCATGTTCGTCTCCTAGCGAAAATCTAGTCTTCACCAGACCCCTTTGCAGACTGAACAAAAAAGTAGAAATCGGCCTGAAAATTGAATGTAGCTGGCCTGCACGACAAATTGGACAGTCTGTGGTCGGCTAACTCCCCAGGCCAGCTACATTCCTTTTTAGGCCGATTTCTACTATCTATTCAGCCTGCAAAGGAGTCTAGTGGAGACTATCGCAAATCAGCTTTCTAGAAGACGACCGACTGACTGTCTGGCTAGGATTCGATCCCGCGACCCCTTGGTCTTGAATCAGGATTGCTGAACACGATACCGCCGCGGAACCTGTAGCCTTTAGCACCTTCGACAGTCAAACATTCCGGGACGTGATGAAGTGTTACTTAAAAGTCAAGGTCAAGTCAAGGTCATGTCGTAAATGCTTCGGGGTCACGCTTGTTCTCGTATAGTTCCTTCCCAGAACAAGGCTAAAATTTACGAAGAAATGTTGTTTCTTTTTTTTTTAATGGTCAGAACTAAATCTTGGAATACTGAACCCACTACTGTTTCCCAGTAGCCATCTTCAGTGAGTGCAATGACCTTATTAACCCATAAGCATATTTTCTTACCGTTCAGGACCCTGTTTTGAATGAAAGTATATCTCTGCCGAGGAGACATCTATATCAGACATTCCCACGGACGCCCAGAGGGCACAAAACGTCGGGTACTTTAATGGATCAGTGAAATTTGACCAGGCTAATTTCTGGGTTTACAGGTTTATATTTACAGTTTTGTCTCGGTACCTGAGGGAGGGTTGTGGTTAGGGAAGGTTGTAGGGTTTTATTCCGTACGGTTTTACCAACCTGGTGTCGGCCTGGTAGTGTTTGATCTCTCGTTATGTTTATTTACTTACTAGAGCGGGAAAATGTCAGAGAAATAAGCCGTTATTGAGGATTAATTCGAACATGCCCGTCTGCTTTGATGTCCGGGGCGAGTTTTACGTGTTGGTTTCGGATTTCTGCTCCCTGTTCTGTAAGTGGTTAGTAGGACCAGCGGGGATGGTACAGCCGACTGTACTGTCCTCCGGCAGCGCGCAATTTTTATTCAGAAACACAAAGATAAATAGAGAAGTTTGTTGCAAATTCGTGCCCGGAGGCTAATTGCAAATTACAAACATAAAAGAACAATGTAACAGAGTATAAAATAACTAAAATCTACATGATGAAAGGTAGTTGTCTAAAGATATAGCTATGTCTAAAACTATGTCTGAGGGGTTTAACTTATCTTTTTTAACTATGGAAGACGTAATGTCCCACCTTTTCCAAAATTAGTAGGTTAGATACAACGAACCTCCCATCACAGAAGACACATACAGCTAAAAGCGTTTTGTTCCTGGGCTGTTATAATTACAGATATAGATGGCAGACTCCATCCCCTTACCCTTACTAATTTGTGACCCTTCTAGTTCTCTCTTGGCTTGGCTTCGTTTTCGAAGATAAAGACAGATAAAGATAATAGCACTGAGGATGTGTCTTTCGACACCTATCAGATATCTCTTCATAGTTGTGCAAATCCAACAGGTGGTTGTTTGTTTTAAACCCAAGAACAAACACATTATACAAGAAATCAGGAAGGCACTATCTCTTATTGTGGTATAATTCTACATCCTCTATTAAAATCATTTACCATGGGTCAGATACCGACTTAGAATTGTATACATACATGTCCACATACTTCTCGTCTTCAGTTCAGATGGCTATATAGATAAGGGGTAACAGGTGGCGTCTGTATGCTAGGCTATTTAAGGAATTGTTATCTGGATCAGCGTGTAACAGAGATGTTTGATTTTCTGTGGCTGTCTCGTTTCTGTAGTTTGTCCAAATTGTTTCTGACTGCCGTTATCAGCTGCTCAAGCCCGCAGGCCGTGTGAACAGGAGTAGAGGCCCCCGGAAGGGCCCCGACATGTGCCCATTTCTCCCTCTATATATATCTGTCTGAACTTTGCCGGTTACCGTTTGACTTGAGGTGCCACCGATAAATGGTTGTTTCTCATAACCGGTAAACCGCCTTGAGGCCAGTTTTGTACAGTAAGTACAAGCTGCATAAGAGTAGACTGTGGAAGGTTTGAACCAATCACATCGGGATGGATCACTTGTCTTTTTTTTATAGATAAGTGTATACAGGCATAGCAGGTGTAGATCAAAACTGACGTTCATCTGAGTTGGAGAATAACAAACCGTATGAAAGGGTTCAACTGTTTTCAGCAGCTGTTACATGTTCTGACGTCACCATCCCGTTAAGTCACGTGTCCTGCCTGAGCAATGGGTCAGCCGTCATGACGAAGGCAGGACATCTTGTCGAAAATTTTGGGACTTGATTCTTTGTGTTGGAAAGGTTTGAACTTTTCCATGAATAAATTATTTATTAACACGAGAGTGACATGACCTTCCGGTTTGTTCTGACCTTGAGATGACCTTGTGTATTTCCCAGGTAACTGTGCGGGCGGGCAGAAGTCGTGTAACTGCGACAAGAACGACCTTGTCTGGCGGTCCGACGAGGGCATGATCCGCGACATCGAGGCGCTGCCCGTCACGAGGCTGCACTTCGGAGACACCGGCGACTACGGCGGCGGCTCCACGGAGAAGGGCTACTTCACGTTAGGGCCGCTACGGTGCAGAGCTTAAGGTGAGAACAAACAAACAAGCAAACAAGCAAACAAACAAACAAACAAACAAGGGCTACTTCACGTTAGGGCCGCTACGGTGCAGAGCTTAAGGTGAGAACAAACAAACAAACAAACAAACAAACAAACAAACAAGCAAACAAACAAATGTGACGTTAGGGCCGCTACGGTGCAGAGCTTAAGGTGAGAACAAACAAACAGATAAACAAACAAACAAACTTCACGTTAGGGCCGCTACGGTGCAGAGCTTAAGGTGAGAACAAACAAACAGATAAACAAACAAACAAACAACAAGCAAACAGAGAAGGGCTACTTCACGTTAGGGCCGCTACGGTGCAGAGCTTAAGGTGAGAAACAAACAAACAAACAAACAAACAAACTTCAGGTTAGGACCGCTACGGTGCAGAGCTTAAGGTGAGAAAACAAACAAACAAACAAACAAACAAACAGAGAAGGGCTACTTCACGTTCAGTCCGCTACGGTGCAGAGCTTAAGGTGAGAACAAACAAACAAGCAAACAAACACGTAAACAAACAAGCAAGCAAACAAACAAACAGAGAAGGGCTACTTCACGTTAGGGCCGCTACGGTGCAGAGCTTAAGGTGAGAACAAACAAACAAACAAACAAACAAACTTCAGGTTAGGGCCGCTACGGTGCAGAGCTTAAGGTGAGAAAACAAACAGACAAACAAACAAACAAACAAACAGAGAAGGGCTACTTCACGTTCAGTCCGCTACGGTGCAGAGCTTGAGGTGAGAAACAAACAAGCAAACAAACAAACAAACAGAGAAGGGCTACTTCACGTTCAGTCCGCTACGGTGCAAAACGCCTAGTAATTTGATAGACTAACCAACCAACCAACCAACCATCAAACCAACAAACAAAGGGCTGGTTACGGGCACTACAGACAAACATGCAAAGTACAAACATAGGTTCTAAAACTACCCGGATACAACCTAAGTTCGGCTTCTTGCCGTTCATGTTGATGTCATCATCAACCCAATCAGCTCACGCCCTGCGGGCATGTGTAGCGGACAAGAATCCGGCATGTAACCGGCAGTTACCCGACATGTATCCGGCAGCTACCCGATATGTAACCATCACTTTCCCGTCATGTAACCGACAGTTTTCTCGCAGACGTTGCCCGGTCCGACAAATTGACGTGGATCAGGCTTGTCAGTCCGTAAAGCCGGCGTAATGACGGCGGATTGTCGGGGTAATTGTGAGATCAGAACCAGGAGCGCTCACCGCGGCCTTATCGCCTGTATCAGAGGCCGCCGACACCCCGCGACTTTGATGTTATCGGCGTCTCGCCCCGCTAATGGATCCCCGCTGCCGGGAGACGACTTCTGGAGTGGCAGGTGTAGCTACTGACTGATGCGTTAATCACGGGATTTCATAGGGACGAGGAGAGACCGTCGAGAGACCGGCGAGAGACCGTCGAGAGACTGCCGCTCGCCAGAGACTCGTGAGGACTTGCCGGGAGACGACCTCTCAGGTATCACTACTGAGGACTGATGCGTTAATCAGGGGATTTCATAGGGACGAGCTCGAGGAGAGACCGTCGATAGACCGTCGAGAGACTGCTGGTCGCCCGATACTCGTTAGCAGAGGACTTGTCGGAAGACCACCTCTTGACTGGCCGGTGACTGATACGATTATCAGGGGATTTCATGGGGACCAGGAGAGACCGTCGAGAGACCCCCGAGAGATATCTGGCAGATATCTTCTTGGTATAGAGACAGGGTCGCTAACAACTACGAACGCTACTTATGGTCTTTCACTTAGCGCTCAGTGCTCTGTGAGGTCTTCCGTTGGTCTCTCATTGATCTTTGGATCATTTTGGTGATCTTTCAAAGATGCTCAAAATCTGGCAATGGTCTTTTCCATCATGAATTCCATCCTCCTATTTTTCCGTCCCCTGGCTCTCTTTCTTACTTCCAGAACAGGACTTCCTTGTATGATTTTTTGCTGTGTTGACTAAAATCCCGTTGACGACAGAGAAATCATCACAGAACCCCCCGACCCTGAAACCGCGTGTTTATCAACTTGACATTAAGTACTTCTCGCCAAACCGCCGTATCTAAAGTCTAAACCTTCGATACAAGCTCGGCTTGATTCCCTGCCAGGCGTTTAAATGTCAACACGAGGTGCCGGGGACAGGGCCGAACCCGCACGTGAGGGGGGCGGCAGAAGGACGGGTTCGTGCCACTGTGGTAGACAGGCATGCGGCCGCAAACCGCAGTCTGACACTGTCAGAGGGCCTGGTGGAGGTACTCTCCAAGCAGAGGTTTGGGTTTGGGCTTATTTTTGGCGTGTTCTTAGGCTTTTTTTAATCGGGGTTGCTCTTTTGCAATTCTTTTTAAAAAAAAAACTTAGCAGCTAAAAGAGAGATGAAAGTCTATAAAATTGTAAAGCGAAAGTGCGAGGTAAAACAAGATCAGCCTTAACAAGATTTGATTTTAAAATTCTAAGAGACGACAAACGGGCGAACGCCCTTCAGACTGCCCAATAGGGAAAGCCGTGACGTTCCAGTTGTTTGAGTAACTGTTTTTTGGTCAGTCCTAATGAGCTAACACGACTCCTCTGTACAGCTTTGTAGCAGAGCCTGTCTTCCAACCGAACAGTCGTTAGCGTAGCGACACTTTTTATTTTATTTATTATTGTTGGTTCTCCTACCGTTGCATTTGGGGCTATAATAGGATGCCTAGACCTGTTTTTATTCTTCATTTTTTCGCTGTCGCTTCACATTTTTTTCTGAAAAAATCCGAGAACCAACAAATTAAATTGCTGTGGCCTTATGTAGTTTTGTGAGGCTAACATAATTTCACAGTGGCGCCACTTTCACTTTCCAACCACAGCCACTCTCACTTTCTAACCTAACCTCCCGCCACTTTCACTAGCCGCTGCACATGAACTTCCGCAGGGTTCTTATCAGTAAGTCCCAAAACTCCCGGCGGCGCTAAACTTAGCCTGACCTTCACGCCGACAGCGCGAACCTTCCTTATCGCCCGTAACGTCTTCCCTGCCAGGCCCAAGGTCAAGTTTAAGATCCCCGCCGCTGCCGTGTGCTGACCTTGAGATAAGGATAAAGTCTTGTCGTAACAAGCTTGTAAGATTATCGGGAAGGAGGTTGAAAGGAAGACGCGCCGCGGGCGGTTTCTGAGGGGAGAAGAAGAAAAAGAAACAGCCGAGATTTTATAGATAAACATATGCTATAGATAGGCCAATGGCAAAACAAAGAAAGTACAAAGAATAAAAGAAATCTTAGAAAGATAGAAAAAAGATTATAAAAAAAGATAAAAAAAATATTCAAGGAATTAAGAAGGGTAGAAGAAGAAAAAGAAACAGCCAAGATTCTACAGATAAACAAATGCTATAGATAGGCCAAGACTAGCCTCCACAGCATGCCAAAAAACTGGGGGTTTGGGGGTCTTCAGGGTCTTTGGGAGCTTTTTTGTGCTATTTTCTGATTGCATATATACAGCATAGCCAGCCTGGTTGAATTACCCCCGTTTTTTGAACTGGGCTAATCAGAAAACAGCCGAAGACCACCAAACCCCCAGTTCTATAAGCCTGCTACGGAGGCTAATCAGAAAACAGCCGAAGACCACCAAACCCCCAGTTCTATAAGCCTGCTACAGAGTCTAGGCCAGGATGGCAAAACATTTTTTTTAAATACAAAGAATAACAGAAAAAGTAGAAAGTTAAAAAAATAATTCTAAAAAGTTAAACAAAAAACAGCCGATTCGATCAGATCAACCCCAAATCGCTACACAATCTTTTTTTTTCACTCGACTGTTGGCTGGACCTTTCTGTCATTAAAAGTGACTTCATTACATAGTTATCTGCTAATTTATTGCTTAATTCATTGATAGACCACTGTGTGGCCATTTCGTCTTTGAATTTGAACAAGCTGGTTTCAAAGGCCCCAGCCTTCAATATAGATAGGCTGACAGATATGAACTTAAAGTGAAATACAAATGGGATTCTAGTGAAAATTTAAAACTATAAAAAAAGCCACATTTCTTTATATAGTTGTTGACAGTAATAAAAAATTTAGATATCATAACAAATTCCATATTGGATCGCATGACAGTAGACACCAAACTGCAGTACCGATTTCAATCGCTGGGAGAAAAGTCTGCAAAAGGACCGAAAAGTGTGTCCTCCTATTTTTGAGAGGCAGATTTAGTTTAGCCTCTACCAGGCTTCGGCCAAATAGAGAGATAACATGTCAGGGGAGTTTGTCTGCGGTAAGAAAACAGTTTGCCACACCCGAACATGTTTATGATCTCTCTGTTTGGCCGATTTTCACTCTTTTCAGCCGCCTCCCAAAGCCTGGTCGAGGCGAGTGTTACGCCGAAGGGCGCTTATACCGGCTATACCCAGAGGTTTATACCTATTCAGATACAGTTGCAGTTTTTGTCCGATTTTTAAGAGCCAGATACAGTTACAGTTTTCTGCATGTGTATATCCCGTACGTGCCCTCGCCTTAACCGGGACTAGCTGAGAAAAGACCCCCGGGGGAGTCAGCCGAACCTAATCTCTGTCTGTCCGGGAAGCCGGTATGGATATCCTGGCGGGAGTCGGTGGGAGGTCGGGAGGGACGAGTGTTGGTGGTCTCTCCGGTTAGTCTACAAGCTTCTAGTCTCCACCAGACTCCTTTTGCAGACTGATAAATATTAGAAATCGGCCTAAAAAGCGAATATCATGGGCTGGCAGAGGGGGGTCCCTAGCCTCTACCAGGCACGCGAATTGGATCTTCTCTGGCCGGCTACCTCTCCTGGTACATTATTCTTTTACTAAGTTTTATTTCGGCCAATTTCTACTATTTTTCCAGCGATCCGCGGTGCCTGGTAGAGGGGTCCCGACAACGCTCTACGCTGAATTCGGAAGCCTCTCGATTACGCTTTACGATAAATTCCAAGTGGCCACAACGCATTACGTAGAATTAAAACGATGCCACACCCACAACACACTCATATGAAACTAAATCATGTTATCCAGTGTGCACACTGGATAACTTTGAGCCTAGAGTGCTGTGATTCTAGCATCCAGGCTAGAGTGGTGGACTAACTTGGTCATAAACCGTTGGTCATAAAGAATCTCTATAATATGGAGGCTCCAATCTTCGGGAGGAGGCTGGAAAGAGTAGAAATTGGCCAAATAGAGATAGATAACATGCCGGGGAAGTTGGTCCGCCATATTATAGAGATTCTTTATTGACACAACAAAAAAGTACAGGGACTTTTGTATGGTCTTCTACAACTTAACTAAAGATCTAACAAAGCTAAATACATGTATGGATAACGTCATCTTACGTACAGAGTATATGTATGATGCAACAATAAAGGTTAACTATTCTCTAACATGTGGTCTCTAAGATCGAAACATTCTTTAATGTATTTTCCTATTTGAACACTGTATTGGTTATCTCCCCTGAGAATCTAGTTGAATTTATCTATAGGATCTAACGTATTGAAATCAATTGAACAAGCGGAAAGAAAGGTGAACATCAATAGGCGCTTATCATTGTATAGTGTACAATCCATTATAAAATGGTGCTCATTTTCAATCATGTTTGGACAAAATGGACAGAACCGTTGGTCATTTGGTATTTTCTTGTATCGACCCATTTCTATGTTTAATTTATGACAACTATGTTAATGCTATACTTTATGTCATCTTTATGTTTACATTTGTATTATGTTTTTATGAGCAGCGGATTTACATAAGCACAACAAGTGCTTCCTATCCAATGCTCAAAAATCCATGTGAATAAAAAAAAAAAATAAAAATAAAAAAAAAAACTAATTCTTAATTTTGTGATCGCTTTTCGGATATCTAGATTGTGTATACTTGAGAGGTATTGTTTTTGTCCATAATTTATAAAGAGTAGTTCGGCAAAATGTACTCTCTAGCGGGCCAACTCAAATGGAATGTTATCTCTCAGTATAGCCGATTTTACTCTTTCTAGCCGCTTCCCGAAGCCTGGTAGAGGCTAACGAGGCCCCACAGACAGCCGCGGGGTGGCCTAATGTAGGTAGGGTGAAGTGGGAGAGACTAGGACAGACTAGAACAGTAAGATTTACATGATATCACTACCACAGAGCCAGAAGGTCCCGCCAAACCTTCTACTCTTTCCAGCCGCCTGCCGAAGCCTGTTAGAGGCTATAAAAGAGGCCCCACAGGTAGCCGTGGTGTGGCCTGATGTAGGGTGAATCCGGGGGAGACTAGAACAGTAAAATTTACACGATACCACAACCACAGAGCCAGAAGGTCCCGCCAAACCTTCTCCGACAGAGACAATCCTCCGCCAAACCCGTCCAAGAAGTAATGTCGAACAGGCGCCGGGGGACAGAAGGCCGCGACTCCTGCGTGATGTCCCCCAACTTGTCCCGATTTTTCCTGACAGAAAATCCCCCGGAAAAACCTGTGCCAACTTCGCAAGAATGTCACGAACTCGCCCCCCCCCAACATCTGCTTGGAGAAGGTCCAACAGATAGGCATCTATCCGACGTTTTGACAAATGTGGTGTCTTTGCACTCGCCTGCCGGTTAGTTTTTACCTTTTTCCGGGTGACTTACTCTGATGAACTTGACATTCTTGGAAGTGAACGAGACGATATATTGATGATGATGAAAGACCTTTATTGTACATTCATGCCACGACGGGCTAGGTACAGGTCAAGACTTAACAGACACATAACAAACGTATGTAGAAAAGTGGAGACAAAAGATACACTTACTTGACTTAGACATACATACATAATGAACATACAAGGGTTCTATACTAGGCTAATACAAAGTGTTCTAGTTACTGAGCTAATACAAAGAGGTCAACTTCTTCTCGCTTTTTTGTACAACAGATTCTCAATGATCTGTTTATGATGCCCAATGGTCTTTTGATGATCTTTAAATGGCCTCTCAGTGTTTCCATTTATCTGTTAATGATCTCCAGCTAATGATACAACCTTTATTGTAAGAAGTTGTAAGCATTCAAAATTGAGGAAATCTGAAAGATCTTATTTTTTGTTTTTTGTTTATTTTTCCGCAGGTAGTTGTGTGAGCCGGCGGTCAGGTGTCCAGCCTGCCCGCTGTGACGTCATAATCAGACAACCCTGTACAGCAGCTCATCTTCCCGCCAAAAAAATCCTCCCGCCAAAAAAGTCGTCCCATCCTGTCGTCTGTTCCTGTGTCTCCCACCTTCCCCCACCTTCCTGCAGAGTCCGTCTGGAGTCATCCTGAGATTGGAACCACGTTTGGACGTGATCACGTTAGGCCAGGTTGATGTGATTATGTGGATGACATCCTCTGGGTACCCCAAAACTGATGCGCGCGTGCGAATAAAAAAAAGTTTGGCCAAAACAAAAAAAAAGTTGCTTTCGTTATGACATCTACGTGGTCATGAAGGTTGGTACGGCGAGTAATCTACCCTTCAAAATCATTTCTTTACAGTTTCGTCTTTTCGTTTGATTTTGCCATTCTACGACATTGGTATCGTTTTTCAATGTTTATTTTTATTTCAACTTACGGTATACATTTGCTCATTTTGCAACTGTTTTGTACGATTTACAGTATAGTTGAAAACTTCTTCTTTTTTTTTTGAAACGGCCGAAAATTCGTGCGCGCGTGGATGTCATCCACATAATCAAATCAACATGGCCTAACAGGAACAGGGCGGGAAGCCGCTCGATCTCTTCTCTGTCGCGCCGGAGCCAGCCAAAACTCTCGGACGGGACTCGGGACCCAGACAACCCCCGTCCAGCTGGTTTAGTTTTCCCGCAACATTCCGACGGAGTCACGGCAAAAATAAAACCGCGACCTCGCTCCGCCTTACGTAATGCCGAGAGATAGACATCAGATAATTGCTTGATTTGTTGGGTGTAACTAGTAAGTTATTGTAAAGTTAGATGCCTGGATCGTTCTTTGGCCAGTATAGCTTGCACACGGTGTAGGGACGCCGCCAGGCGACGTACATTCGCACTGCAGCCCATCAGTAACAACTGTAACGAAGAAGCCATTGAGTGATTAAATGATAACTGTTCCAATCTCCGTTGTTGATTCTACTGATATCAATTTTAATAGACACAAAGTCGACATTTAAGAATCATTTTCATTGTTTTTGTGTTCTGTTCTGGTTTTAAAAACAATTGGTGCTAATCAAGTGTTAAATACTGTACACCCAGGGTATATTATATATAGTAATGTCCTCAAACATGACACATCTAACTCTGTAACATCACTCAGGATGTAACGTTAAATCCCACCTAACCCCTGTCCCCAGCTAGTTTTTCTTCCCTTTGGAACTAAACGTAGACATACACCTCCATTTTAGTTAGATCCTCCGATGTTTTGTCAAGCTAACAAACTAACTTGTTAACAAATGTGGAAAAGTCCCCTTTTAGTAGATTTACATAACATTACTACTGTAACTTGTTATTGTTATATAGTCAAAGCAAAAAAAAATGTCATCAACATGTATGGTGCTATTCCAGACACTAGATGTTTCTCTTATTAGTTTGAAATTTGTTAAACGCAGCCAAAAGGGATCAGACCTGTTCCAATATGTTATCCCACTGGATACAAGGGACACTAATACATAGACTAGCCCCTTTTTGAAAAGAAGAAAAAGTGTATTTTGATGTATTGATATAATGTCCCATTGGAATGATTTTTGTTGTTTGTTGTAGAACGATATAAAAATAACTGCACGTTTGTCCCACGTTGTGCTGCTCTGTAATTACTAGCTAGAGTTAGGGTTTACTTCGAATCAGGTTTCAATCATTAACTAACGTAGGAATCAATTAACTCATCAATAACCAGCAGGCAGTTTTCTTCTATAAGTTCTAACATTGTTTGCTCGGGATTCCTGGCTTTTTCTTAATTTTAAAATAAAGAATTCCTTGTATATGTTTTATAGGCATTGATCTAATATAGCTCTGAAATGTAGACTTTTTTTCTAGCGTAAGAAGAACAAAGTGTAACTTTGCGGTACGAATGTGTTGAGAGAATTAAGCGAGATCTGTTTGCACCAATGCAATGTTCTAGCCTTATATATATAGTCTGAGTTGAATGATTCCAAAGACAATGAATAAAATAGACTTAAGGAGTCTTCAAAGTTAATCAGAGTCTTGGAATTGCCACTGCAATCCTTCAAACGTCTTTCGTGTTCTTATTCTTCATCTTGCTTCTTCGAAGAAGCCAGAAGTAGTGGGAATTGTGATAAGACGTTGTGGCATTGACCTAGATACCATATGTTAAGATTTCTGTGACAGTACAAGTGCACTTCTGTCAGTTTCTTCTCCAAGACGGGAGACTTGTAGGGAATAAAATGGTGCTACAACAAATTACTAGTAGTGTGTTCTTTTTTTTTTACCTGTGAAAATGTAGCCTCCATAGCATGCCAAAAACTGGGGGTCTTCATGGTCTTTGGGAGCTTTTGTGTGCTATTTTCTGATTGCATATAGACAACATAGCCGGCCTGGTTGAATTACCCCAGTTTTATAACTGGGCTAATCAGAAAACAGCCGAAGACCACCAAACCCCCAGTTCTATAAGCCTGCTACGGAGGCTATGAAAATCGAGGCAGTGTTGTGTGTGTGTGCATGTATGTTTGCTTGTGTGTCCACAATATACAGTAGTTGCACCCTCACTAGACAGCTCTGAACAATGTAGTTAGATGTGCAAAGGTAAGATGTAACAAGTTATTCAAGAGGGCCTGCATGGGGGTAGTGATTACGAATTACGCAAAATTTTCACCGCCGATTACGAATTACGTTAAATTCTCAGAGCTGATTACAACTATAACAAACTGAGCAGGAGCATTTTGCAACTTGTGGCTGGTTGGCTATGTCAGGTGGTTGGCTGGCACGTGGTTATTTTTAGTGTGCAACTGCAAATCAATTTACACACACACATCTTGAGTTTCTGTGTAATAGGAAATTTGGTTTAATGCTGTACAGAGAACATATAATACATCACGTCTGTACAAATGGTTCATTTCCTCACGGTTTAGCTAACAACAACGGTGCTTAATTATTCCTCAGCACCGAGCCTTTAGCAAATTTTACAGGCTGTTTCCTCATATTCCGGGCCGGAACCTTGCGTTCAGTCTCGCATAACAACAGCACAAGACCCCGAAACTCCAGCTGCGGAGTTCTCTGGTACTGAACAGGGTCCGACAGAAGCGCGGCGGAAAAATGCAGCCCCGCTGATTAGAAATTGGACAATTTTACCACATCCGATTCCATTCCCATTTACTGTAGTTCACATCTGACAACAACAACATTCGGTAAAGAAATATAAAAACTGAGCCGAGAGTCCGTCTGTACATGTTATCGAACACTTCAGGCACACGTGGTGTTTCACTGGTGCTGCTTCACAGAACCAACAAACTGGAGCTGTACCAAGGTCAAATTCACCGAGGTCAAATGTCACCAAGGTCAAGTCAAGGTCATGACTCACCAAGGTCAAGTTTTGCAATGACCCGTTTTGCTGAGATCGTATCTTCTGAAGGTCATAACTTGCCAAGGTGAAATCCTGTCAAGGTCATATACTACCAAGGTCACATTTAACCATTAAGTTCTTGATCATAGGGTATCAAAATACTTGTAAACATTCAAAAATTGAGGAAATCTCATCAGAAATATGACATCTGAAGTACGCGAACAGTATTTACAAGTTCCACAGAGTTATGCCCCATACATGTACATGGGCATCAAGACTGGCCTTCTACATCTAACGTGGGACACACGGACACATCTGCACAGGAAAGCCAGTTCTACCCATCCTCTAACAAAGTCAATACTGTATAGTCCTCTTGTCTGACTGTAACACAAACAGCGAAAATATATATATATATAATATATCTATATCTCTTCATGTGTGTCTGAGCAAACACATTTTATCTCATCTCACTTCAACTCTTGGAGTGAGGATAGCGGCTGATGTTCTACTCGTCCTGTAACCAAGGTTACCGGAGATGGACCAATCAGCTGGCTGGGCAGATCACACGCGTCCAACTCTTCGTGTTATGGTCTTTCCGCTGTCCACTTCTGTTGGCTCTCGAGTTTTTGTTCTTCCAACGGAACGGGAAAAGTCAGCAACTGTAATTGGCTGCAGCGCTGCACAGTCTGCTCAGTTGTAAAAGAACGTCTCATTTTTTTCTGGCCGTTTAGAAGAGAAGTGAGAATATATATGCCAACCAAACGAACCAAGGACAAGTTGTTCTGGCTAATATAGGAGAAATCGTGGTTCGGATGTCCTGAAGTTCTTTTTTGTTTAAGCTTTCGCAACGGTTTTCTGCGGCAACCAAGCGAACCCGCGACAAGTTGTTCAGGTTAAGCTGGAAGGAGAGACCTTGCAGTCTCTCCGAACTTTACCCGGATGTTTTCCTTGCTAGTTCAAGCTTCTGCGGCAGTTTTCTTTCAGCAACCAAGCGAACCCAGGACAAGTTGTTTGGATTTCTGAGGACGAAGAGAAGTCGCAGTTAGGATGTACAGAAGTTTTTGTAGCTAGTTCAAGGTTTCATGACCGTTTTTGCAGCAACCAAAC
The DNA here is from genome assembly GCF_001625305.1 of Branchiostoma belcheri. Taxonomy (NCBI): domain Eukaryota; kingdom Metazoa; phylum Chordata; class Leptocardii; order Amphioxiformes; family Branchiostomatidae; genus Branchiostoma; species Branchiostoma belcheri. The sequence goes on along the minus strand of NW_017803490.1, from coordinate 10,214,100 downwards.
AAGCCGAGGATAAGTTGTTCAGGTTAAGCTGGAAGGAGAGACCTTGCAGTTTCTCGGAACTTTACCCGGAAGTTTTTGTTCCTAGTTCAAGGTTCCGCGGCAGTTCTCAGCGCCACAAAGACACGGGATCTTCTCGTCCTCGATGGGGAACTTGTAGTCGTAGGTGATCTCCTCGTTCACCGCGATGTCTCGGCGGGAGTAGATCACGATCTTCTTGTAGCCCTCGACGGTGATGATCTTGGCGTAACGGTTTGGCTGGAGAGAGGCAGAATGAATGAATGAATGGATGAACGGATGAATGAATGGTTTACTTGATAAAATACATTGCAGCCAAGTATGGCTGAATTGCATATTTCATACAAACTTATCACACACAACCTCTCAGAGGTCTTCACACATTACTGTATTAAAACCTTTGACACTATAAAATCAGCTTCATACATACATTAGGTGGCCTATCTTTTAGCTAAAGCACTGATAATATGATTTTATCTTATCTTAAATGACAATAAGATAAACGAGATAGACAATAAAAAAGAACAGGAGTGAATGGTAGACTGGCATGTTGAGAGTTTCTTGCACACATGCAGTCACTCATTTACTCTCTCTCTCTCTCTCTCACTCACTCACACACTCCTTCACTCACATACACACATGCATGCAGTAGGATACATACACACACAATAACACATAACAGTTGGGCTGGAAGGAGGCAGGGAACAGGGGTTCATGTTAGAATGGCAGCCTGAGGGTTTCTTGCACTCAAGCAGTCATTTACTTATACACAATCCCACACACAGATACATAATGCTTTAAAAAACTGACACACATACATGTATACACACATACATGTAGATACCATACACACATACACACACATGAAAGAGAAACATATATATGCTTAGGCATACACTTGCACAGATACAAACATACTCACACTCACACTCACACATACATGTTCAAGCATGAAGATAAACACACAAATACATGGAACAGTCTAGCTAGAGGGTTCATTTTAGACTAGACTGGCATGCTGAGAGTTTCTTGCACACATGTACAGCACTCATTTACTCTCTCTCACTCACTCACTCACTCACACACTCATTCACTCACTCAAACAGGAAGACACATACACATGTGCATGCAGGAAAGACACACACACACACACATACATTGTACATGAACACACACAGACACACACACAAGCACAAGATACAGTTTCATCTTCTTTAATTCCAAAAAAAATTCAAGTCCAAGAACCGAAGAACTGCTTTATACTCACATTACAGCAGTGGTTGATGAATCTGGCCAGGTTTCCGTTTTTGGTGGCGTCAATGATCATGTCATGGTCCACCCGGAACAGGTAGCTGCTGCCGATGCCCTGCTCTTCATACCTGAACAACACAACTTGTGTTATCACACTACACAACAGACAGACTTGTGGTAACAGCATTGACTTTTACAACTCAGTTTAAATGTATATTGTTGTTGTTCAATGTATTTGTATAGTTGTGACTGTAGCAAAATAGATCCTGTAAAATAAAAGCCTAGTAACCAATTTTATTTACTGAATGGAATCAAATTAAACTGTCAGGTTTATTTATGTCCATAAAAAAAAGTAATGCGTATGAAAAGGTGTGATTCATCACCGCACTTTCACTAAATGTTAATTAATCATTATGTAATGTAATACTTTTAACTGATAGAATGTTTGTTTTTAATCAACAAGATGTTAAATCACAATTCAGTTGACTTCAAGACTGCCAAGTTGATTGAATAAAGTTTGAGAGTTTGTAAGTAGTTAAAACTAAGACTAGTAAGAGAACCCATTCCCACCTCCTCTCGCGCTCATCAGCTATGGTTTGGCGGATGCACTCTGGTCTTCCTCAGTAGATACCAGATACATGTACCTTTGACCCAGTGTTGACGTCACACTTCAGAGAAGCCACGTGACAAGCCTCACTGGGTCAGTCTACTGAGGAAGACCAGAGTGACTGGTCTAAAGCTCTAGGTGAGAGAATTTTTTTGTGTTGGATCGAAAGTTTTAACTCTAAACAGGAGGCTGACATCGTCTACCAGATACCTTTGACCCAGTGTTAACGTCACACTTCAGAGAAGCCAAGTGACAAGTCTCACTGGGTCAGTCTACTGAGGAAGACCAGAGTAACTGGTCGAAAGCTCTAGGTGAGATTATACGTTGGACCTAAAGTTTTAACTTTAAACCAAAAAAAAGTTTCAATGATCACCTCCTCTCGCGCTCATCAGCGATGGTTTGGCGGATGCACTGTCCGACGTACTCGATCACCATCTCCTCAGCCGCGATCGGCTCCAGCGCAAACAGACCCCAGTCGTGGATACGGCTCTTACGGAAACTCAACTGCTTCTTACGGAACTGTGGAGAGAGAAAATTAGGAGTTTGAGTTTATTGACATCTACAAATTGTTCTAGTACTAGTAGCAGCGCCACCTGGCAGGAAGAAGTAGCATTACACCCTGATGATACAAACTTTATTGCACAACAGACCCCAGTCGTGGATACGGCTCTTACGGAAACTCAGCTGCTTCTTACGGAACTGTGAGGGGAGAATAAGGTGTTTGTTCTAGTACTGGTAGCAGCGCCACCTTACAGATTGAAGTAGCATTACACCCAAAAAATATGGCTCATGGGAGCCACTCAAATGTTTTGGGTTACTGTACAGCCAGTGAGGACAGATGTTTGTTGACCTTAGACTTGAAAAGTATAATAATTGGGGAAACAATCACGTGGTAGCTTGTTCCATAGTGTTGTTCTAGGAAAGAAGCTTTCAGCATGGAACTTCCTCCTAAGAGGACTGGTGGTGCATGGAGGAAGAAAGGATAAGTCTAATAACAGCCATAAAGATACAGTAATCGTTCAAAACATAAGAATGCAAATATTATACCAACATGCAGCCACTCTCTCATTGGTCGAGCAGCTATTTGTCATGTTATCATTGGTTGAACTGATATTTGAGATGGACTGTCAGGGAAGAGTACATTTAATTTAGTCTAAATTCAGGAAATCGTTCTTGTAGCAGTGCCACCATGCAGGAAGAAGTAACATTACACCCTGGTGAAGGTGGAGGTGATAATACATGTCCTTGACCGACCTTGAGCTGGTTGAACCTGAGAAGGTCGCTGATGTCGCCACACGAGGCGCCGAAGCTGGCGAGAAGTCGTCTCTGGTTAGACCGCGCCTCTCGTGAGGACTGTGTCGCCTGCTTCGCCTTGTTCTGAGACTCCTGTGGACAGAGAAAAACATTATGTTAAAACACTGTCAACATTTATCTGTATCAGTATAGCCAGTATAACCGCCCTTCGCAGACACACAGCATGGTGGCATCTAGCAATATAACACCGAAAGACTTGTTACACTCAATCTTTGCACATTTAATTGCAGGAGTTGTGCCCCAACTGTGCTTGGTGACGAGTTCCAGTCTACGATAGTTCTGGGGAAATTTTATACAAGTTTAGGAATCAAAATAGCATAATTATACACAGTGCCACATCAAGTATACATATGCCGTGACAGTATACAAAGAAAAGGATAAACTGGAAAGGGTACAGAATCAAGCTGCAAGATTCTGCACTTACAACTTATACTACGAAAGAGGTGCTAGTGTCACGGAAATGAAAAGAAACCTACAGTGGGTGTCACTGGAAGACAAACGAAGAATGTCCAGACTATGCATGATGTACAAAATGACTAATAAACTGGTGGACTTCCAAACTATTAAGTACCTAATACCAGCCCAGAAGAGAACAAGAAATAGCCTTCAAGTACCAGAGTTATCAACCAAGGATTGAGGTGATTGCAGTAGAGTAGGAGCATCATCATTAAACAATGTTTATGTTCAAAGGTTTGGTGTATCAAATCATTCAGTGTAATGTGGGCAACTGCCGCCAAGCCTCAAATTTTCTGAAAAGAGGTTTACAAGAAGACTACCACTTTCCTGGAAGATTCTACAACTTCCCATGTAAATTTTAGAATTTCCAGGAAGACCCAACCCACCATGAGATCGTCCTCTGGCTTCTCCACGACACTTGCCAGCCGCGCCCGGTGGAGGTACTTGGTCTTCTCCTTGAAGGAGATCTTGTAGAAGCCTTCGCTCCTGGCGCAGCCCGTCTTGTGCTCTCCCAAGGTCGGGTCGTCCTTCCGCCGCTTGCGGGGAGGGTTGGGAATTCTGGTCGGTGGGAAGGGTTAAGGAGGGTACCTGGGCTGAAATACTGGGTGCATGTGCACATTAGTGCACCCAGATTTGGAGCTATGCAGGGTATTTTTTTTGTGGGTGCACTGGTGCACCCAAATATTTTTGTAGGTTTACATACGTAAAGATATCAAATGTATAGTTGTATACAGCATATTCTTAACATCTACATGCTAGATAAAAATCATTATTATTTCAAAAAATGAATTTCGAGCCCTGACAGTACCTGGGCTTGTGCTGAAGAGGTACTATAGTAGGGAACCACACAAAGATGACTCTCGGTACAACACTACTTCTACAGCTAAGTCAGTCTTTGTCATGCCATGTAATGACTACTCATAAAGCACCACTTTGCTTTTTGTAAAAAAAAATAACTCTTAATATTTTGAGGTAACTATGTAAATTTTGTACTTTTTCAGAACTTTTTTTGAACTTTTTCAGAACTTTTTAACTTAGATACTTAAGTCTTATTGTTTTCATGTCCTACCTCTGTATTGCCCCAAGGGGAACAACAGCTACATGGTAGTTGGGCAGCCTTAGCTATATGTTCAGCCAAACCAATGAATATTATAAATAAATGAAAGGATATGAGGATGGTAGACCCAGTGTGTGTCGTTGAGCCAGTCTACTCCGCTGTTGTCCTGCTGTAGAAGCGAGTCGTAGCTGCTCTGCAGATATCTCACATCCTCCAGGTCAATCCCAGTCTTCAGGAACTCATACAGAACCTGGACAACAAATGTGTAACACATTGAAACTAGGAAAGTAACATTTGCAAAGCAAATGTATAATAACCTTCGCAAATGGTCTGCTCTGTTAATTCTTACTCAAACACATTCATATATATGGTCAGACAGGAGTCTAAATCCCTTCTACTATAAAATTGCAACATTATGTAACCCAACACCAGTCACCATGGTGAGAGTCGTCAACAAATCATGTCATTGGCCAGTTCAGAGGTCAGTGTTTAGGAACGGAAGAAGAGGAAACATAGCAAAAACAATATGTTTTCCCTGGGTAAATATAACAATCTCCCTCCCCACCTAAAAGTTATCATCAAGAATTAGCCTCAAACGTGATCTCAAGAATCACCTATTTCTCTTCCCCCAGCATTTCTTCTTTTGTTATGTTATGTCTATCTTATTACTTTGATTACATGCCAATAAACAAACAAACAAACAAACCTCCATCTCCATCAGGTTGTCCCTCGGATCAAACCTCGGAGGTTCTGGTTTCCGCAGCTCCTCCTCCTTGATCTTATTCGTCACCTGAGAGTCTCTGAGAATTATCTCCTTGTCCTTCTCTGAAGACGTCTTCCGATGCGGCTTGGGTTCCTCCTTGGTCTCCGTGGTGACCAAGTCGACCGAGGGAATGCTGACTTCGATCGGCGCCTCGTTCTCCTTGTCTTTGGGAAGTTCTTCCACAGGTTCTGTCTTGATGTTCACCGGCAAACAGACAGGGGGCGCTGCTACTACAGGAACGTCCTCTGTTATGCGAGTCTTGGATTGCTTGTGTGTGAGAGGTTTAGCCGGGGAGGGGGGCTGCCTGGCAGCGTAGTTATGCTCGGGTAGCGGCGCCGCGTAATTATGCTCCAGCATGTACGGACAGACTCTCTGCCTTGGCGTTGTTGTCGTTACCGTTCTCTCTTCCACCTGATCCTCCACAGAAACTTCCGGCTCTGAAGACGTCTCCGTCTTTTCCGAGTCGCTTCCTTCCACGTCCAAGACGACGTCTCTTTCAAGAGTTCTGCTCGCCGCGAGCAAGTCCGCGACCGTCTGCTTCGACGGCGACAACAGCGAAAGCTCGACGTTCGATTGATTGTTCGCCGCTGCTCTCGCGGGTGAGAAAAGCTCGTTCTGATTTGGCAACATGTGTGCGGGATGAGGCTGTGGCTGCTGCAGCATCCCTGCGCCCGGTCTGGGTGGTGACTGGAATCTGGGGACCTGGCTGTTTGCCTGCAGCATCCGTAGATGCTCCTCCGTGGTAAGCGGCAGACCTGGATGTGGCCTGGCCGGTGGCAGCTGTTGCTGCTGCTGTTGTGGAGGAGGAGGTGAGAGTAAACTGGCAATGGAAAATTTCCCCTGAGAAGCAAGAAGCCGCGGAGGCGTTGTTGTGGTTGCCGTAGCCGTCGTCATGACAACGGGAGGCTCGGGAGCGACCACGTCCCTCTGCATGGCCTCGTGAGTCACGATGTCTGCGAACTGCGCGAGGAGAGGAGGTAAGGACGGTACCGGCGGGGCGCCGCGCCACGTCGTGGACGTCGCGCCGGCTTGCGTCACTGCAAGGAACCCCGGGATGGCGGCCGGCTGCAGGGTCATCCCGCGACCGGGAGTTCTCGGGAGGTCGAGGTTACCGCCTGGCGTACGCGGTAGGTCCTCCAGGGGGAATGGCGACGACGGCGGCGGTAAGACCGCATTCGTTGCGTCCGCCATGAACCCGAACGCACTCCTCTCCGTTGGAAGTTGCAGCGCGGGCCGGCCGGGCGAGTCCTCCGGTCCGGCAGGCCCCACGGGGACAACGCCGCGCAGGTGTCTGAGCTGAAGGTGGGGATCCAGCCCGGACCTGACGACGTCCTCCCCGGCCGCTACGTCTGTCCTGATCAGGGGCGGGGACAGCACGGTTGGTAACCGTGGTGACGGTAACCGTGGTGACAGGAGGATGGGCGAGGTAGCCTGTTTGCTGTAGGCGTGTTCCGGGGTTGCTAGGCCCTGTTTACGAGCAGCCAGGGTTGGAGGCGGCTGAATGCTGGAGAACAGAAAAGGACAGACATGGAAAACCCATCCATTATAACTGAGCACTGTTATAAGTTATGAACACCATTTGACTATCACTTCAGTTTTTTTCCCCTCTATTTTTTTATCACTCTACGGAGCATCCTCACTCCACTGGCCGCATCTGTCAAATCCCTGGGTGGGATGCCCCATGTGGGGTTTGGCCCAGTACAAAATAGATGTAGATAACAACAACAAAACTAGGAAATGCATATTTGCCATTGTGAGGATCTAAGAACAAGCCAACATCAATCACCTGACTGCACAACATACTGCATAATATCCTAATTTCAATTTACTTTTTTAAGTTCATACTTTTCAGTCACTTTTTTCCCGTGAAATATATAACAAATAAAAAATAATTCGCAGACTTTCTTTTTCCTGCATGTCCATTTTTCTCAGTCCATGAAAGTTTGGTACTGTGAACATGAAGGGAATCCCAGTACCTGTGAGTCTGTTCCTGGACTGGTGACACCAGAACCCTGGGCCCTGCGGCGTCTGGTCCCAGCTCGGCTGAGGGGGGGTGGGGAGTCTGCCCCAGGGGGTGGGGAGACTGCCCCAGGGGGTGGGGGGTTGTGTCAGAGTCTGGTACCTGCTCTGAGTCCTCTGCCTCACTGAACTCACTGGAGAGAAACACAGGAACAACAAGGTGTACAAATAGCATAGGCATACAAAATACATAAAGCAATTGTACATTCTCTGAAGACATTTTCTAATCATTTCTGGTCACTAAGGAAAGACAGTGGACAAATGTTATCTAAAACATCTGACTCTTTAGAGAACTCATCAATTGCTCAATTTATTTTGCATTGCAGGCTTATGTATTTCCAGGCTGAACAGAATTTCAAACAATGTCAGTGAGCAAAGAATTTCAGAGGTCAAAAATATGTGTCTGCTATTTGCTAAAAAAGATTTCTCTTCTTGTAAATCGGTAAGACTAAAGGAGGTGAAACTCTCTGAGAAGACGACAAGAATACAGGAACACCAAAGTGCAATACAATCAACAACAATCAAAAAAGTAAGCAAGGAATTTCAGATGTCAAAAATGTGTATGTCTGCTATTATTTGCCAATTAAGTTTAAGAAAGTTCTTTTTGTAAAAAGGCAAGACATGAAACTTGAGCTCCGAGAAGAAGACCCACCGTTCCGTCTCCGTGACGTCTGCTGCAGTTTCCTCCTCCTCATCCGAGGAGCTGACGTAAGAGTCGGAGTCGTCCCCACTTTCACTCCCCTCACTCTCATCATCAGCCTCATCCTCGTCATCAGATACATCCAGGTCCTCTTCTTCTTCTTCATCGGAGGCTGGAAACACAAGATCATCATCATCATAGTCGTCATCATTATCATCATTAACATCATCATTAACATCATCCAACACCTCCAGGTCCTCTTCTTCATCATCTAAGGCTGGAAACACAACATCATCATCTGATACCTGTAGGTCATCCTCTTCTTCAGCATCGGAGGATGGGAACACAAAAATATCATCATCATCCACATCATCAACATCATCATCATCAATACCATCATCTGAAATTTCCAGGTCCTCCTCCTCTTCTTCATCAGAGGCTGGGAACACAAAAATATCATCGACATCATCATCATCAACATCTGAAACCTCTTCATCATGGATGCTGGAAACAAATATAACAGTTTTACTTTTCATGCTCCATACAGTACTGTATTGTGGTGACCAGCCCCTCCAACCTCTGTTGGACCAGCCCCTCTGTCCTGCCACTTGCTACATAATGTAACCCAACACCACAGGGTTTCTACTGCAGCACCAGTTACCATGGGGACAGACGTCTGGTCCAGGTCATTGACCTTATCTGTTTGGAGAAGAAGTAGAAGAAACAGAGCAAAAACAATATGTTTTCCTTCGGTAAACATAAATACATGAATGAACGAATAAATGAACGAACAAGTACCCTCTGCTTCTGCTGCCTCCTCTTCCTCAAAGTCATCATCTTCCTCCTCTTCATCCTCTTCATCTTCGTCATCTTCGATCACGCCCTTCCGCTGCTCCTCCTGTCTTGGCGGTCCGACCCGGGCGTCGTCCCCCTCGCTGTCCAGGCTGCGCGCCCGCTGGAGCGTCGGTGTGCCGTGCCGCGACATGTCAGAGTCCTGGCTCAACATGTCCTCTTTGTCTGCGTCTGAGTCTAGAAAAAACAAAGAAACAAGGTTAACACAACATCGCGCCAGTTCTAGTTATGGCTCAACATGTTCTCTTTGTCAGCATCACAGTCTATGAGAGAAACAAACAAACAAGGTTAACACATCATCCAGGTGTGTAACACTGAAGGGCGGCTATGCCTGCTATACTGATACAGGTATAGATACATTCCAACATCATGCCAGTTCTAGTTCATGTCAGCATCCGAATCTAGGAAACACAAATAAACAAGGCTAACACAACATCATGGCAGTCTGAGTCCTGGTTCAACATCCTGTATCTGTGGAAACACAAACAAACAAACAAACAAGGTCATCCCAACTTCATGCTAGTCAGAGCCTTGATGCAACATGTCCTCTTTGTCTGCATCTGAATCTAGAAAAAACAAACAAACAAACAAACAAGTTTAACACGTCATCCCAACATCATGCTAGCTCTACTCCTGGGTCAACATGTCCTCTTTGTCAGCATCCCAATGTGTGGAAATACAAACAAACATTAAACAATCTTCCTAACATCATGATACATTTTTTTTTTTTGATTGGCAAAAAAAAAGGCAATGTACATTACCATTCAGGTTCTGAATCAACCCCAAAAAGTACATATTTAGCTACCAACAATTGAGGAAAGTCAACTACTGTATTTCCATCTTGGACACTTTGATAGATACATATCAATGCAATGATTTGATTAAGCTGAAAATTCATTGTTTAAATTATCAAATTGCCCTGCCTACATTGTAGTATGTTGACTTTGTGCTCTGAAGACAACATATACAGCTGTCACAAGCTTTTTTGTTGCCACTGTAATAAGTGTAAAGATCAAATCAAATTGGTGTGGCCAAACTAGGACATGTTTCCAGTCCAACACTGGGAGAGTCCTGAGCCTCACCTGACGCAGACCCATCGTCCATGGAGGGAGAGGCCAGTCGGGACCGTTTCCGGGGGAGTCCATCTTCAGCCGCAGGGGAGTCCGGGGGTTTTCTTTTCATCTGTACGCAACAAGAAAATGACGAGTTAAGTACCATTTTAGGGCCAAGAGTTGGTTCCAGAAAGAGGAAAATGACCTTTGCCATTGCTGTAGCAACATTAACATTCTGTAGTTTAGCAAAAAATGTCAAACATGCCTCTTGGAGAAAACAAAACAAAATATTACAATTAAGCAGAGATTTTAGACACTCTAGATGTAGAGCCTTACCTTGACATACATGGCAAGAAAATAAAATTCAAGATGTCACTTTGAGCGAGAAAGATTTAGCTAAGCTCTCAGAGCCAGACACTCAAGATAAGGAATGTTCCATTGAAGGCATAATAGGGCACGAAAGTAAAGTCTGAAATTAGTAAGAAGCCACACAGACAAAGAAGAAGTACAATCTTAGCTTTAAGACACTCCACATAAGGAGTCTTACCTTAAATGAAGGCATGCGAGGCATGGCTGCCCTGATGCCCAGACCAAGGCCCCCTAACCCTGAGGGCCCAAACGGACTGAAGCTGTCCATGTTGGAGATGCTGGGAATGGCTGCCGGCTGCTCGAACAGAGACTTGGCCGGCTTCGGTTTGACCTTGACTTCCGGCTCCACGACCTTGTCCTCGTCCTTCTCTTCAGACTTGACTGGAACCTGAAGAAAGAAGAAAGAAAATGTCTTAAGAAAGTGTGCAGGCTGCCTATAGTATTGGCTATATGAGAACAGGACGTGCATAAATTCTGTACATGAGCTCAGGATTTGCAGAAGTTTGTTTCCTTCCCTTTTTTAGACAGAACCTTGGTTTTTCCCTTCCCTTGAAGATTTTCTTAAAGCCCAGAACCTGGACCTTAAGTGTTTGCGTTTATCTTACCCTCTCCTTTAACCTTCTCCCTGCTGCTGAACCCCATAAACATTACAAATTTGGTGCCAAATGGCTGCCTTAGCAGGCTGAAGGTTAAGAGGGAAGAGACCAAACTGACTCAACCATTTTGCTGTTCAGGTGCTTTTTCTTTAATCTGAGAACTAACCTTACTTTAAGTGTTTGTGTTTTTTTACTTTGGCTTCCTTACTTTAAGTGTTTTTTTAAGGATTTCTTTACCTTGATTACCTTGATGACTTTGATTTATGGATATGCTTTTTGTTTTTTGTTTTGACGTATCGGAGTTTATTTGACTGTTGTCCACCTTTTGTTGTATAGTCAGACTAAATGTAACCATGTCTTGTCCTGTGTAAATGTATGCTGTGCCCCATTGGAAGGGTCCTTTTTCTTTAATCAGAGAACGAACCTTACTTTAAGTGTTTGTGTTTCTTTACCTTGTACATCTTTTATGATTTTTTAGATGTGTTTGTGTCATATGTCATGTTATGAGTATACTTATGACTATAGGCCATCGAGACTGAAATAAACAATAAACAAACAAAAATTTACCTTGGTTTTCTCCTCCTCCATGTCCCACCAGGCTTCGAAGGCCTTGAAGGCCGAGGACTCGACCATTTTCCTGTTCAGGTCCTTCCTCATGATTTCCTTCAGCTCCCAGACGACCCTCTCCATCACCCCGTCTATCGTCGCCTTGTGAGGGTCAACCTGTAGAATGGAATAGTGTTATTGAAGTGCTCATGACACCAAAATATGACTAACTGATTGTAACAGACACATTTACAATAAATATGCACGGTTCTCCTGTTACATTTGAAATTTTGTGCCTTGGAAAAGCCAGCACAAGCCAGTACTGGCAGACGATTTGCATCTCTACATTTCATTTTTGCGTTTCTGTATTTTTCCTGAGCTGATGTCACCCAGTGATGTCAGCTCAAGAAAAAGTCTCAAAAATTCACTTTTATAGAAGGCCATACAAACTCAATTTCTCAGTCATCATGATTGAAACCAACTTCAAGTGACTATATTGTATGTATGCTTTTGTGTATTTTACAGACTCTTTTTGTGTCATTTGATCTTTAAATAAACAAATAAATAAACGAACCTTTTCCGCGGGCGGGACGTACCCAGGCGGCGGTACCGTGGGGTCGAACACGGGCCGCGGGCCGCCCCACGGTCGGAAGTTCCCGCCCTGCCCGAACGGGCGCGCGCCGTGCTGCATCTGCGGCCGTAATGCTGGGCTCTGATTGGTGGATGGGGGCGGGGGGAACGGGAAGGGGCCTTTGGGCTGCTGCTGGTTGGAGGAAAGAATGAATGGTTTACTTATTTGCATATCAATCAAAAGTTTAAGCTTATAAACCTGCAGTCTATATTTTAGTGTCACTGACAAAAGGTAGTGGATGCTACTTATCCAGTTGCTTGAGTGAATTTTTTTTGCATATCTTTTTACCTGGATATCTGGTTTATTTGATCATTTTGATCGGGTCAAAAGTGCATCGCAGCTATAGGCTGAATTGCGTACTTTTTACATGTTTAAAAACTGTTGGCATTAGGCTCTTCACCGATTATCTCTAATCTTATCTTTCTTAATTAACAATATAAAACACAAGAAACGCTACCTCACAACTTGACAAGGTACATATATACATTTTACAGCTGACATTCACTGTAAAATGCTACCATCAAGCCCCAGCATCAGTGTGCAAGCACGTCTCACCCTCTTTATGGGGAACAACAGACAATAAACCGGATGGAGAGAGAGCTAGAGATTCGCAAAGTGAGAAGATTATGTAATATTTACCATGTTGTTGTTGTAGTTGTGCATGCCAGGTCTCCACAGGCCCATACGTGCCAGGTACTGCTGCTGCTGGTTCGGTAACATGGGGTTGGTGAAGTTCCCGCTGTAGGGGGGCATGGAGGAGGGGGGGAGGGGCGAGGGCTGGGAGGAGGGGGGGAGGAGGGGGGAGGGGGGGANTGGTTTAATTTGATCATTTTGATCGGGTCAAAAGTGCATCGCAGCTATAGGCTGAATTGCGTACTTTTTACATGTTTAAAAACTGTTGGCATTAGGCTCTTCACCGATTATCTCTAATCTTATCTTTCTTAATTAACAATATAAAACACAAGAAACGCTACCTCACAACTTGACAAGGTACATATATACATTTTACAGCTGACATTCACTGTAAAATGCTACCATCAAGCCCCAGCATCAGTGTGCAAGCACGTCTCACCCTCTTTATGGGGAACAACAGACAATAAACCGGATGGAGAGAGAGCTAGAGATTCGCAAAGTGAGAAGAGGTAAGTATAGTTTACCATGTTGTTGTTATAGTTGTGCATGTGAGAAGATTATGTAATATTTACCATGTTGTTGTTGTAGTTGTGCATGCCAGGTCTCCACAGGCCCATACGTGCCAGGTACTGCTGCTGCTGGTTCGGTAACATGGGGTTGGTGAAGTTCC
>NW_017803490.1:10180667-10200014 GCF_001625305.1 Branchiostoma belcheri | reverse complement strand
GGGGATGTTAGGGGGAGGTACGCTGGGGTTGGGGAGCATGGGGGGAGGTAGGTTAGGGGGTGGGAAGTTGGGAGGGGGTACGTTGGGGGGGTGGAAGGGAGCGGGGGGTGGGTTCACAACCAGTTTGGACTGCTCGGGGCTGCTGAGGGGGGACAGGGACATTTTGTCGTCATCGTCTGAATCGTTTCCAGAGGAAATGTCCATGTCACCCTCCCCCTTCTCCTCATCCATGACTGGGGTGGGCACCTGGGGGAGAAACAGGCACTGATCAATCTGTGCTGTGGGCACCTGGATTAGAAAAACAGGCACTAAGCAATTCTTGCAGTGGGCACCTGGATTAGAAAAACAGGCACTAAGCAATTTGAGCAGTGGGCACTTGGATTAGAAAAACAGGCACTAAGCAATTTGTGCAGTGGGCAGTGGGCACCTAGGGGAATTTTCAATGTCATTCCAAACTGAAGGTAACAAGTGTTCTTTGCCTTGGGTTTATTTATAAAATGCTCAAATGATTTCAAGACTTCCATCTTAATTCATTAAACCATGTATGGAAACATAGAAACAAACATACATTAAACCACTAAAAATACAAACAAGAAACAATAACATATTTTGTCGGACATGATACCCGTTGAACTCATATGTAGAATCTTGATAGACTGATACCAACTAGTAATCTTACATTGCAAGTGTTACAATCATTCATTGTGTAATAAACTTTGACTTGACTATCACGTATCATAATACAATATTAAGTACATAACAAACCTCAGCGTTCCTGTCTGTCACCATGGTACCCGTCTCCTCCTCCCTGTTGTCCCTCTCCCTGTTCCTGTCCTCATCACTGTCTGCCAGCGACCCTGGGGATATCTCCTCCAGCAGATCCTCAGCCTTCAGCAGCTGGAGGGAGGATCCGGAGGGGGTGGAGTTCTGGGGAGGGGGGCGGGGGGAGGAGTCGTGCGGGGGGGTGAAGGACTCCAGGGGGGGCGGCGTGGGGGAGCGGTCTAACCCCCCGCCGCCGCCGGCAGCCTGTTTATCGTCCTCGCTGTACGCGGGCGAGACCGCGCCGCCGAGCGCGGGAAACGTTCTCTGTTGCTTCAGCAGGAGTTCGATGCGCGAGTCCAGACTCAGGCTGCCCTTCGGGTCCCCCGCCGAAGTTTTCTCCGACGCTCCGTTCTGCGCCGGGTCCTCCTGCTGCAGGGTTGCCGTAGCAACGCTCGCATTCGCCGTGGTCGTTGCCGCAGCAACGGTCGTGTTCCCGCCGGAATACTGCGGCGTGTTTCCATGGAAACCGACATTTGGCGTCCCGGTGTAGTAACTACCTGGCGTGTGGACTGGATAGTTCGAGGGCGGTTGCGTGCCGGTGCCACCTGGGTAGCTCTGCGGCGTCTGTCCGGCACTGTGGAAGCTGGACGGCGTCGGCACGTAGCTGGGCGTGCTCTCCGACAGTCCGGGCGTGTTGCTATGGTAACTGTTGCCATGGTACCCGCCTCCCTGCTGTCCTGAGGAGGAGTAGCTGGAGGGGGTGTTGCTGTAGTAGCCCTGGTCGTCCATGGGGCCGGCGGGAGGGGGGCGGCCGACGTAAGAGTTGTGGGGGACGTTCTCGTAAGGAACGAACGGCGGGCCGCCGCCCGTCTCGGAGGAGAGTCTCCGCCGGGGGTCGCTGTAGTAACCCCCCTTGGGAGCCTCCTGCCGGGGAGGCTGGTACACACCTGTGGTGGGGATGGGTTTAGTTCTCAGTAAAAAAAGTTTGTATGTGAAATACAGGAATGTGTCACTCTTTACTGTGTAAGTTTTGATAGGATATGATAATAGCGTTAATGGCCCGCCCTTTCTCAGTGGATATGGTGTGATAAAGCATAATATAGCCGCTACAGTGTTTGGAGCAAGTCAAACCACATTATTTCCATAAATAAAGAATCCAAAATTACAAAGTCCAAAATCAGATAATTTCCTTGCTGGTAGTAAAAATGTATATTTCGGGCAAGTAAAAAGTTGGTTCGGGCAAATGGAAAAGACCTTGTACTAGGGCAAGTGGATTTTGAAAACTTGTCCAAGCCTGTAAAAAAATCCTTCCATCATGATGAGAAAATATGACACCATCGAAATAACAATTTTATTAACAGACGTTAAGTTTTTCTCACCTGGTGGCACACCTGTAGGAACACCTGCCGGGTGGACCTCAGGCTGGGGCACAGGTGGGTACACGGGAGGAACCACTTCGTGCCTGGCAGGGGGGAGGGGGGCAGGAGGGAGCGGGCCTTCTGGTCTGTGGTGGGCCTGCACGGAAACATACATGGTTGTCTCACTAACAAACAAACAAACAAACAAACTCTCCTATCTGTAAGTTTGCTTTTCAGTAAGGCAGTTTATTGACCATGCAGAATAACAAAACTGGTTGTAGAAGACTATCCAGCAGACAATAATCACTAACAGAAGACAGAAATGTCATTGGCCATGTATTAGATAGATGACTCAAGAATATCTAAAACTGCCTCAAACTGGAGACCTGTTTGGAAAAGAAAAAGAGGCAGACTCAAAACCAATGCAGAAGAACTGTGTCGGATGACCTGGTGTCTATGGGACTGTCCTGGAGATCAGTAGAGAAGGTGTCCAAGGCTAGACTCAGATAGAAGGAAAATGTCAATGATTGGCCTTACATCTCGCAAGGGACGATGAGGATAAGTAAGTCTGAGGATAAGTAACTCACCTCAGGCATGATGGGAAGGTTTCGCTGTGGCGGCAGGAAGGCGTGGGGTCTCTCGTCCATAGACAGTCGGCGCGGGTCGGACTTGTTGAGCTGCGGGGGGTCCTGGGCCGGCTTGTTGTGCACGATACTGTCGTACAACTGCTCACGGATCTTACCTGGAGAGGAAACACAGCTGTCAATCATTATCTTATCCCCTACACAGCCCTAATTTTACTTGAATCTGCACATGCAGGTGGTATTTCCAGCTCTGCAATTATGTACAGCAGACATGAATGTGTCTTTAGATTTGACAACCCTCACAGTGCAAATATACGAAGTTCCAAGACTCTATCTAATACTAGTAATAGCAACTCCAATTGTGGATCTCAGTGAACTCAACTCTGTCTTATCTGTTTCAAGAAAAGATACCAAAAGCCCCATCTGATTGTAATATCACTCACTCACTCACACAAACACACACACTCACTCACTCATTTCCACATGCTGTGAGCCTTTATGTTAGCCTTTATTGTTTAGTAAATAGAATTGTATGATCTATTCTGTACTGTAGTTTGCAGGCATCTCCAACCCACCCTTGGAGTCTATCTGCACACTGATGATGTTCCCCATGACGGAGGTTCTGTGGAGTTTGTTGGAGGCGTCCTTGGCAGCCGTGGTGGTGGCGAAGACAACCTGGAATGAAGGAAAGAATGAATGGTTTATTCTGTAAAAACTTTGCAGCCGATATGCTGAAATACGTTTCACTTACAAACATGAACTAACACAAAACTCACTTCAACAGATAACATAAAATATTACAAAGTGTTAACAATGAAATAATAAAATAGCTAAACATTAGTTGATTTAGCAGTTAAATTAAAACAACATGTCATTTGTTCGTATTAATCAGTCTTAAACAGGGACGATACAGGGCTATTTTGATATCAAGTAGTGCGGCAAGGTGCAAGAGTACAATGTACTTAGCTTCGGTTAGGGACATCCCTCGGATAGGACATTAAAATTATGGAGATCCCGTGTTTGGGAGAGCCACACCCCGTGTACGTTAAAGAACCCACCACACTTATCGAAAAGAGTAGGGGACCTTCCTGGTGTGAGTGGTTCAAACCTTACAGTCTGGTCTTACACAGCTTGTACATGTACATGCTGGTGTTATCATGAAAGTTCACCTGTGTTGGTAGTTACATGTTTAAAGTTAAAACTTTTGGTCCAACACAGAAAATTCTCTCACCTAGAGCTTTCGACCAGTCACTCTGGTCAGCCATGTGACAAGCCTCACTGGGTCAGTATACTGAGGAAGACCAAAGTGACTGGTCGAAAGCTCTAAGGGAGAGAATTTTTTGTGTTGGACCAAAAGTTTTAACTTTAAACATGTACAAAACTGGTGTGTTACACCTAAAGGCTGTTTACCGGTTATGCGAAACAAACCAACCTTGGCGAGTCCGAGATGTTTGCGGGTTTTTGGGTGGTGGTAGATCTTCATCTCCTCCACAGTTCCAAACTTCCTGCACATGTCCTGCAGGAAGCCCGTGTTGATGTTGTCGTTCAGGTTAGAGAAGGTGATCTGTCGACGCGGCGGGGAACCTACGTAGAACTCATCAACCTGAGGGGAGGGAAAATGTCAAGACTATGCATGATGTACCACACGACTTCAATGTTGATAATCATCAGTTATACAAAGTATTATTGTAAATATTTAAATTCATTGAGCTGAAGTCTTTAATTTGTCATTGTAGACATGATTCTAACTTATTAATGATCTACTATGAATTATTTATGTTATTGTAAACAAGCATTGAAATTCAGCCTTGTTCGTCGTGGCTGCCAGTTATACTGTTGATGATACAAATAAACCAATAAATAACTAATAAACTGGTGGAGACACCAACTATTAAGTGCAAGTGCTACCTAATACCAGCTCAGAAAAAAACAAGAAACACTTTCAAACAGTCATGCCTTCAAGTACTACCAGAGTCATCAGGTAAGGATTGAGGGGTTCAAAAACTTAGTTTTTCCCTAAAACTATGGTAGAGTGTACGTGGAACTTGTTGCCACCAAGCACACTTGGGGCATCACCTAAATAGCTCTACAGTTAGATGTGCAAAGGTTAGATGTGTTATGCAGAAGGGCGCTAATATCAGCTACATGTACACAGGCATAGATACAGACCTTGAACTTGGGTACCGGCAGATCGGCCGGCTCGTTCCGGCGCCACAGTCGCGACAGGCGGCGCGGGTCTCGGACGTGGATGGGAGGGTAAAGGTCGGGTTTCTGGGGGGGGGGAACAAAGTCATAAAATTATTGTCTAAACACAGAGAAAAACCTGTACACACATTCATAATCAGGGCTCTCCCCAAGCAAGGAAGCAAGTCTTAGCAAGTTAGCACCCCTCCCAAAATGTTCAAATTTAGCTAGTACATGTATACAGTTTTCTCCTAGTATTTTCATACCTGTTGAATTGAGTTGGAGAAAAGTTTAAATTAAAGTACAAGTAACAGTTTATATTTTCCTTATTGAGTGTAACTGATACTGGTAGCACCATGATACAGCCAGTTAGTGAACAGTTGTTCTTCTGATTGTTTCTCCATGGTTTCTAAGGCCACATTACTAGTAATTCTAACTTGTTGCTTCTTGGGCCAAAATACTGCTTAACTGGAAAATCACCAAGACAACAAAGTCTGAGGGTTAAGTCTGTACCAGTGTACCAGTGTACCTTGGTACACAAAGTTTCAGAGAGTCAGTGAGTGAATCAAGTTTTCCTCCTAGTTTATAAAGTACTTTTTTTTTGCTGCTCAATTTTTACTCAAAAATCCTGAGAAACAAGAAAAAAAATCAGTGTGCTGTAACCAGACACCAAAACAATGTTTGTCATTAGCTGAAGAAAGATAGCGGATGCGGTCTAAAAGCTCCTACGCTTACAGAACTTTGTCGTGCGTAACAGTTTAAATCCTTCCTTTTAAAATGTTGGCTAAAGTCAATACTTAACAGAGGCACAACTTCAAGTTGGAGCCGCAAACGACCTTCCATAACGAGTTGCTGATTACGTTACAAATCTAATTGTTTACAGATGACTAGAGGTTGCTACAGTGTTCGCTACTTCATAATCAGATGGGCCAAAAGGGGCTTACTTGGGGTGAAAATTGCACTACACTTCATTCTTTGATTGTTATTCAAAGTTAAAACTTTTGGTCCAACACAAAAAGTTCTCTCACCTAGAGCTTTCAACCAGTCACTCTGGTCTTCCTCAGTACACTTTAGTCTTAGACAGTAGAACTTTCATGATAGCATCTTTGATTGTTGTTGGCAGGTAATCGAAGGTATATACTTTGGGCATACTATCCTATATTTTCCCTGCATATTGAGCTTTTCTAACTTTGGTTCATGGGTTTTGCAGTTCTAGAGGCCTGAACATTTTCAGTGTTTCATGTTGCCAGGCAACTTCATTTATAAGCCAATAATCTTCTGTTTTCAAACCTGGCTCTCTTTATCCCTGTAAATGCACTTGAAAGTAGTTGATGGGAATTGGTGCACTGGTGCAGTTAATCAAAGGCCCTTCTTAGAAATGCTGCATAAGCATGATCCTTGTTTTTACGAAAAGAATTCTGAACTGATGCTTCACCAATCAGAGCCTCAGAGGTGTGGCCAGAGCTTTGTGAAAATTTTCTTTGGTATCGAGATTATCTAAGTAATACCAACTTTGAGAAAGGAGGTTCTCAATCATGGAATATCCTCATTGTGACTCTAGCTCCACATATATACTCTAGGTGCAGGTTTTGGTATTCTAGATATTGTTGGATCCGGATTTGGTCAGGAATGTGCTAAAGTGGGCATGTTGAGCTTAGTGAAAATTTCCTTTGGTATCGAGACTACTCTTTGATACCCAGATACCTTCTGTGGGAAGGGAGGCACTAACTGTTATATCCTCATTGCGACTATAGGTTCACATGTTGTACTCTCGATGCAGACTGTAGTATTCTAGAAAATGTTGGTCAAGAATGTGGGTATACAGCTAGTAAGCACGTTGAGCTTTGTCAGCATTTACAGGGCACTGAAGCCTGGTTAGTGGCATGTGCTATATGGGAAATGCTATAGTATATAGGTGTGAAGCTGAAGCTGGTAAATAGGTGCGAAGTAGAAGTTGGGAGGGGCAGATTAATCTGAAAACCTTCTAAAGTTTTGTGTTGCTGAAATGTTGGATTCCTGCATGTTATGATAAAAATGTCTCCACAGGTGTTTTTATAGTTAAGCTGCTTTTTAGGTACTCTTGTGGGAGTTTTGGGACCAACGTGTTTGAAAGTCTTCTGCCAAACTTGGTATAACTTGAAGACTTCTCGAAGAAGTCTTCAGATAGAGATGACATGTTACTGAACACTGTGTCACTTTGCTAGGTGGTTAGGCCTAGAAAAAAAAATGTTGTGTTTCTTGTTTCAGTCCCGAAAAAATTAAGGTCGGTAGGTAGGGATTATCTTGGTGATCTCTAGTGATCCAACTTATACAATACAGTTTAACGAAGCAAAACTTGCTTGCATGAAGACACTCATATTTTCAACGTCAATGTTAGAAAACCAATTGTACAATGTTTCATCGCTGAGGTGTCAGATCAAAAGGTTGATCAGCTTGAAAATTTATGTCCCTTGCAGGGGTCCATCAAAAAAGTCTAGGGTCGGCAGGTTTTTCTAGGGTCGGTCAGGAAACATAACATTTTTTTTCCTTAAGGCCTTATCAACACCTTCTGCAAACCGACACGGAGCCCCCCATACGTACCCACGGAGCCCCCCATACGTACCCCCTGCACCACCCCATCGTAGCGGTAAACTTTGTCGAGTTTCTGCTGGTGCCCCCCCTTCTGCAGTGCCGGGTCCACCAGTAGTTTGTAGGCGCGCCAGTGGCCGTGGTGCCCCGCATGGCCGCCTTTTCTCTCCCCGTGGCCGCCTCGGCGATCCGGTATCCCGTTTAGACCTGCGGAAAAACACCAAAAAAACCGTCAGGGGCGAAATTTGCGAGCAAGAGATCGAAACTAGAGAGGGAGGGGGGTGCACACACACACACACACACACACAACTCCGAACACATGAATCCAACCCACTATTGCTTGATTCCGGTTTTCGGGACGAGTGAACTGCGCTATCCATCGTTTTGGACTATCGGCAGACTCCGGGCCTCTGGGCGATCACAGTGCGACCATCGACTGAGAGATTAGCCTCGTGGCACAAGAGCCT
The DNA here is from genome assembly GCF_001625305.1 of Branchiostoma belcheri. NCBI lineage: Eukaryota > Metazoa > Chordata > Leptocardii > Amphioxiformes > Branchiostomatidae > Branchiostoma > Branchiostoma belcheri. The sequence continues at coordinate 10,192,091 of NW_017803490.1, read as the reverse complement.
GGACGCAAAATTATGTGCGAAACTCGTAACAGCCCGTCGGTCCTTTCCTCTGCCATTGCAAACAAATACCCAGGACCGCGAGACCGCCGGGAGTAAGCATAGCACGCTGTTCGACTGTAGATTCGCGTTACATGTAAACGCCCTATAATCTATCTTTAGATGATAAATATACAAATAAACTTACTTTGTTTTAAACAATATTGATATTGATTAATTTTAAAGCAATAATCAGTAAAATTAAAGCTTCGTTTTGAAAATATAGTGTTTGGGACTTGATTCGTAAGTATGGCTACCAATAGTTCCCTTCATTTGCAACCTAATACAATACCTGCAGTGGATTACAAGGCGGTCTGTGATTGGTGGCGCTAAAGCGCAGGCCTATCGCAAAAATTGTTGATCGGGGCACGATTATGCCTCTACTTTGTTCGCAAATGACGCTTAAAACAGTACACATGTAGTGTGTTTGTGTCAGAAATACGATAAAAGTGTGAAGAACTCGAGAAAAGGGCATCAAAAAGAAGATAGTCTCGACAAAACTACCCCAAAGCGGACATGCCGCCATTTCGACCGCTGGCCAATCAGAATCGCCGTTACAAAATAGACTGCGGCACACCAACACATTCATCATCTAAGATAGTAGTGACGGTAGAAAGTATGCGTCTCGGTTCTTCTAACGTTGGACAGTTTTCTAAAACGTTTCCGAAACCAACTTCTTGCTTAATCGATAAAGTAATGTTGTGTGATGCTTCCTGCACAATTTTAACGCCGTAGTTTGTTGTCAAGCTAGGATTTTGTAGTCTTTTTCCCATGAAAAACATAGACATAATTTCTGGCTGCTTTGATGTGCCTGAGCATGGAGGTCTTTTTACCTCCATGGCCTGAGTGACCTTGAAAGCTCTATTTGTTGACACAAATTATAGAAAAGAATCATAGTTTGGAACGTAAGGACTGTTTTGGATCCATCCTGAGGAAAATTTTTTGTAAGAAGAAAATCTGAATAAAGAACTTTTCTATCTCTGTTGTCTGAGTTTTATTTAAAATTATCTAAATTATACCTACGGGGTATTCTGAATACCCATATATCTACATGTATGACTGTATCTGTGTTGACAGCAACTCTAGATCAGTACAGCTGGTATAACCTAAAATCTCCAAGCAGATGTATCAGTGGCTGCAAAAGACTACTATCAAATTGGCCAGGCTGTATCCATTTGATACTACACTGGCTGTAGCCTCCATAGCATGCCAAAAACTGGGGGTCTTCAGGATCTTTTATTTGCTATTTTCTGATTGCATATAGACAGCATAGCCGGCCTGGTTGAATTACCCCCGTTTCTAGAACTGGGCTAATCAGAAAACAGCAGAAGACCACCAAACCCCAGTTCTATAAGCCTGCTACGGAGGCTAATCAGAAAACAGCCGAAGACCCCCAAGTTCTATAAGCCTGCTTCGGAGGCTAGTATGGCTGCTGGATACAGCCTGGCCACTGATACATCTGCTTGGAGTTAAGGTATAACCACCCTTCTGCATAACACACCAATTCAAGACAAGGCAGCATCCAGTTTATATACAATGTATTACACTGAATCACCTGTTACACCTACCTTTGTGCATCTAACTTACATGTACCTTACATGTATGTCACACACCTACATTGTACATGTAGTTCCATATATAAAATTTTATTGCCATTGGAAGACTTACTTTATATATGTAAGAAGCACAGATGTACATTGTATTAACGTTAATATAGTAGACTGGTTTGCAATAAAATAAAGTACAATGTACTTACACGGTAAATTCCTGTTTGATTTTTTTCAATCATAATTAACTACTGACAAAAGTAATGACTGATAAATACAAGCTGAAGACTTGTAACAGAAATCCACATCTTATTTACAGTTGTGCAACAAAGGTCTCTCTTAGTGTAGGAAATAATTGATACATAACTCATAACGTAATAAAAATACATATAGGCAAAGCCTATTGAGTCATATTGATCAATCCTTCAGTAGAAGAATGTCATTTGATGCAGCTAAAACTCAAATGAGACATATTTATATTTCATTTTTTCCTCTTGGAAAAATCACAGCTTGCCCATATGATAATAATCCTGGTCAGGTGACTTCAGTTGTCCAATCGTGTTGAGCCGCAGGTGGTTTGTAAGTCCGGCAGGTTGCTGATGACCTTGATCATGATGACTAGATGACCTTGGCACAGGTTCTATCAAAAGTCCTTGTAATGTTTGATCCTAGAAAGGCAGAAAATTTGAAAAAAAAAGTAAACACTGTTGCATGAATAAAACCAATTTCTTGTATCTGTAGTTGTTAGTAGATTTGGGGGTTCAAATTCAAAGTTTGCAAAACTGAACGCCCCCCTCTCCCTTGCTACAGAGTCTCCACCAGTCTGAGAATAACTGTGGGTTCAAAAAGTAAATAAAATTTAGCCAATAGGGAGAATAATTGACTAGGGGAGTTTAGCCAGTGTAGAGTTCATTTGCCCTCTTGTGGACTGACTCTCCTGGCCAACTATTTCCCTTTTTTTACCAAATTCTAGGATCCGCACCCCCGTAGGAAGGCCTGGTGGAGGCTAGGATCCGTACCCCCGTAGGAAGGCCTGGTGGAGGCTAGGATCTGTACCCCCGTAGGAAGGCCTGGTGGAGGCTAGATCCGTACCCCCGTAGGAAGGCCTGGCGGAGGTTAGGATCCGTACCCCCATAGGAAGGCCTGGTGGAGGTTAGGATCCGTACCCCCATAGGAAGGCCTGGTGGAGGCTAGGACCCGTACCCCCGTAGGAAGGCCTGGCGGAGGTTAGGATCCGTACCCCCATAGGAAGGCCTGGTGGAGGCTAGGATCCGTACCCCCGTAGGAAGGCCTAGTGTACGCTAGGATCCGTACCCCCGTAGGAAGGCCTAGTGTACGCTAGGATCCGTACCCCCGTAGGAAGGCCTGGTGTACGCTAGGACCCGTACCCCCGTAGGAAGGCCTGGTGGAGGCTACTTGCTACCCACCTGTAGAGTAGAGCCCTGCCCTGGTTGTTCCCCATGGCCAGGTAGCCGCTGTGCGGGGAGAAGTCCAGACACTGCACACGCTTCACCGTACTGTCTGCCTCCGGGAAGTTAGAGAACACACTCAAGGTCGGCAGGTGCACCTGAAGGTCACAAGGAAGGAAAAGTCAGGATTCAGAGTAAACTTATCAGTTTAAGGGCAAAGATAAAATGCTAGTCATAATATGAAATTAAGGGAAGTAACGTTACATGTACTAGAAAATTTGAACTACAATCATGTACCAAGAAACCGACTTAAGAGACAGAACGTTGTGTATGCAATTCGTGTCATGTACCATTCGATTGAGTACAGCATGTTCTTTCTAGTACTAGGAAACTTCATTGTGCAGTGTGCACCATAATGTGCAGAGATGCCTTGAAATCTGGAAGTGGTTTTAACAATTTCTTCTCAGACCAGAGTGGAAAGATCTAGTGCATTTTACCTTTGTGTTGGAACAAAAGTTTTAACTTTAAACAATTTCTTCTCAGTTTCATTTTAACAGTTCCTAACTTCTTGCCTAACTCAACTCACCAGCCTGGCTGCCTTGAACACCTCCCTGCTGCACATGGCCAGGACCTCTCCGCTGTGGTTGAAGCACGTCTGAGTGACCGGTGTTGTCAGGTTCAGAAGGGCCTTGAGCGGCTTTGGGTAGGAGCTAGCTAGCGTGGTCTGTGTGTCGTAGATGTTCACAACGCCACTCTGGGACCTGGGGAACACACAGTCATTTATTTGTTAGCTTGAAAGTTCATCTTGTCAACTTGATAGAAGTCATTCTTAAACAGGTTTCAACTATTGACTGTTCAACTGCAGTTTCTGTCTAGAAATGAGCAATCCACTGCTAACATGACATCACAGAACTTCAGGTACAGTTCTGGATAGTCCACAGGTATCCAGGACCTTGGGAAAATGTATGTTCTTGGATACACGGAAAATATCAAGAACCGTGTCTGATTCTATCCCTAACCCATTCAGGCATAGAACTAGACAGGCACAGTTCTGGATACAATAGAGACTATCCATAACCATGCCTGATGATCCTAACCCATTCAGGCATAGAACTAGATACCGGTAGGCACGGTTCTGGATACAATAAGGTACTAACCCTGTAGCCAGATACTTGTTGTTATGAGACAGAGCGATGGTGGTGGCATGTGTGCAGCCGTCATCTATAAACTTGTGGATGCAGTCCCTGGTCCCCACATCCCACACATACACCTCACCTTCATCTGGGGGACAGAAAGTACAAACGGACAAAACTAGGGTTATACACTTATACTGGTAGTAAATTAGAGAATGTATATATATATATATATATATATATATATATATATATATATTGTGTACTCAAATTTGATGTAATGTGTATGTCATAATTTTTCATGTTGTATCATATTTGTGTATGTTATGTACTATATGTTACAACTTAAGACTCCAGGAAGAGCAGTGACATCATGTACTGTCACTAATGGAGGCCTTTGAAACAATAAACAATATTAATCAGTGGTCGAAATACTTTTTTTCAGTACTCTGCAATATTGCAGAAGAGTCAAAATTTTGTTCTGCAAATTGGAAATACTTTCTGCAAATACACAAGCCTCCATATTACAACCTTTCTGCAAATACACAAGCCTCCATACTACAACCTTCTCAAACCAATAATTCCTTTTTTACATCATATATAGCTTTGTAAATCTGTACAGTAGCATTACTGGACTGCAGGAGAATTTCAGGTTTGTAAGCATAAACTATGGATTGATATGCAAATTAGTGAAGACAATTTTTTGGAAGTCCAAAAGGAAACAAAAGTTAGACAAGTCAAGACAAGGATGATGCAAATTAGTGAAGAAGTTCCTGTTGTTTCAGAACAGTCTGTCCCTGGGGCCTGGGAGTTTTAGTTTGCTAAATTGAAAACTAATGAATCTGGAGCCTATTTTTCCTTCTGCAAATGTGCAGATTGTATAATTTTTTCTTCTGCAATCTTGAAAATCTATCTGCAGATTGCAGACTGCAGGCAGGTATTTCGAACACTGTTAATATTAACTTGCATAAACCCAGGCAGTGTGATGTTACATACTACACGTTCATGTAACAATCCAACTGAATTTCCAGATCTAATTTGCTTAAAATGAAGGGACTTATATTCACCCGATTTACTCAATGAAACTTTGCTTCTGAAAATCCTTGAAGTAACCTTTCAAAGGGTTTGAAATTCAGATATCAGACTTAATGGACTTGCCAGCAGTGGACCTTGATCTTGAGAACAAAGCCGAGCAGCATCGTCTGAGGAAATAGGAATTAGTTTCAAGACGATACGTGATCTTAAGGAAGCCACCTCACCTCCTACTGAGTACAGGTGTCGACCGTCCTTGGAGAAGGTCGCCGCTGAGACATCGCTGTTCATCTTAAGACTGCTCACACATTCCTTTGTCTACAGAAAAACAAGAACATTTAGCAAGAATCGATTTGCAAAGCAACTGCACAATGTTTACCGCCAGACAGTCTAGGTCAACAAACTGTTAATTATTCTTACTCAAACACATTTATATTCACATTCATACAGAGTCGGCCCTCCATCTCTGTCCTCAACTTGCTACATGATGTAACCCAACACCACAGGGTGTCTGCTACAGCACCAGTTACCATGGTGACAGACCTCTGGTCCAGCCTTATAATTACCTTAGCAGACAGCAGATGCAGGAAGCCGTTCTTCCCCAGAAACAGCAGAAATCTCCCGTCTGGAGACACCTCGAAACGGGGCAGACTCGTGTCATCTACACCTACAATAAACAAATAAACAAACAAATAAACATCCACACAGACAGGTTCTGGACTCAAATTTAACATTCTTATTATGGTGCTGTCATCTACACACGTTAACAAATATTTCATTTTTTTTCTGACACTCAGATGTCAAGAATATGAAACATACGTAAACCTACAAAAATGTTTAGGTGCACTGGTGCATCCACAGAAAAAAATTAGGTGCACAGCTTCAGTTTTGGGTGCACCCAGTATTTTGGGCCCTGTATTCTGAGCCTTGCAGGAAATTATTGGTTCAACTGTTGAGAACTATCCAGAACCGTGCCTTTATAGCTCTATGCCTGAATGGGTTAGGGTTAGGATCAGGCACTGTTCTAGATAGTCCCAATAGACCTATCCAAGAATTGCGCCAGGCACAGTTCTGGATACGCATATGGAGTACACAGAGCTGTGCCTGACTGAGCAGAGTTCTGGATAAAGCATGGTTCTGAATATTCTGAACCTTGCCTGAGCACACGGGTCTGGGTACACGTGGAGTATCCAAAACCGTGCCTGAGCAGGGTTCTGGATAAGGCACAGTTCTGGATACAACAAGAATTCCACCCACCTCTGATTTTGGGTATCTTGCTGACCTTGCCAGCAATCATGTCGTACACATAGAACCACCGAACAGTCGAGGTGAGAACCACCTCCCTCCCACAGGTGGTGAAGTGAGCCGACCTGATGGGGAACTTCTCCAGGTGTAGCGTCTGGATCTTTGGGTTGTTCCTGCCATCTACCTGGGGGACAGTGGAGTACATGCACACATGTTAATTAATGTTGAGCCAAGGGCTTCCTACAATGAACAACACTTACATGTAAGACAAGGAGAGGGCAAAATCCAGGACAGACACAATGATGATCAGTGCTGTGTGTGTGTGTGTGTGTGTCAGTGACAATTTCTGTATTGCAGTTTTTAGGTGCTTTTGATGAGTCAGATAAAGAAGCAGTTAGGAAGCAGATACGAAAAAGAACTGTTTTTTTACTGTATACATTCAGTTGGAAAACTACCTATAATCAGCAGATTCACTTAATTGACATACTGATTAGCAGTTTGACTAATTGATATCTGCCTGTTGTACCTGGAAGAGGGCGAGCACGTCCTGAGCTGCTGTCAGACACACCTGTGCTGAAGGGTGGAACTCCACTCTCCTTACCGGGCCCTGGGGAAGGAAAAGGGAAAGTGATCTTGAAGCAGTGTTGCTCAGTAAAAAGCTACTCTCTCTTCCACTGGTCGGGACAGAGAAGACAGACGCTATACTATAGTATATTTACAGGTTCATTGTACCAGGGAAATTCCCCTAGCTCTTTTCAACAAGTACAAAGAATAGTGGACCAAGGACTGCAACCCTTTCCAGTAGCATGCATGACTGAGGCAAAAACAGCCAGGATTCGAACTCCCAACCTCTTGGTCCAGAGGCAGTGCTGCTAACCAAGTTGAACTACACATGAAAGGAAAATACACATAATTGATTATTATGCAGTCAAATTTTTTGCAGTGTTCAATGTTCTCAGTCTCACCTGGTGTGGATAAGTCTTGTTGACGTCGCTGCAGCGTTTGATGTTGATGTTCCCCCGGGGCAGAGCTGTGGACTCTGCCAGCAGGTCTCCTGTGTGCTGTAATAACTCCTCATCACTGTCATCTGTACAACAACAACAAATAAATAAATAAACAATGGTACAGATACTACAGCCGGCAGACCTGTGTGTTATCAATAACAACTCCTCATCACTGTCATCTGTGCAACAACAACAACAACAAATAAATAAATAAATAAAAAATGGTACAGATACTACAGCTGGCAGACCTGTGTGCTATCAATAACAACTCCTCATCACTGTCATCTGTGCAACAACAACAACAACAAATAAATAAATAAATAAAAAATGGTACAGATACTACAGCTGGCAGACCTGTGTGCTATCAATAATAACTCCTCATCACTGTCATCTGTGCAACAACAACAACAACAAATAAATAAATAAACAATGGTACAGATACTACAGCCAGACCTGTGTGCTATCAATAACAACTCCTCATCACTGTAATCTGTGCAACAACAACAACAACAAATAAATAAATAAATAAAAAATGGTACAGATACTACAGCTGGCAGACCTGTGTGCTATCAATAACAACTCCTCATCACTGTCATCTGTGCAACAACAACAACAACAAATAAATAAACAATGGTACAGATACTACAGCTGGCAGACCTGTGTGCTATCAATAATAACTCCTCATCACTGTCATCTGGAGGAGTGTCCAGGTAGTAGGGAGAAACTATGAGAGTAGATAATCATGAAAGTTCATCTGTGTTGGTAGTAATCATTGTAAAATGTTGAACTTTAGTGCAACACACAAATTATAGTACAGAGATCAAATTTTTTCAGAGACCACTGTCGCCTTCATCTGGATAATTAATGACCAATCAATTCACAACGTGATCTCTATAAGTTGTGTGTTGGAATAAAGTTTGTTTTACCCATGAGAGTAGATGTATACAGTGAAACCTATCCAAGATCACTTAGGGACCAAGAAAATCTGGTTACAACGTACACTGACAAACTGACATAAAAACATGCTAAAACTAGTACCATCGGACTGGTGCTGCCGTTTTCTTCCGCGTGACGTTTGTGCCCAGGACGGAACGTCTGACGTCTTCTCAACCCTGAAACATGAGAGACACTAGGTCAAGGTCAAGTTATCATCATTGCCACGGACAGTTTTGTTTAGTTTTGGCACAGACCAGTTTGATAAACATTTGATTTTGTTCCACTTAGATATGTGTAAAGATGTGCACATGTAGTATTTTTAAACAATTAAGACATGGCATGTGTAAGATCAATGGACCTATACCATTATTACGTCACAGTTTGTTTACCTGTTCTAAAGAACATTCTAGAACGGTCAGTTAAAGAATAAAGATCATTTCAAAGTTTTCAAAGTCAGGTACGTTTGATTTTTGCTGCGTCTAGTTGTGTTGACCCAGCATTACATGCCGTAATGGGTGATTTAGTTGTGACATTAGACGAAAGTAGTACTGTATAAAGACCTTATATTAGGCTAACGCTACACAAACACACACCGCGCTACGCACCCCTGTACAATATAAATGTTGATTGACCGGCATTCATTGCAGTAAACAAACTGTGACGTAATAATGGTATAGGTCCATTGCATGGCATTTCAATCCTAGAAGAAACTGTCCCATATTGTTTGTTAGTTGTTTGGCTGCCATTGCCAATATATATAATGTATATTATACCTTGTTCTGCTGTCATCATCATCATCATCGTCCACCCATGCAGCTTCCCTAGTCTCCATGACCCCCAGACTGTCAAGGTCATCATCATGATCAGAACCCTACAGGGGAGATCAGGAGCAAAATTACAATTATTAAATGTTTCTACATGTCACAGCTGTTACCAATACAGTGTACTTGAATAACTCCTCCTTATTACAAAAAGTAGGCTTATGGGTTGTTGTTGCTTTTGCCCCGTTATAAACTTTGCTGTTTTCTGAGTCTATGTCAGGTCTTCTTGTAAATAATAGCTTCTTCTGAATAATGAATGCAATCATAATAATTTGTACCCCCCCCCAACCCCACCACATCCATAGTGACCTCCAAACCCACAGAATAGTTCTAGTGATACTCTAAATGTTCTTACCTCCTCAGACTCTTCCTCCGCGTCTTTAAGTCTGTCCACCGGTTCCTCCGTCCGTCTTCCCAAGACCAGCTCCTCCAAGGCGGCCTCTTCTTCAGCCTTCCGAGCTGCTTTCCACGCCTTCTTGTCTTGTGGCGTTCTTAGAACCTTCTGGGGGCTCTCTTTGTTTTCTTCCGCGTCTTGGGTGTCTTGTCTCGTCGTCTGAGACGTCTTGTCCTTCCTCCGCGCGGCCCTTCGGAGCATTTTTGCCGATTAAAACACGACGGAAAATACGGAAATGTGTTGGTACATTCACACGTGTGGGCTATGGGTCAAAGGTCAACTGTAGTCTCCCACCATAGTTTCTGTGTAATGGTTTCTTTTCTATTTCTTATTTCGTCCCCAATTATAGTTCTATTTCAACAGCATTTTATACAAATTACAGATAAAAGATAAAATTACAGAATTCTTTTATGTGATTATCTCCTTTTTAGTGACTGGGCCGTGTTTTACTTTGGGTCCTGTTTGAAAAACGCTGGTGCGAGACAGTTGGATTCCATTGGCAACCAAAAACAAAGATGGCTTCCACCGATTCAGTTGAAAAACTGGCATGAAGACTTTCAGTTGATTTTTTCGCCTCAGAGATCGAAATACTCCACACAGGTATGCTGTTTCGCTTTATGATGTCTATCTTAATTTTTGTCACTGACTTTTGAACGATTAATTTTGCGTAGTTTGGTCTCAAATGCTGCAAAATAGTTTGTTATAGGGGTATTCGGACTTAGCTGCCCTGCCCGGTCCACCTAAACCGCTGACCGATGTTATTCATCCAGTGAAAATATCATCGTATTACGATCACTGTACAGACTTTGTACTAGTACTATGTGTTACACCTGTAGTAAGATATAAGTACACCTGTACTAAGGACACCTGTAGTATGTGTTGTTGTTCGTTCGTCCTGTAGTATGTACTAGTACACCTGTGGTACACCTGTAGTAAGTACACATGTAGTAAGCACACCTGTATTAAGTACACCTGTGGTACTCATGTAGTTTGTACTAGTACACCTGTGGTAAGTACACCTGTAGTATGTACTAGTACACCTGTGTTACACCTGTAATAAGCACACCTGTGTTCCCCATGCACAGCCATGTCGCTGGTACAGACACCTGGGACGGAGCCGCCCATGTACCTGCAGAGGCCGTCCTCAGGTAGATCTCAGGTAAGACACACCTGTTCCTGTACCTGTAGCTGTACTGTACCAGTGTTAATTTTTGGTTTTCAAATTATACTCCTTTTCCAATTTTTTGTGTACAATACTTTCACAGCTACAAATGGCTGACAAAGGGCCCAAACAATTTGTGATCACTTACTATTAATTAACAAGAAATATATTGTATGTGGTGGCCAAGTAGACTATCTCTGAAGACAATTGTCCTATTTGTAAAATCAGTGGGTGGTAAGCTAGTTCTAAGTCACCAAAAACCTTGGCAGCGTGATTGAAGTTGTATTATAGAGAACTGTTTATAATAAATGTAATATGGCTGCTGTCTGCTTTAATAGCCCAACCATGCACTAGTATTAAGTAATACAAATTTGGACCAAATGGCCACTACGTATACCTTAGCTGACTGAAGGTTATTAAAGTAATCATTGAGTGCCGGTCGTGTCTTGTACATGTACCAGGACATTTCCCACGTGTTGGCGAGCACTTTCCGCGAGCTGTTCACCCGCGACGTCGTGACACCCGACACCGTGAAGTACCTCAACACGAGTCGTCATGGAGACGATGTTTACCACGAGAGATACGTGGAAGATCTCAGGAAGGTGAGCTGTTTTGTGTCTATATTAAGTTTCTAAGCCTTTACCAGTCTTGGGGAGGCGGCTGGAAAGAGTAGAAATCGGCCAAATAGAGAGATAAGCATGGCAA
>NW_017803490.1:10167121-10180647 GCF_001625305.1 Branchiostoma belcheri | reverse complement strand
CATGCTTATCTCTCTATTTGGCCGATTTCTATTGTCCATTGAGAGAACCACAGTGAACTGTTCTCTCAAGGGACAAACTCCCCTGGCATGTTATCTCTACATTTCTACTCTTTCCAGCCTGGTAGAGGCTATATATTAAGCACCAGTCTTGAAAAAGCTTTAAACTTAAAACTTTAAAACTTTCCATGTGTGAGAAATGGAGCAGTACGTAGGAAGTCAATGACGGCATATTTTATGGCTCTGAATATGTTATGGCGTTTTATAACATTAAAGATGTACATGTAGCTTCAAAAGTGTAATATATCACATATAACTACCAAAATATAAGCAAGTCTCAGCGGCCCAGTCTCAGAATACACTGTGTGTGTGCTAATTGACATACAACATCTACAGGTACTGTATCTGTCTTTCTTGTATGTCAAGTACATTCTGTAGTGTTTTCCTAATTTGGATTACATCAAAGTTGAATACATTCTCTCTGTTCAATTAATAGTAACCAACAAGTAGATCAATGAACCAATAACCTCGGTCATCTGAAGGTTAGACATCCAGGTAATAAGATAAGACAAGAAACAGGTACCCCATCAACTGGATATGATTTTGGAAACGGTCAGACGTTTCAGGTAGCATCCACCAGCTTTCGTCAGTGACACTGGAGAGTTGACAGTGTCTTCACTTATTATTATAATTATACATTAAATATCAAGCAATAGTTTGCACTAAGTATCACTGACGAAAGGTCTTGGATGAAACGTCTGGCCGTTTTCAAATTCGCATCCAGTTGCTTGAGTAACTGTTTTTTTGGAATAACCTCCGACAGATCCAGGCAGAGCGAGAGCGGAGAATGCAGGAAGTCTCCATGTTGGAGCGACACATCATCCAGGCTCGAGCACGGGCAACCTCCGCGGATGAGCGGGCACTGAACAGGGTCGCAGAGGGCTACAATACTTACCACGACCTCGGGCTGCCACCAGGTCAGAAAACCTCAAAAGTTTAGTACAAGACTATCAGCTAATTAGCACAAATTGATTAATAAAATAACCTCCCTCCTTGGAAGGTTGTAGTAGTACATGTTTTGAACGGGCACTGAACAGGGTCGCGGAGGGCTACAATACTTACCACGACCTCGGGCTGCCACCAGGTCAGAGAATTTTTTTTTTATGTCCTAATGTAAACAATAGCCTGGGTTGTAACATTCCTAGCTAATCATTGGTGCACAGCAAAGTTGCAAAGTTCTAGCCACATGCAGTCCTGGTGGTGGAAAGAAGATGCCGGTGTTACTCTTGTTTTGAATGACTGGAGGTTGTTGTCAGTGATCAGGCCGACCACGTTGTCTGGGAGACTGTTCCAGATGTCAACTGCAGTATGTATGAAGGTACTGCCGGTGGCGAATGTATAAATTATTATATTGCAGACTCCTTCTATTGCCTTTTAGTAAGTTTTACTTCTCCAGCTAAAATCAAATATCCATTCTACAACACCTACCACGAACTCTGGCTGCCACCAGGTCAGAATTCCTCCTGATGTTAAATCAAAGTTTATTGCGCTACAATCACATCAGGTAGAATTAAGTGTTAATGTTGCATGTATATAAGACTGTACATATATGCTGCTGTTATAATAGTGTGTAGGATTGATTCAGCAGTATGCATATGGGTAAGGGGGTGAAGTCTGCCATCCCTGATTGCCTTGTCTTGCCCCCCTCCCTTCCCAGTGCGTTCCCATTTCTGCTACCTGCTGGACAGTGATCTGCTGAAGAGACACGGCCTGCTGGTGCCAGAACACTTCTCTACACAGGAGCCTCCACCGCAGAATCCTCCTGAACGTACGTACGAGTTAAACATATACATGTACATAATATACATAATACATACACAACTTTATACTTACACACGGGCTGCTGGTGCCGGAACACTTCTCTACACAGGAGCCACCACCGCAGAATCCTCCTGAACGTACGTAGTTACTAGATTTTAACTTTTACTATAATATGCATCATTGTAGTGTCTGGGAGGGCAACTTGTAAAGGTGTTAATACTGTCTGTTTTGCAGTCAGACCTTTGGCTTGTATACTTGACAATGTGTAGAATTCCAATAAACAAATAAACTTCGTGAACGAAATGTCTCAGAGACACCTGAGAAAAAAGAGACACCTGAGAAATCCTAACTTCCTAAAAGGGTATGTCTTCATTTTTCAAGACACCTTGAACACACCTCAGGTACAAAATCATGTTTAAAACAAGATGAAACCAAGTAATTTTTGCTCCCCTCCAAACAGCGGTGGAGCTGCCCAACTACGCCCGGGACACCCTGACCTTCCACGAACACGTCTCCACCAGCCCAGTGGATGATGGGTATGATGATCCAGACGAGCTACCTAGGAAAGAGGTGAAGAGGTCGCCCAAGACCAGGGTAACTCCGGAGGAGAGCAGACCTAAAACTGTGAGTGTGACAATCTACTGTTTATTATGTTTATTCTGTTTACCCTTCCCAGAAAAAAGACATTGCTTTTGCTCTGTTACTTTTTCTTCTCCAAGCAAATAAGGTCAATGACCTCGACCAGAGGGCCATCACCATGGTAACTGGTGCTGTAGCAGACACCCTGTGGTGTTGGATTACATTATGTAGCAAGTGGCAGGACAGAATTGAAAGGGCTGGTCTCGAATAAGAATAAACAGAGCATTTTAGATTGTGGGGCTAGACCATGTGAAGATTATAACATTGTGGATTTGCTTTGCAAATGTTACCTTAAAAAGTTTGTAGTTTCTTTCTCATGACATGTATGTAGCAATTGGCAGGACAGAATTGGAGGGCTGGTCGCCATGTATTTCGGTGTGCTAGAACAAAAAAACAGAGCAGTAGTTTGTTAGGTTAGAACATGTGAAGATAAACATTGTGTAATCGTACATCGGCAAAGGTTAGTCATCCAGGTAATAATAAAGAGATGCCAAAAACAGTTCCTCAAGCAACTGGATATGATTTCGAAAATCATATCCGGTTGTTTGAGTAAGTGTTTTTGGCATTGTGCATTTTTGGCATTGTACATTTTGCTTTGCAAATGTTACCTTACAGTTTCTACTTTTTGAATCATCTTCTTTATCTCCTTTGCAGATCAAAGAAGGTCTGCGGGAGGTTTGGAAGGAAGCCATGCCGCCGGTGTCTCGAGTCCAGGAGCGCTCGGTGCTGGCAAACCTCGAGGAGCGGCACAACTTCCTGAGGAACCCTCGTCACATCCCGCCCTCGGCCCCACACGGAGGGAGGACTCTGGTGAAGAAGAAGAAGAAACTGCCCAAGCTGGTGGGGGGGAGGAGTGTGTATGTGGAGGAAAGGTTAGACTATTTTTTTTTAATAATTAACATTTAAAATCATTTGTTACAGTAACTGTGATTCCTAATTTTTCACGGTACTTTTATGTGCACTGTTTTCAGTGTCACTTCTGTTCCGTGAACTTATCATAACAGTTAACATGTCAAATAATTCCTGGACTTTCTTTTTCCTGCACCTGTCGCCACCGTGAATATATAGTGCCGTGAACATGTCCACTTTCCTTAGACTGTGAAATTTTGCTGCGGTGACTATAAAGTGAATTACAATAATGTACTATGTCAGATATTTTTTAAAAAATTATGTACTATATTATTTATATCAGCATCAGCTCACCAGACCAGTTATTGTGTACTATATATATGTCAGATGTTCTTGTGTAATATTTTGTTAGTTAATGTGTACTTTGTACTATGTCATCAGCCCTGCAGAAAAAGAGCCTGCCGTAGTTTTTGTGGCGTCTCCTTCAGAAGTCGTCTTCAGACAATACAGCGTCGGACAAGTCTACGAGGTAACTTCTCTAACTCCTTAAAGTTCAGGCTAGAGTCAAGAGAAACACCTTAAGATTTTATTGTCATTTCTTGCCTTGTTACAGAAGAGTCTTAACCCTTGTCCTGCGGAGCCCATAAATAAGGTTGCACATACAGTACCATCTATATAGCACCCTGTATATGTAAGATTTGGGGGTATTTCTCACGCAACGCATCACACCGCAGCGAAACGCATCAAATGTGGAAGTAACTACTCCACCACGGGACAAAACAAATGGGTGGTCTATGACCTGATTAAGACTTCAAATGATTGAAAAATATTGTATAAAAAATGCCAGCAGGACAAGGGGTAAGAAAGAACATTCTTGCAGTTGAGAGACTAAAAATGATAAATCGATAAATTATTCCAAAATCATCCCAAACTGTAAGTACTGATGTCGTCTTCAAATTTCCTCCTTTAGATGATCTTGGACTTGAAGAATGTGACGACGGCCAGTCGACAGTGTCGAGTCATTCCTCCTAAGACGTCTTATTTCTCAGTTGGTCTTGGTAAGGGCTGCTCGGTTTTAATAATCATATATATATTATATTATGATCATAAATAATGATAGATAATGACAATAAGATAAGGGCAGCTGTATTTCTATCAGTATTGTATGGCCTAGAGTTGCTGTGTAGATTGAGGTACTTTAATGTAATTAGTTGTTTCTTTAATTCTGTAATGCTTTGCCTTTGTGCACCTGTTACAATTGTTGTTTAAGTTTGAGTTTATTAGGATCCACATTGAGCATACATTCACATGACAGTAGCTATTCTTCCTGTGGTCTGTTCTAATGCACAGTCATACAAAACACAGGGAAATATACAGAACAGTTACTTAATACAACAATTGTGAAGTAAGGTAACACACAACTTGTTAATTAACATATTAGGCCATATACATCAACAACAAAGAATTACAGCTTCATATCATTCCAGGTGCTACAAATCCTGTTCAAAAATCTCTTTTTATGAGCAGTTGTTTGGGGTGTCTTAGTTAGTGCTTTTGCTATTGTGCAATACACTTGTACTTGACCTGACTTGCACACCACTTCCCTTCCCCCCAGGCCAGTTCCCGGGAGACCAGGGCATCGTGGCACCGGGCATGAGCTGCCAGTACACCGTCCGGTTCGCGCCGGACTCACTGGCGGACTATGACGACTGTGTCCAGGTCCAGACCCAGTCTGCCACGCCCATGTACATCAAGATTAAGGGCAGGAGAGAGCCCCCTGCCCTCACACGTGAGTACTGCAGGATCTACTCATGACGCATAACCCACAGAACATTGCTGTTTCTAGTGTAACAGTTGCAGCAGTTTCTCTAGAAGGGAATATCTGTAGAATAGCTAGTCAAAGGCTAAGAGTTCTGTGATGTTCTGTATAGAATATCTATAGGTGATGTTCTTTATAGAATAACCAGAAGTGAGGTCCTGTACATATAGAATACAACACAAATGTTATCGCGGCCCGGGTATAATATAAAATATAGAATATCCAGAGTTATGTGATGTTCTGTATATAATAGAATAACCATAGGTGATTTTCTGTATAGAATAACCTGAGTTCAGTGACACTCTATAGAATAAGGAGTATTCTGTGATGTAACTGTATAAAGAATATCCAGAGTTCTGTGGTGTTCTATAGAATTACCAGACTTTTGACAGTTAGGTTCTGTATTAAGTAACCAGAGGTCCGTGATGTTCTGAAGAATAACCAGAGTTAATTCTGTGATGTTCTGTAGAATGAGAAGACTTCTTTGATGTTCTGTGGAATAAACAGAGCTCTGTGTGATGTTCTATAGAATAACCAGAGCTCTGTGTGATGTTCCGTAGAATCACCAGTATTCTGTGATGTTCTGTAGAATCACCACAGTACCCTGAACATTCTGTATTTTCAGTACCATCTGTGCTAGACTGTGGTCACTGTTTAGTCGGTGGCTGCAGAGTTGTGCAGTTCCTCTGCAGAATACCCCAATGTTCTGTAGAATAACCAGAGTTCTGTGCTGTTCTGTAGAATAACCAGTGATGTTCTGTATTTCCAGTACCATCTGTGCTAGACTGTGGGCACTGTTTAGTCGGTGGCTGCAGAGTTGTGCAGTTCCTGTGCAGGAATGATGGAGGGCCCGGACGCTTCTGCCTCATGCCAAAGAACCTCTGGCCTACTGCAAACTACAGGGTGAGTTTGTTTGTTTGTTTGTTTGTTTGTTTGGGATCTCCATTAGTGTGAAGTTCACACTACTCTTCCTGGAGTCCGTAGTAAATAATCAGATAATAAGTATTAATTTTGGACCATCGCACACCGGGGTGTGCCCCAACACTTTTTTGAATCCTAAGAAGAGTAAGAACCCTTTGGTGTGTTGGATTATTATAAGTAAGACCATCTATTGTTTGACGATGTATTCAAACCTGCTTAATTGTGGTCTCTTGAGATCTGTTGTACTTTTAAAAAATGATGTGAGCTGCTCTCTTGTCCCTGTGTGTGCTATCATATCAGGTACTTCTACGTATACTGGCTGAGCAATACTGAAGAAAAATTCCAAAATCACAGTTTCTCATTGCAAGTAACAGGATATAGTTTGGCTGTCAGTTAGTAACTGTTACTGTGGTATGATCTTATTACCTGGATGTCTTAACCTTCATTGATGCGGAATGAGAACATATAAATCTCCAAGCAGATTCTATGGTAGCTTTAAAGACAGCATCAACCTTGGGTGGCATATCGACCCTCTCTGGCCAATGGATACTGCCTGGCCAATTTGATACTGTCTTTTGCCACCCTAGGATCTGCTTGGAGATTAGAAAACAATTAACAGTAACTGTTGTTCTATATTGTTCCTGTTCTACAGAGCATCTCGACCCCCGGCCGTGTGGAGCTGGCCCCGTTCGAGGTGCGACCTGCTGTGTTCCAGCTCATGCCGGGGGAGGCCATCCTGCTAGAGGTCAGTCAGAGGGCAGGGGTTAGGGGTTGGAGGTCAGGGGTCAGAGTTTAACATCGAGTTCAGTTAGACATTGTTATAGAGCAAAAGTCTTTTCAGAGGGTCAGAGGTTAGTTTGGGGTCAGGGGTTAATATAGAGCAAACTCTTTAAGGGTTCAGAGTTCAGTTGGGGTCAAGACCTGCATGATTTGTGTTTAAATGTTACACTGATCCAGTTTCCTCTTTCCAGATCCTGTTTGCACCAACGTCCATCAAGACCTTCAACCAGGCTGTCACCATGGTGTGTGACAACTGTCAGGTCAAGCACTTCACTGTCAAGGGTAGGTACAGTACAGCTTAGTACAGCACAGCATGGTATAGCATGTCAAGTACAGCTCCCTACAGCACTGCACAACACTGTACAGCACAGTACAGCACAGCCAGGCTGTCACCATGGTGTGTGACAACTGCCAGGTCAAGCATTTTACTGTCAAGGGTAGGTACAGCACACCATGGTACAGCATTTAGTACGGCACTGTATAGCATTGTACAGCACAGTACAGCTCAGTACAGCACAGCCAGGCTGTCACCATGGTGTGTGACAACTGCCAGGTCAAGCACTTTACTGTCAAGGGTAGGTACAGCACAACACGGTACAGCATTTAGTACAGCACAGCCAGGCTGTCACCATGGTGTGTGACAACTGCCAGGTCAAGCACTTTACTGTCAAGGGTAGGTACAGCACACCATGGTACAGCATTTAGTACAGCACTGTACAGCACAGCCAGGCTGTCACCATGGTGTGTGACAACTGCCAGGTCAAGCACTTTACTGTCAAGGGTAGGTACAGCATTTAGTACAGCTTAGTACATCACTGCACAGCACAGTAAAGCTCAGTACAGCACAACCAGGCTGTCACCATGGTGTGTGACAACTGCCAGGTCAAGCACTTTACTGTCAAGGGTAGGTACAGTACAGCATTTAGTACAGCTCTGTACAGCATTGTACAGCACAACTAGGCTATCACCATGTTGTGAGACAACTGCGAGTGTCAATAGTACATGTAGGTACAGTACAATATAATGGTATATACACTGTAGTACATCACTGTACGTACAACACATTGCAGCACTTCAGTATAGCACATTACTATATATAGTACAATACAATACAGTACAGTATAGTACAGCACCTCACCTTTACCTGCCTGTTTGTTACAGGTGTTGGCCAGATGGCAGGTGTGGAGATGATGTTACCTGTTTGTTACAGGTGTGTGAACAGGTGTGTGATGTTGTGTTACAGGGTGTAGGTCAGACGGCAGGTGTGGAGATGATGTTACCTGTATGTTACAGGTGTGTGAACAGGTGTGTGATGTGTGTTACAGGTGTGTGAACAGGTGTGTGATGTTGTGTTACAGGTGTAGGTCAGACAGCAGGTGTGGAGATGATGATGGTTGCGGGCGGGGAGAGCGAGCCGTTGCCGGGGGAGATCCTGGACGCGACGGCCCGACATCTTGTCCGCTTCGACTCCGTGCACCCCATGACCTTCGCACAGCGCACCATGGCCATCAGGAACACCACGTGGGTTTTCTCTCTTTTTATTTTATCTACATGTAACATGTTGTAGCATAGTGATTACTAAATAGAAAGTTTCATGTTTCCCTTCGCAGAAGGAAAACATGTTCATCTTGTTTTTGCTCAGTTTCTTTTTCTTCTCAAAACAAAGTCAATGACCTGGGCCAGACGTCTGTCACCATGGTGAATTTTTGTAGATGGCTTGTTTCCATGTTGACCACGTCTGTGATTACTGTTTCTATGGTAACAGCTTGTTTCCATGGTAACTCTAGATCTGTCTCCATGGTAACCATACTTCCATTGAAACCATGTCCATGGTGACTGATGTTTGCTCGTTTCCATGTTAACTACGTCAATAGTAACTGTTTCTATGGCAATGGTTTGTTTCCATGTTGACTTCACCTATGGTAGCTGTTTCTATGGCAACAGCTTGAATGTTCCCATGGTAACTGTTTCTATGGCAACAGCTTGAATGTTCCCATGGTAACTGTTTCTATGGCAACAGCTTGAATGTTCCCATGGTAACTGTTTCTATGGTAACAGCTTGAATGTTTCCGTGGTAACAGTTTCTATGGTAACAGCTTGAATGTTTCCATGGTAACTGTTTCCATGGTAACAGCTTGAATATTTCCATGGTAACCACAGGGACGTGGAGCTGCCGTTCCACTGGCAGATTGTGAAGCCGACCCTGGAGCCTCCTGACGCCGGGGAGGGGGAGAAGGTGTCGGAGAACATCGAGTGTTACCCCGACGTGGGGACGGCCTTCTCCGTCATCCCCGAGGGTGGGGTCCTGCAGCCTAGCAACACGGAGGAGTTCCTCGTGACCTTTGCACCCACACAGGTAAGGTCGTCTGGCAGTCGGCATGGGGTGGGGGGATTTTATGGATAGTTCTAGAAATAATATGTATTCTAAATTTTCACATCTTTTATATGACCAATATCATATGAGTTATCTTTTCTAACCTGACCTTTGCCCTGTGTTGACCTTTACCCTGTATTGACCTTTGTCCTGAGTTGACCTTTTCCCTATGTTGACCTTTACTCTGTATTTAATTTTGCCCTGTGTTGCCCTTTGTCCTGAGTTGACCTTTGCCTCGAGTTGACCTTTGCCCCATGTTGACCTCTGCCCCATGTTGACCTCTGCCCCTTGCTCCAGGAGGAGACCAGCTACAACAGCGTCCTGCACATGATCCTGCACCACATCCCGGAGGTGCCCCACCCCGAGGACGACACCCCCAGGGACAGGCCCCCCACCCCCGAGGGGAAGGTAGACATGCACAGGCAGAAGTACGACATCCTACCCTTCCTCATATAGGCCCCTGTTGTATCCAGAACTGTGCTTTATCCAGAACCATGCCTTGGGCAAATCTATGTTGTTGTATGCACAGAGACTATCCAGAACTGCACTTGATCTTAACCCTAACCTTTTCAAGCATAGAACTAGACATGCATGGTTCTGGATACAATAGGGACTTGCATAATTATACAAAGGCCTCTAGGTGGATACTTCAGTAGGTCTTCTCTGCTTAGATGTCTTAACTAAGAATTCACTTCCTTTGATCCACCTGTAATCTTTGGGTCCAAAAGCAGGACAAAAAAAAAACACTACACCACAGCACCAACGTTAACCATTGCCTGTAACGGTAACTCTTGCGAGATCATGTTGTAAAGTGATTGGTCATTAATTATCCTGATGAAGGCGACAGTGTTCGTTGAAAATTTGATCTCAGTGTAACCCTTGCATTGTTCAACATTTTACCATCATTACTACCAAGTGAACACAGATGAACTTTGATGACAACCTTTAACCCTGTTCCGCAGAACCAAATTAACCTTTGACCTATGCCCTCCGCAGGTCGTCGGACTCGCTGGCGTCCCAGTCGTCGTCGAAAACCTCGGAGGACGGCCTGCGTCTGCGCGACGTCATCGCATTGGAGGTGGAGCTCAAGGGCACGTGTCGGACGTTCAACGTTCTCCTGGATCCCTACGCCATTATTGTGCCGGGGCAGCTGCTCATGTCAACTGTCGTCAAGAAGCACTTCAGGGTACGGCTTTGTTTTGTTTTTCAGTTTTAACCTCATTTTTCCCCGAACCGGGGGTTAGACGTGCTTGCAACAAGTGCAAGTCTTTTTGTTGAAGCAAGATTTTTACGGCTAAATGCCCTTCCTTACACCAACCCAAGCCCTAGTAGGTCCCAAGATCCCTCTAACTGAGGGATTTGTTTGTTTGCTTGTTTGTGTCTGCCTGTGGTCTTCACAAATCTACAAACCATGCGATACAGAAAATAGGAGACACGGTTCAACTTATCAAGTTTAACTTTTAGAATTTATCTTTTGATCAGTATCATGTTTTGTGTAACTTTCATCTGTTCTATAAAAAGTTAGAATAACACAACTTTCAGCACCAAGGAAGGGCCAATAGCAACCAGTGATTTGATTTATCAACCTTTGTTACCCTCTATTTATTCAATAATGTTTGTATGTTTGTATTTGTGTAGATGATCAACACGAGTCAGTGGATGTTGTCCTTTTCCTGGGAGTCTCTGAGTGACCCACACATCCTTGAGGTGGAACCACCAGCAGGGCATATAGGTCAGTTTCTATGTGTTTATTAAGTAATACTTATTCGAGTTCAAAGATCAACATGAAAACATGAGTAAGAGGGGAAAGTCTGTACTTTGGTTCACACAGGATAGTGTATAGTGGATAGTGTATTTTTTGGATAAATACCTGTGAATGCCACTTGAAACGTGTCATAGTTTTCAAAACCTATACAGTTGCTTGACTAACAATTTCCTTGTGTATTTCATTTAATATGTTTATTTGTATCTCATTACCTGGATGTCTAAGCTAACCTTCATCGATATATATGCAGTGTAGTTTTGCTTTTCTGCCGGTGACAAATATAAAGTGTAGTTTTGCTGTATCTCATTACCTAAATGTCTACCCTTCATTGACATATATTCGGGTATATTGTGTCATATATTAACCTTATTGAGTGTAGTCTTGCCGTTTTGCTGTTGCAGAAGCAGGAGATGTGATGGAGATGCAGTTGAGCATCACTGGCGGGCGGCCGGGAGTTCTGGAGCACAGACTCCTCTGCCACATCCAGAACAGGAGCGAACCCATCAGTCTCTACATCAGGGCTAACATCAAGGTAGGATCAGGAACAACTTAAGGACCAAAGGTTTCGGGGTTCGAATCCAGTCTGGACTGTAACAGTTGTAACAAATCCTTTCCAGATCCTTGAGTAACTGTTTCATTGTGTATCTCATTACCTGGATGTCTAACCTCAGTGACCCATTCCGGCCAACATCAAGGTACGACCATGAACAACTTGAGAACCAAAGGGTTCGGGGTTTGAATCCAGCCTGAACTGTAACTGTTGTCAATTGTGTACCACTGGTAAGGGTCGCCATATGTGTGACCTAAACCATCTCGCTGATTTTCCAATTAGAAGTGGTTTTGTTTTGATGTGAACCATGTTTGTTTATTTGTTTGTTTGTTTAGGGCCCTGAGGTGATCATCGAGACGCCATCGCTGGACTTCGGGCTGGTGCAGCCGGGTGACGTGGTGGTTCGAGAGATCCACATCCGGAACACGTGCCAGATCCGCGCCGCCTGGTCGCTGCAGGAGAGCGCCGCATTTCTGGAGGCCGAGGACGGAAATGTGGTACGGTTCCAATATACCAGCTTGTCGTTATGCTTGTTAGGCTACACTGACTTAATTCTATGGATGACATCCTCTGAAGACCGCCAAACTAGTACGTGCAGGGGAATTTAAAAAAGTTCAGCCAAAAAAAATGCTACTAAAGTTAACTCGCAGGAATACAAAGCTGGGATTGTGAATTTACAGCTACTGTAGTACATAGCGACTTTTACGACAAGCCGGCACATGCTGGCCTTTTGTAGCATTTATGAGTCGGCACTGTACTGAGTTTTTGAGTTCTGTGGAGCCTCGGCAGCCTGGGTGCCATCTTCTGTTGTTACCACCAGCTCCCTATTGCTGCTAGCTATCATGGACAACAGACAACACAGATTAAGACTAGACAAGTAACATTTTGAAAGCAAATGCATAATGTTTACCTTCGGACATGGTCTCCTCTGTTAATTCTTACTCAAACACATTCACATACATGTACTACAGTGACTATAGTATCATGGTGACAGGAGCAGAGCAGACCATGAAATTGCAACATTATGTAACACAACACCAGTCACCATGGTGACAGACGTCAACAAATCGTCATTGGTCAGGTCAGAGGTCACTGTTTGGAGAAGAAGAAGAAACTGAGCAAAATATATGTTTTCCTTCGGTAAACATAATTAAGGCACTGTTCCAAATCATTATAGTAACCTATAACCTTTTGTGTCCCTCCAGCTGGCGAGTGAGTTTGAGCTGACCCCATCGTCCGGCGAGCTGCCCCCTCTTGGCTCCCTCGCCGTCCGAGCAGTCTTCAAACCCGCCCGCTGTCGGAGCGTCCGAACCGTCTTCGTGCTGATGGTACCCAACGGGCCTGACAGGTGAGAAGTTACCATGGCAACAGAACATAGGGATGAAAACGTGCAGCATGTCGGCAGGTGCAAAAACGTGCTTAGTCAACATGAGTGGCCTCACTTTTCTGCAACACCAGAAAGCTTTATCAAACAAGGGATAACCAAGGAATTGTGCACCTGAAGTGATGACACATTTGAAGTGATTACAGTTTGACAGTGTGTACAAGAAGTGATGATACAAAGTGTACATATGAAAATAATGGTGACGAATGAACAAATGACAGATCTAGAGTTTCTATACAGTTACTGTTATACAGAGTGATGACAGAGTCTGTATGACAAAGTTTGAATGCATTAAGTCATGACAAAGGCCCCATTTTCACTAGCTAAGGGAAAAATTGTCCAAATAGAGCCAAATTGATTCGCTTTCAATTCTGACTATTTTACCCTAGTGAGAATGGGGCCAAAGTGTGTATGCATATTATGTTCAGATGAAGTGATGACCATGTTGGTGCACATAAAGTAATGACTGGACAATACACATTTGGTGATGACTACATATATGTTGGTGCACATAAAGTGATGACCTTTTTGGTGCACATAAAGTGATGACTGTGTTAATTGGTACTCACTAAGTGATGACAAGACATGCACATAAACTGACAACTGCCCTGCCCCCCCCCCCCACGA
>NW_017803490.1:10166164-10167101 GCF_001625305.1 Branchiostoma belcheri | reverse complement strand
CCCCCCCAGCCATGTCGCAGCCCAGGTTGAGGTCCAGACGCCGCAGGTCTGTCTGATGTCCTGCCAGCTGGTTATCGACGAGATCTACACCGACGTTCCCGTACGCCGCGAAATCACGCTGCTCAACCAGACTCTTCTCGAGACCGACTTTGCATGGGGACAGGTGCGCTGTTTGTTTGTTTGCTTGCTTGTTTGTTTGTTTGTTGATGTGACGAGAAATCACGCTGCTCAACCAGACTCTGCTCAAGACCAACTTCACATGGGGACAGGTGTGCTGTTTGTTTGTTTGTTTGTTTACATGTTGGGAATGCATGCTGTCCATTCAAACTGCCTAACCCAAAGGCTGCACCCCAAGCATACAGGGTTTGCATGAATAGGGCTGGAATTGTACAGCATTTCTTCTCTCTTAAGTCAGAAACATCAATGCTAAATATAATTAGAGACAAACTGGACTCACTGAGAGTGAATACTGAAATACTCAATGAATGGAAGAAAGCAGGGGTTACCTACATGTAGCTATAGGCTGCTCACTGCATTCTTAACCCCATTTAGACTGTTAACAAGATAACTGCAATGTTAGTCTAGGTTCCATCCCTTCTCCCCAAGTCAGAAACATCAATGCTGGAAACAAGGTGGACTCACTGGGGGTGAGGACTAACTGACCCAATAGGAGAAGCAGGAGTGGTCAGGAACATTGTCTACTTTAAAACCCGTCCAAAACCAAGATTAATAGATAAAACTAAACCTGTGTTCTCCCAGCCTGAAGGCCCCCACGCGGACCGGTGCAGTGTGGAGTTTGGGACCCCCAGCGGACACCTCGGGCCTCGGGAGAAGGTCAACATCACTGTCACCTTCACAGGACATACACAGGTAACTAACTAGAGCTTGAAATACATTCCTGTCCCTGTGCAGTTGTAGGCTTAATGTTTTCTGTATT
>NW_017803490.1:10162741-10166144 GCF_001625305.1 Branchiostoma belcheri | reverse complement strand
ACACAGGATAGTGTATAGTGGATAGTGATTTTTTGGATAAATACCTGTGAATGCCACTTGAAACGTGTCACAGTTTTCAAAACCTATACAGTTGCTTGACTAACAATTTCCTTGTGTATTTCATTTAATATGTTTATTTGTATCTCATTACCTGGATGTCTAAGCTAACCTTCATCGATATATATGCAGTGTAGTTTTGCTTTTCTGCTGGTGACAAATATAAAGTGTAGTTTTGCTGTATCTCATTACCTAAATGTCTACCCTTCATTGACATATATTCGGGTATATTGTGTCATATATTAACCTTATTGAGTGTAGTCTTGCCGTTTTGCTGTTGCAGAAGCAGGAGATGTGATGGAGATGCAGCTGAGCATCACAGGAGGGCGGCCGGGAGTTCTGGAACACAGACTCCTCTGCCACATACAGAACAGGAGCGAACCCATCAGCCTCTACATCCGGGCTAACATCAAGGTGGGTCAGGGAACACCTCCGGACCTAAGGGTTCTGGGTTCGGATCCAGCCTGAACTGTAACTGTTTCCAATTGTGTACCACTGGTAAGGGTTGCCATATGGGTGACCTAAACCATCTCACTGATGCCTAAATCCATAAGCAAATATGCATCAGTCTCTACATCAGGGCCAACATCAAAGTAGTACCAGGAACACCTCTGGACCTAAGGGTTCGGGGTTCGAATCCAGTCAAGACTGTTCATGTTGTTTATAGAATTGTATTTCACATCAGTCTGTACATGCAGGGCACAGCAGTCATACTTTGGTGTGAGATTACATGATTTAGCAAGTGGCAGGACAGGGTTGGAAGGGTGATACAATGCATACAATCATACATTTGATGTGAACCATGTTTGTTTACTTTGTTTGTTTGTTTAGGGTCCTGAGGTGATTATCGAGACTCCGTCGCTGGACTTCGGGCTAGTGCAGCCGGGTGACGTGGTGATGCCAGCCTTGTTTGTTTACTATTTGTTTGTTTGTTTGTTTAGGGTCCTGAGGTGATAATCGAGACCCCGTCGCTGGACTTCGGGCTGGTGCAGCCGGGTGACGTGGTGGTTCGGGAGATCCACATCCGGAACACGTGCCAGATCCGCGCCGCCTGGTCGCTGCAGGAGAGCGCAGCTTTTCTGGAGACCGAGGATGGAAACGTGGTATGGCCCTTACCAGCTCTTTGTTTAGTTTATATTCTTCACATAGATTTGTGAGGATTGGACAGAAAGCACGTATTGTGCCTATAAGGATCCTTTGCTCCTGAAACATAAAAACATAATGCAAGGTAGAGGTAACAAATACCAAATGTATTGTAGGCATAAAATGAAAATGGCTGGCGCGCCAACAGTAACCTAGTAGTTCCTTTGTAGAAAGTTTTTACTAACATCTAGACTGTTGTAATAGCTTCATAGATTATTAAGCAACCTTATATGTTGCTGTAATGTCTCGTCATGTCTTGTCAGCAGGGCAAGCTCTTTGTATTAGCCACAGGCTAGTTGGGCTGTCCTGGCTGTGAGGGTTGAACAGCCAAAGCAATAAATAAATAGTAACCTGTAAACTTGTGTGTCCCCTCCCCCCCAGCTGGCCAGTGAGTTTGAGCTGACCCCATCGTCCGGTGAGCTGCCTCCTCTCGGCTCCCTCGCCGTCAGAGCAGTCTTCAAACCCGCCCGCTGTCGGAGCGTCCGGACCGTCTTCGTGCTGATGGTACCCAACGGGCCTGACAGGTGAGGGGTTGCCATGGCAACAGAACATAGGGATGAAAATGTGCTTTGTCGACATTACAAACTTTTAATGTAGTGGCCTCATTTTTCTGCTAAAACGTTTCACCAACCATGGAATTGTGCCCATGAAGTAACACAGATTGTGTGTACACACGAATGTTACAACACAGATCAGATGATGACAATGGTTGAATGTACAAGTCAAGAAATATCAGGGATAAAGCAATGACAGAGTTTGTATAACATTAATTTTCATTAATTGATGACAAACTTTGCATGCATTGAGTTATGACCATAACTGCATAAAGTGTTAACTGTGTTAGTGCACATAACATTTTATGCAAGTAAACTTAGTCTAATGCACACATAAAGTGATGAACATGTTGGTGCATTATTATTATTGTTATTTCATTTTACTGTTGCTGGACTCCAGGAAGAATAGTATGGAGTTAACTTCCATACTAATGGAGATCTCAACAAACAAACAAACATAAAAGTAATGACTACTGTAGACGTACACATTCAGTGATGACTCAAATATGTTGGTACATATAAACTGATGACTGCCCCCCCCCCAGCCATGTTTCAGCCCAGGTTGAGGTCCAGACGCCGCAGGTCTGTCTGATGTCCTGCCAGCTGGTTATCGACGAGATCTACACGGACGTTCCCGTAAGGCGGGAAATCACGCTGCTCAACCAGACACTACTGGAGACGGACTTCACATGGGGACAGGTACGCTGTTTGTTTGTTTGTTTGTTTGTTTGTTTGTTTACATGTTGGGAATGCATGCTGTCCATTCAAACTGTCTAACCCAAAGGCTGCACCCCAATCATACAGGTTTCCATGAATAGGGCTGTACAGTATTTCTTCTCTCTTAAGTCAGAAACATCAATGCTAAATATAATTAGAGACAAACTGGACTCACTGAGGCTCAACGCACATCGTGCAAGAGGACTGAGTGGAGTGAGTGAGTGGACTCACTGAGAGTGAATACTGAAATACTCAATGAATGGAAGAAAGCTTTTTTAGTAATGGTAATATTAGTTTTATACTTAGCCAATAATATGCTCGTTTAATGATTTTAGCTATAATTAGTACCTTGTCTGACCTGTGACCTCATGTATGTAAATTTGTAGTCATATGTGTATATTGTACTGTGTGTGTAATGTGTAATGAGCCCTGGAAGATTAGCTCTAACGGGCTAAAGGGTATCGCAATAAACTGAAACTGAAAGCAGGGGTTACCTAGCTATAGGCTGCTCAGGAGCATTCTTAACCCCATTTAGAGTTTTAACAAGATAACTGCAATGTTAGTCTAGGTTCCATCCCTTCTCCTCAAGTCAGAAACATCAATGCTGGAAACAAGGTGGACTCACTGGGGGTGAGGACTAACTGACCCAATAGGAGAAGCAGGAGTGGTCAGGAACATTGTCTACTTTAAAACCCGTCCAAAACCAAGATTAATAAATAAAACTAAACCTGTGTTCTCCCAGCCTGAAGGCCCCCACGCGGACCGGTGCAGTGTGGAGTTTGGGACCCCCAGCGGACACCTCGGGCCTCGGGAGAAGGTCAACATCACTGTCACCTTCACAGGACATACACAGGTAACTAACTAGAGCTTGAAATACATTCCTGTCCCTGTGCAGTTGTAGGCTTAATGTTTTCTGTATTAACTGCAGGTAG
>NW_017803490.1:10162071-10162721 GCF_001625305.1 Branchiostoma belcheri | reverse complement strand
CTCTCTCTCTCTCTCTCTCTCTCTCTCTCTCTCTCTCTCTCTCTCTCTCTCTCTCTCTCTCTCTCTCTCTCTCTCTCTCTCTCTCTCTCTCTCTCTCTCTCTCTCTCTCTCCTCCTCTCTCTCTCTCTCTCTCTCTCTCTCTCTTTCTCTCGAGTTTAACTTTTTTTTCCCAAAACTTGGGGTTAGACGTGCTTGCATCAGTAACATGTCCTATCTCACTTCATTTTTATGTTTACCAAAGGAAAACATATTGTTTTTGCTCTGTTTTGTCTTCAAGGGCAATGCCCTGAACCAGACATCTGTCACCATGGTAACTTGTGTTGGGTTACATCATGTTGTAATTTTATAGCAGGAGGGATTTAGATTTCTATCACCATTGAATGTGTTTGAGTAAGAGCTAAAACTTAATGTCCAAAACTGAGTAAATTGTCTTGGTCTTGTCTTATATATCCAGTTTAAGACCCAATTTTATTTAATATTTTAGTATTGAACATAAAGTTTTAGCCTTTCTGTCATAGAGCAGTAGTTTGTTAGGCCATGTTAATGTAAACAGATGTTGAAAGGTAAAATCATACTAATTAATATTCTACTCCAGGGGTGAGGACAAGAGGAACAACTAGGTCCTCGACTTTGGATTTAGCCATTTCGTC
>NW_017803490.1:10158442-10162051 GCF_001625305.1 Branchiostoma belcheri | reverse complement strand
CAGAACATCAATGCTGGAAACAAGGTGGACTCACTGGGGTGAGGACTAACTGACCCAATAGGAGAAGCAGGAGTGGTCAGGAACATTGTCTACTTTAAAACCCGTCCAAAACCAAGATTAATAGATAAAACTAAACCTGTGTTCTCCCAGCCTGAAGGCCCCCACGCGGACCGGTGCAGTGTGGAGTTTGGGACCCCCAGCGGACACCTCGGGCCTCGGGAGAAGGTCAACATCACTGTCACCTTCACAGGACATACACAGGTAACTAACTAGAGCTTGAAATACATTCCTGTCCCTGTGCAGTTGTAGGCTTAATGTTTTCTGTATTAACTGCAGGTAGCTAAAGAGATTCTAATATAAACATATTCCTGTCACTGTGCAGTTTTCTGGAGCCAGAAATGGTGTGGATCTTTGCTTGCTGTATTAACTGTTCATAATTCACTTCAATATGATAAATTGCAATGATTTCTGAATTGCAATGTCTTCAGTTTGATACATACTAAAACAAAAAAAAGAGCTCACACCTTCCTGAAATATTTAAGATTATTTACATATTAATATATATAAAAATGACTCTGTTTTGGGCTTTGAGAGCAACTCAACATTGCTTTGATACACACTAAAACAAAATAATCAAAGAGCTCATCATCGCATACCTTCCTGAGGTATTTAAGATTACATTGTACAAAATTTTGTTTTAGGCCTTGAGAGCAACCCAACATTATCAATATTGCTAAAGGTCATTGAAGTTTATTGTCAGTGTTTTTTATTGTGTACACCCACTAAAAACACATTACTTCCACAGATGCCTAAAATTGAAATAACTAGTACTTACTACATTGTAAGGTCACGATAATGTAATGTGCGATATATTGTACATTTTTAAAACATTTGTCATCTAGTATATATAATCTTTAAGATGGAATTACAACTTAAAATTGTAATTTTGCAGCTGCGACACTTCAGCGAGTTAAAATTATTCTAAATGTTTTTTCTTATGATCCAGGGTGAGATCTCGGAGGTTCGGATCCCGTGTCAGATCCAGGGCATGGCGGATCCCGTGTACCTGACTGTGTTCTGCCAGGTGCGAGGCCTGACCGTGTCTTACAACGTCTCCAAGGAACCGGAACTACAGTGAGTAATGTCTTCATTTCTCTCTCTCTCTCCTTCTCCCTCTCTCTCTCTCTCTCTCCTTCTCCCTCTCTCTCTCTCTCTCTCTCTCTCTCTTTCTCTCGAGTTTAACTTTTTTTTCCCAAAACTTGGGGTTAGACGTGCTTGCATCAGTAACATGTCCTATCTCACTTCATTTTTATGTTTACCAAAGGAAAACATATTGTTTTTGCTCTGTTTTGTCTTCAAGGGCAATGCCCTGAACCAGACATCTGTCACCATGGTAACTTGTGTTGGGTTACATCATGTTGTAATTTTATAGCAGGAGGGATTTAGATTTCTATCACCATTGAATGTGTTTGAGTAAGAGCTAAAACTTAATGTCCAAAACTGAGTAAATTGTCTTGGTCTTGTCTTATATATCCAGTTTAAGACCCAATTTTATTTAATATTTTAGTATTGAACATAAAGTTTTAGCCTTTCTGTCATAGAGCAGTAGTTTGTTAGGCCATGTTAATGTAAACAGATGTTGAAAGGTAAAATCATACTAATTAATATTCTACTCCAGGGGTGAGGACAAGAGGAACAACTAGGTCCTCGACTTTGGATTTAGCCATTTCGTCTTAAGGCACTGTAGTTTGATAGGCCATTTTGCTTTGCAAATGTTGGTTAAGTTTTAAATTTTGTTCTTAACACTACTCCAGGGGAGAGGATGAGAGGAACGACTTGGTCCTGGACTTTGGGACAGATGTAGAGATCCACGGGAACCCTCGGCGGTTCCTCCACATCACCAACCACACGGCCATCGTCGCGCCCTTCTCCATCCACGTCGACTACTTCCACGCTCGACCCCCCTCCCCACCCGGCCAGAAGGCTGGCATATTCCATCCGGTCACCAAGGGGTAGGTTTTTTATGTTTACTGAAGGAAAACATATTGTTTTTACTCCGTTTCTTCCTCTTCTTCTTCTCCAAACAGTGATCTATGACCTGACCAATGAGATGATTTGTTGACGTCTGTCACCATGGTGACCGGTGTTGGGTTACATAATGTTGCAATTTCATGGTCTGCTCTGCGCCTGTCACCATATCTCTAGTAGTACATGTATGTGAGTGTGTTTGAGTAAGAATTAACAGAGCAGACCATGTCCAAAGATAAACATTATGCATTTTGCTTTGCAAGTGTTGAACTTCTCTAGTTCTTTTTTTTCTTTTCCTTAGTTACTGAATGTTTTTAACATTTTCTTGTAACCGATGATTAGGCTTAAGGAGGTCACAGGTTTGATTCCCGGTAAGACATTGTTTTTGGTCTTTGGTCCTTGAGATGAAACTGTTTCATGACTTTCCTCTCTCTATCCTGGATAAGGTGTAAAATGTGTACCTGACTTCAGTTTGGGAGGTAAAATGCAGTGGAAGGAGAGTGAAGGACCCTGCCTTCCAAAAAGTTAATAGACCCTATGTGGGTTGATGATCCACCTGCCCCTACAGTCTAAAAAAAAAAGGGACTGCCTTTACCAAGTATACCTTTAACTTTTCTAAATTTATTGTCCCTCCCAGCTCCCGTCGGCAGCTCCTGGGCCGCACGCCGAACATCGCAGATCCGCTGAGCAAGACTCCCAGCAAGTCTCAGGTGGACTTCTCTCAGGCGCTGCTGCGTGACGGGAGGGGGGCGGCGTTCCTGGTGCAGCCTGCGGCGGGCGTGCTCATGCCCTTCCACACCGTAACCGTGGAGATAACCTCCTACTCCGACATCTGGGGACAGTACCAGGACCACCTCATCTGCAAGGTTGGAACTGCAATCAATTAATTATTACGTTTAACTATAATTATGTATAATATTATCTACAAATGTTTCATTTGATTTCTGTGATCTTAAAATTGCAAATTTCTAAATGATGTCAATGTAACTGAATGTTTCTCTTAGGTTTTTAATCCTCCGTAAAATTTGATAAATTACAATTGTTTTTGTAAATTAGCGACAATTCAGATTTTTCATGAGTCTGTCAGTGCTAATAAAGCTTTCTTATATCTTAATATGTCTGTCTCCACTATATTCATAAAGAGTACAATGAGCAGTTGTATATCTGATGATTGTGTTCTGTGTGCATCTCCAGGTGAAAGACCTTGCGCCCATGTCCATCCCCGTCCGCATGACCGTGGTCGGCTGCCCGCTGAACTTCCAGATGACGGCAGCGTTCCGCGACCAGCAGCCGGTGGTCCGGTACGGGACGCACGTGTCCGGCGTGGCGCCAATCGCGCGGACCATGCGTGTGAACAACCCCTGCCCCTACGCCATCCGGCTGGACTGGCAGTCGTACAACCACAGACAGCAGGATCCGCAGCTGCTGGACCTGATGGTCAGCTACGGGCAGGACTTCCCGCTCAGGGACGCACACGGGGAGGAGATCATCCCACCAGAGGTACAGAAACTTGACTGTTAAACCTTAAATATGCTGCACCAGTATATAACCATTGCATAACCAGTGCAAGTCAGCTACAGG
>NW_017803490.1:10148638-10158422 GCF_001625305.1 Branchiostoma belcheri | reverse complement strand
CACCATATTCTCTAGTAGTACATGTATGTGAGTGTGTTTGAGTAAGAATTAACAGAGCAGACCATGTCCAAAGATAAACATTATGCATTTTTGCTTTGCAAGTGTTGTAACTTCTCTAGTTCTTTTTTTTCTTTTCCTTAGTTACTGAATGTTTTTAACATTTTCTTGTAACCGATGATTAGGCTTAAGGAGGTCACAGGTTCGATTCCTGGTAAGACATTGTTTTTGGTCTTTGGTCCTTGAGATGAAACTGTTACATGACTTTCCTCAGTCTATTCTAGATAAGGTGTAAAATGTGTACCTGACTTCAGTTTGGGAGGTAAAATGCAGTGGAAGGAGAGCGAAGGGCCCTGCCTTCCAAAAAGTTAATAGACCCAATATCTGTTAATGTCCCAGTGCCCCTACGGTCTGAAAAAGGCTCAGGGATTACCTTTACCTAAAGGGCCCTGTCCTTGGTGCTGAATTTGGTATCTGACTTTGGTTAGGGAGGTAAAAGGCAGTATAAGAAGAGTGATGGGCTCCACCCTTCAATACCATGCCCTAGACACATTGGATTGACAACCCACTACCCATTTGGCCTCAAAAAGGTATTGGAACTACCTTTACCAGTCCTGGAGAGTCTACGCTGCCAACAGAAGTCTCTGGAAACAGGAACTCTGAAACTGTCTACAGCTGCCATGCTTCTGATATGAAGCCTGCGGACGATTGATTGATTGATTGATTAAATGATTTATTGACCCTTTTTAAACCAACTTGTTTTAATTTATTGTCCCTCCCAGCTCCAGACGACAGCTCCTTGGCCGCACGCCGAATATCGCCGACCCGCTGAGCAAGACTCCGAGCAAGTCTCAGGTACACTTCTAATAGTATTCATTTCAAATGCATAATACAGTACATTAGTGGGGTCGTGTGGCGCAGTCGGTAGCACGTTGAACTCACACCCAACAGGTCGCGGGTTCGAATCCTACCCATGTCACCGATCTTGTGCCCTTGGGAAAGGCACTTTACACGACTTTCTTCACTTAACTCAAGTAAAAATGAGTATTGTCATGAAATGTTGGAATCATTAATGTATAAAAAAAAAACCTACACGATTACAATTTTTACAATTATTATCATCATCATCATCATCATCACCATCATTATTATCATTATCATTATTATCATTATTTCATTTTATGTTGCTGGACTCCAGGAAGAATAGTATGAAGTTAACTTCCATACGAATGGAGATCTCAATAAACAAACAAACAAACAAACTTTCCCCCCAGGTGGACTTCTCTCAGGCACTGCTGCGTGACGGGAGGGGGGCGGCGTTCCTGGTGCAGCCTGCGGCGGGCGTGCTCATGCCCTTCCACACCGTAACCGTGGAGATAACCTCCTACTCCGACATCTGGGGACAGTACAAGGACCACCTCATCTGCAAGGTTGGAACACCAATCAATTACTTTAACCTTGAAGTCAAAGATTTCCTTCTTCCTCCTCTTTCTCCAAGGAAATAAGGTCAACGACCTGGACCAGAAGTCTTGTCACCATGGTAATTTGTGCTGTTATAATAGTAGTGAACACCCTGTGATGTTGGGTCACATTATGTAGCAAGTGGCAGGACACAGTTGGAGGGGCTGATCACTACACACACACACACATACACATATATGATGTGTTTCAGTCAAGATTAAGGCTAGACCATTTTGACTGTATATTACAAACATATGATGAAGACTGTGCGAAATGTTCTGTCACCATCACAGGTGATATAACCTGTGTTCTGTGTGCTCCACCAGGTGAAAGACCTTGCGCCCGTGTCCATCCCCGTTCGCATGACCGTTGTCGGCTGCCCGCTGAACTTCCAGATGACGGCAGCATTCCGTGACCAGCAGCCGGTGGTCCGGTACGGGACGCACGTGTCCGGCGTGGCGCCGATCGCGCGGACCATGCGCGTGAACAACCCGTGCCCCTACGCCATCCGGCTGGACTGGCAGTCGTACAACCACAGACAGCAGGATCCGCAGCTGCTGGACCTGATGGTCAGCTACGGGCAGGACTTCCCACTCAGGGACGCACATGGGGATGAGATCGTTCCTCCAGAGGTAAGGAAACAGGCGTGTTAAACATTCAGCAAGCTAAGGTAGCCATGTGGCAGTCGTACAACCACAGACAGCAGGATCCGCAGCTGCTGGACCTGATGGTCAGCCACGGGCAGGACTTCCCACTCAGGGACGCACACGGGGAGGAGATCATCCCACCAGAGGTACAGAAACTTGACTGTTAAACCTTAAATATGCTGCACCAGTATATAACCATTGCATAACCAGTACAAGTCAGCTACAGGCGGGACTTCCCGCTCAGGGATGCACACGGGGAGGAGATCGTCCCACCAGAGGTATGGAAACATGTTTAACCCTAAATATGCTACACCAATACATAACCTGTACAAATCAGCTACGGGCAGGACTTCCCGATCAGGGACGCACACGGGGAGGAGATTTTTCCTCCTGAGGTGAGGAAACAAGTTTCACCTTCAGTATGTAACACAATGATAATACTGCCTAACACTATAACCAGTACAAGTCAGCTATGGGCAGGACTTCCCACTCAGGGATGCACACGGGGACGAGATCGTTTCTCCAGAGGTACGGAAACAGGCGTGTTTAACGTTCAGCAAGCTAAGGTAGCCATGTGGCACCATGTTTGTATTGGTTATGGGGTTATGTAGCAGTGGGAGGGTTTAGTTAAAATGTAGCAAGGGGTATGGGTGAAAAGAGGGTTGGAAGGAAAACTTTCCTCTGTCCAATGACTTTGTGCACTCTAACAGGAAATAGAGGAAAGCACTGACCTTTACATTATACAGATAATGTGTAATGACTGATGTTGTATCCAACTTCTACATGTTTTGTACATGTATGTCCACCTACATTTCTTTCCAACAGTGAGACCCAATCATCCATGCATGACAGTGTGACGCATCACCCTGTAATCATTGTTGTTAACAGTAAATTGTTGCTGTTGATTTTACCATGTACAATCGTCTGGCAGTGAAGTTCATTGTCTTGACCTTGTGTGATGTCTTACAGGTTAAGGAGTCTCCAAGGAGACCATTTGAGACGCCCGACACCCTCGGCACCACACCTGCTCTGGGGGAAGTAGTAGAGGACGAGCCAACAGACTCACCACAGGAGGAGGCACAGGCGCCGGGGAGAAGGAAGGTCGTCCTGGTTAACCTACGACCCCACGAGGGTCAGAGGGCAAACCAGCCCTATGACATCACCCCCAAGCAGCTGGTGATTCCGGCCCGTAGCCATGGCAACATCAAGGTGACCTTCACGCCGCTGCATAACCAGGATGTGGACACCGGCATCGACTGTAATGCCTTCGCTCTGGGCTTTATGAGTCTGGACAGCAAGGTGGGGACTTGTTATGTTAAATACCTTCTTGCAAATTGTTTTTGGTCCATGGTAACAGAAGACACACTACGGTGTTGGATTATCTCAGCCGTGAATAGTTTCATCAGGTCGGTATTAGACACTGAGTAAAGATACATTTCCCTGTATTCACGCGTGTGTAGATATGTAAATGTTGTACGTTTGGGAAATTCAATGCATCTATAGTGCAATGTGAACCAGTCAGAATTGCCCTGAGGAAGGTGACAGACGGTCACCAAAACATCAGCTGAATAAAAGACTTGATTGTGAAACAAGAATCTCTTTACTCAGTGTTAGGTTATATTATGTAGCAAGTGGCAGGACGCTGGAAGGGCTGGTCATCATAATAATATAATGTGTTTGAGTAAGAATAAACAGAGCAGTAGTTTGTTATGTAAAATAATGCTTTTGCAGGATAAAAACAGTGATCTATTTTTACATCCTGTAACAAATTTGTATATACATTGTTGCCATGGTAACATGATGCTGTCTGCCCGCAGGTTGCACTGAGCGTGCCCAGTAAGGTGTCGCGAGTCCAGGGGTATCAGATGACGCCGCTGCGTCTGGAGATGACGGCCCACGTGAAACCGGCGCAGCTGACCCTTGAACCCGCGGACGAGGAGGGGATGGTGTACTACACGGCAGCCAGCGACCTCATGCAGCAAGGACAGGTCAGGGTCAGGGCAAGGGTTAGGGGTTAGAGGTTAGGGTTAGTCTTACAGAGGAGGGGATGGTGTACTACATGGCAGCCAGCGACCTCATGCAGCAAGGACAGGTCAGGGCAAGGGTTAGGGGTTAGAGTTAGTATTACAGAGGAGGGTCAGGGCAAGGGTTAGGGGTTAGAGTTAGTATTACAGAGGTCAGGGCAAGGGTTAGGGGTTAGTCCTGCAGCCAGTGACTGCATGCAGCAAGGACAGGTCAGTGTCAGGGCAAGGGTTAGGGGTTAGAGTTAGTCTTTGAGTCCCCAGTGCTATTTGATTGTAACGAATTTCTCTCCGTATATACATGTACTTACTGTCACTCCTCCGATGCTTAGCTGTCGTCAGAATTCCTGAAGACGACGTCGTGCACGGTGACGAACAAGACGGAGACGCCGCTGCAGTTCCGCCTGGTCACGACCCCGCCCTTCCTGCTCACCGGGGTCGAGGTCGCGGGGGTCAGGGGTCGCGCCTTCGCTCGCACCCAGGCCAGCGGCTTCTACACACTCAACCCCAGGCAGAACATGAAGGTAAGGTCATCACTTGCATCTTTGACCTTGGAACTTTGTTGCAGGACACCCTTTGACCTTTGTTGTAGGTCATCCCTTTTACCTCTGACCTACATGTAACTGACTTGACTGTTATGCTTACTTAGTTTATGGATAGAATGTAGGTAGTTTAGTTTGTGTTTATTCTTTTCAAGTATTTTAAATGCATATCCATATGGATATGTGCCACAAGCCTGGGACAAACAGATGAACAATGTTGTGTCATATCATATCATGAAAGTTCATCTGTGTTGGTAGTTACATGTTTCAGGTTAAAACATTTGTTTCAACACAAATATTAATAAATCTTGAATAAACTTGAACTTGAAACAAAGAAATTCTGTCACCAAGTAATTTCGACCAGATACTCTGGTCTTTCTCATGTGTAAAGACCCAGTGAAGCTTGTCACGTGGCTTCTTTGAAATCAACACTGGGTCAAAGGTATCTGGTTTCACTGGGTCAGTCAACTGACAGAGGAAGACCAAAGTAACTACTTGAAAGCTCTAGGTGAGAGAAATTCTTTTATTAGAACAAAAGTTTTAACGTTGTATGATTGTGTTAGGTGAGCCTGGCATTCCGAGTGAGCATGGACCTGGTGCAGCTGGTGGATAAACTGGCGGGCTGGCGCGAGGGAGACAAGATGTGGCTGACTCATCACGGCGGGGAGAGGCGGCTACACTTCACACAGAACATGGTCATCGAGTTTAACAACGGGACAACACAGGTTAGTACGCACACACACATGCATGCAGACACACAGTCACGCACACACACACACACGCATACACACCCAAACACACACACACAGAACATGGTCATCGAGTTTAACAACGGGACAACACAGGTTAGTCTTACACATGCACACACACACACAGGGACATACACACACACACACTCACACACAGTACAGCAGGGAGAGGAGGCTGCACTTCACACAGAACATGGTCATCGAGTTTAACAATGGGACAACACAGGTTAGTACGCACACACACATGC
The DNA here is from genome assembly GCF_001625305.1 of Branchiostoma belcheri. Classification (NCBI taxonomy): domain Eukaryota; kingdom Metazoa; phylum Chordata; class Leptocardii; order Amphioxiformes; family Branchiostomatidae; genus Branchiostoma; species Branchiostoma belcheri. Next base: position 10,152,757 of record NW_017803490.1, on the reverse strand, counting down.
ATGCAGACACACAGTCACGCACACACACACACACGCATACACACCCAAACACACACACACAGAACATGGTCATTGAGTTTAACAACGGCATGACACAGGTTAGTCCACGCGCACACAAACACACACACACACACACACAGAGAACATGGTCATCGAGTTTAACAATGGGACAGCACAGGTTAGTATTATACAGACATACACACACACACAGAGTACGGCAGGGAGAGGAGGCTGCACTTCACACAGAACATGGTCATCGAGTTTAACAATGGGACAACTCAGGTAAATACACACACACCTGCACGCAGACACACGTACGCACACATATAATACTATTACACACTTACAGCAGGGTGGGGAGAGGAGGCTGCACACACATGCACGCAGGTACACACACACACACTGACAGAAGACACCATATATTGCAAGGCAGTTCTATCTAATGTAATAATATATTGACTACTGACATTTATCTAATACAATTGTCATGTTGTGTCACAAGAAAACAGTTACTCAAGCAACTGGATAGATTTTGAAAACTGCCAGTTATTCCACTGACGAAAGATAGTGGATGCTAATTGACAGTTTTGAAAATCTATCTAGTAACATCCGTGTCCATAATATCACCAGGGTCCATAATATCGCCACCTTGAGAAAAAGTGTGCTTAAAGATATTTCTACTGCAACATACTTTTGGTATGCACTCCTGCACACCTCAAATGTACATACCTAGGGTATGTTGCAGTAAAAATATCTTTAAGCACACTACAATTTATTTCTCAAGGTGGCGATATTATGGACAGTTACTAATTAGTAACTGTTTTCCTGGAACTCATTACCTGGAACTTATTACCTGGATGTGTGACCTTCATGGACGTAACCTGATCCCCCCAGAACCTGCCCCTGCGAGCGAGCCTGGTGGTCCCCTCCATCAGCCTGTCCACGGAGGCGGTGGACTTCGGGGTGTGCATGGTGGAGCAGGAGCGGGAGATGGACATCCTCATTGCCAACCCCACAGCTTCAGACTGCTACTGGACAGCCACCATCGGTACACACGCTTCCTCAAGTTTTTTTTCTCTCTCAGGCCTCACCAATTCAATTTGTTGGTTGTCAGATTTTTTCATTAAAAATATGAAGAGAGCTTAGTCATTTAAAAGCTTAGTCTTCATTTCATAATGAAGCAACAGGGCGAAAAAAAAGGTATATATATAGGTCTAGGCATCCTATTATAGCCCTAAATGCAACGATAGAAGCAATGACATGATGTCAAGACAAAAGAATGGGTTAATATTTAAACAATGAATGCATTGATAGATGGAAAAACTGTAGGAACTAGGAAGAAAGGACTTTCCTCAACTGTTGGGGGCAAAACCAGAATCTTTTTTTTTTTGCAAATTAGAAAAAAATGAAGAGGCGATTCCGAGAACCAACAAATTAAATTGTTGTGGCCTCACCGTCCCTTTTACTCACAGTATTACAGTCAAACCTATCTACCGGTATGTAGGGAACACTCAGAAGAAAGAGTGGGAAATATCATCTATTAAGTTAAACCCTAACTGGACAGCCACCATCTGTACACACGCTTTGCTATGTCCAGTTGTATCTTAAATTTATTGTTTGTATGTCACTTTAAATTATATACTCTTGTTTATTTATGTATGATGTAGGGCCCCACTGAAAATGAGTGTTAACCACTAAGTGAGCACTCTTGGATAGAAATAACAGAAAGTAGAAAAATGAAAATAAAAACAAAATTTAATAGAACTCACGGTGCTTTATCCAGAACCATGAGGCATGGTTCTGAATAGCCCATGCGTATCCAGATCCATACTTTATTCAGAGCCGTGCTTAGGGGAAAATCTAATAGTATATTCTTGGATAATGCTTTGCACCATGGTTGTTGTTTGCTGTGAAAACTTGAAAGTCAGATGCATTTAAAATTTATCTAAGACTCAAATTCAAAGTGACTAGCTGTTTGAAGATGTGACAACATTCCTTAAGCTTTCTGTAACTTGATTTTCCTCTCCTTTGTCCTTCAGAAAGCAGAGATGACGACCAGGCGTTCCAGGTGATGCCAGCTAGTGGCCTGTTGCAGGGAGCGCTCTCTCACATCGCACAGAACAAGGCTCTACTCAAACTCAACTTTACCGCACGGTGAGTCCCTGTTGTATGCAGAACTGAGTTCTTATAATCTGTTCTCACCAGAATCTGTATCCAGAATCATGCACGGGGCAAATCTTATGACCATGTTCTTGAATCATGTCTGATCCTAACCCTAACCAATTCGGGTATACCCCAGTAGAACTATAGATAGGCATGGTTCTGAATACTCTCTCTCTCTCTAGATCTAGACCTCTTTGCCAGTCTGTCTCTCTTTGTTTTACATCACAGTGCATGTCTCTCCTTTCTCTCTAGATCTTTCTCCCTCTGTTTCTCTCTCATATTCTCCATCCATTTTGACTTTGTTAGATTGCATTTTTACATCATATTGATATATTTATTTGAACTTTGTCTTTTTACAGACACAGCAAGGCCTTCGAGTGTGTCATCATCTTCCAAGGGGTGCTGGGAGAGGAGGTCAGGAGGTTACAGGTCAAGGGTCATGGGTCATATGACGGCAGGCACGAGGCCATCATGGACATCTGAATTCTCTCCAGTCTTAAACTTGTACAGTTTTGTTAATCGTGGATTTCATTTTTTGTGTTCGTGGAAGATTTTAACCTTTCTTCCAGTCTAAACGAGCAAAAGGATGATGCTTACATTGCATATAATTGTGAATGTACATATTATGATAAGTAGGCAGCGTATGGTCTGGTGCTGGGTGATTATTTCCTACTCAAGATTGTTCTAGATGTAACTGAGCAGGGGAGGGGGGATTAGGTTGCAGCTTGGAGGTCAATGGCAGTGTTCTAAACCAGTTAACAGATGATATGAATGGAACTAATGTTTGATTTGAAGTGTATTTTTTTGAGAATTGACGATTTGTGACAGAGCAAAGTTTGTATTACCCGGTACATTTTTTTTCTGTGAGACATTATTAGTTCTGAAGGCCAAGGACATTAAGACGGCTAAATGTTTCAAAACCATCATGTCATGCTACTCCAGTGGTTTGCTTTACTATTCCAATGGAACTGTACATACTTGAGATTGATTATTTCCAAGTCTTTGCGGGTTTGTATATTAGGAACTTGTATAGAATTTACAGGTGTACATATTGTATGACTTTTCACTGTTACTATGATCGAGACCTGAAAGTTTCAGGTTGCCTTGGACGCAGTGTATATGCATTAAACTTTGTTGTGAGACCTTTTGGTCTTAGCCTCAGTTGGTTATTACAACGTGCTTCCTTAGGCCACACCAATTCAATTTCTTCAGTTATTCCATCTTTCAATGCGATGGTATCATTAAAACCTCAAAATTCATTGTTTAAATTTTGAACCAGCCTGGTGTATTGACTTCAAGGCTCCTATCGTACCATTTTGGGCCATAATAGGATGCCTAGGCCTGTTTTTATTTTTTTTCGCCCACTCCATCCATTTTTTTCATAGAAAAATCCGTTAACCAAGAAATTAAGATGGTGTGGCCTTAGGATGAGTCAGAATAACATTAAGCCTCTGGACTAGGAGGTTGTGAGTTTGAATCTGTTGAGCTGTTGTGGCTCAATCAGGTTGCACACCATTGGAAAGGGTAACACAATTGTCTACTATATATACAAAACTGGTGTTATGCCTAAGGCCATGTTGATTTGATTATATGGATGACATTCGCGCGCGCATGAATTTTTGGCCGTTTCCAAAAAAAAAAAAAGATTTCAACCATACTGTAAATCGTGCAAAACAGTTGCTAAATGAGCAAAAATATACCATAAGTTGCAAGGAAAACATTTGGAAACGATACCAATGTCGTAGAATGCCAAAATCAAAGGAAAAAAGACAAAAATGTAGGGAAATGAATTCGAAGGGTAGATTATTCGCCATAACATATTCTGTGCCATTTGTTCAACCTTCATGACCACGTAGATTTCATAGTGAAAGAAACTTTTTTTTTTGCAAAACTTTTTTTTTTATTCGCACGCGCCCATCAGTTTTGGGGTTCCCAGAGGATGTCATCCATATAATC
>NW_017803490.1:10146128-10148618 GCF_001625305.1 Branchiostoma belcheri | reverse complement strand
GGATGTCATCCATATAATCAAATCAACATGGCTAAGGTGGTTTACTGCATGGTAATGTTGCAGTACCTTCCGCGATTCCTATTGCATACAAGGTAGTCACAAGTAAATCAGCTTTCGGAACGTTTTTCTCATGGTACCATGCAATACTTTATTTTCATTTCAATCACCATTACATTACTCTTGCAATTTGAGTCTTTTTGCACAAAGTTTTCAGTTGATTTCATTCATGTATTCAAAGGATTTGAAGTATATATAATAAAGGGAAAAGAACGTCTACCTTTTTTTAATTTGATACATTTTTCCTGGTAAAATTTTGTCAATGATCATAATTGTAAAAATGACAAACTTGCCAACTATACTTACGTACTCCATACCTTGTACATTACACCCCCTTTCACAAGAGGCAGAGCGGCCATATTTGACAGATCGCTGAGTGAATTTCATAGACAAGGAAGATTTTTTACATTTTTGGTGTTCATTTTCCGTTTGAAACACTTTTGCATGGTGTCTTGTATTCCAAAAAATCAAGGGCCATGTAGATTTTAATAATTTAGAGATATAAATTAGAATTTTGGTCCCTCGGCGATGGCTGTTTCGTAAAAAGGTGACCTCAGGCCACACCAATTTAATTTCTTGGTTAACGGATTTTTCTAGAAAAACAATGGAGTGGGTGGGCGAAAAAATTAAAAGAAATAAAAACAGGCCTAAGGCATCCTATTATGGCCCAAAATGGTACGATAGGAGCCATGAAGTCAACACACCAAGCTGGTTCAAAATTTAAACAATAAATTTTAAAATTTTAATGATACCATTGCATTGAAAGATGGATTAACTGTAACAACTAGGATGAAAAGGACTGTTTTCAACTGTTCAGGGCAAAATATTTTGCAGTTGATTCTGAATTTTTATTTTTATTTGCAAATCAGAAAAAAATGAAGCGGGCGAGTCCGTTAACCAAGAAATTAAATTGGTGTGGCCTCAGTGGTGTGCATAAAGACTTCAATCAGTTTTCCATGTACCATGATTAATTTTTAAAACATACTTCAGAACACACATGATGAAATTACATAATAGATCAATGGCACTACATGAAGAAAACAATGCTGTTACTTCTGCTTCTAGAACTCGTATTCAGTCCTTTTGTTTGTCTTATTAGGCCACAGCAAGTAATTTTTATGGATGACATCAGCGCGCGCATTAATTTTCGCCTGATTTTGAAAAAAAAAAACAAGAAATTTTGTTGCCTTCTGACAGTGGTCAACATGCCGAAAATGGGCAAAGATGTCTGTTGCCATGCCGGAAGGTGGATGGCAGATAACTATGACGAGGGGAGACAAGAAAAGGCTCTGATTTAATGTTTTGTTTCTTACTTTGATGCAATGATATGTGATGATGGCTGTGTATACGTGATGTTCCCACCGAATAAAAGCCATTCGTACAATGATTGAGTCAAAATTTTATAATGTAGGAACCTTGTTTTTTTGGCCCGCCTTGTTTTTTTTCGCCCGCTCGCATTAGATTTGGAGTCTGCAGAGGATGTCATCCATAAAATTTACTTTCTGTGGCTTTATCATTGTCTTAGAACCCAACTTAATTATCTTCTAAGTTGTTTCGTGAATGCTTTGAGGAGTTCTGTATAAAACTGCTTGTAGCTGGTGAAAGAACATCAAAATAAACCCACAATAAGATACATAACACAAAAGAACTTGAAAACATTGGAACATTTGCAAAGCAAATGCATACTTCACATGGTCTTGCCCAACAAACTACTACTCTGTTTGTTCCTACTCAATCACATTCATATATATGGTGGTCAGCCACTTGCTACATTAACCCTACCTAGACCGGGGGGGGGGGGGCTAAAAGTGCCCGCGCCAACTTTGATGTCACCTAGAGTCTAAACGGCTTAGCCTTAGAACGGCCAAACTTGGTGACTTTTCCTAGAATATTGTTGGCAACAATTTTCTATCTTTGGAATAAGATAGTAATTTTTTGTGTTGCCATGGCAACGGGTTTCTGACAGGCATTTTTTGCTAAATTTAGTAATTTTTGTTTCAACAATAGAATTTTATGGGTTTTATGTCGTTACTCATGGTTTCTAATATTAATAACATCCCATATAATTTTATGTAAATTTTATCATTAAATTTGCATAATTTATGCTAATTTGATGACGTCACTGGCCAAAATCCACGATGGCGGACCATATCATTAGAACAGGTATATACAGGTTATTTTCATTAAAATTTCATCAATACTTCCATTTCTTTTTCCGAAAAAGGTTTAAATGAAGGTCTTTAGTATGTTTGCAGTGTATTTCAGGCTTTATCATGAAAAAAAACTATTTTTGAAAATTCAAGTAATGACGTCATATTACGTCAAAACGACATAAAAATTTTAGATATGATAAATTTTTACTAGTACACCATCCTCTGAAAATTTGGTGGTCATACGACATACAGTTCGTAAGTTCTGAGGGGGGGGTTCAAA
>NW_017803490.1:10141456-10146041 GCF_001625305.1 Branchiostoma belcheri | reverse complement strand
CCAAGCCCAAAAAAAGCCCGGTCTAGGTAGGGTTAAATAATCCAACACCACAGGATGTCTGTTACAGACCCAGTTACCACGATGACAGGCCTCTGGTCCAGGTCATTGACCATGGCTTTGAAACGTAAGAGAGAAAAAAACAGAGAAAAAACAATATGTTTCCCTCTGCGAAGGTGAAGATAATTATATTAAGTATTATGTGGCTCATTGTTCACTAGAAGCATTATTATGTCTTGAGTTCTACAGCTATAATGGTTAGAGACTAGGCATGCACCATAGGTACTAAAAGTGTGGAGATGGACTCCTGAAAACTTTGGTCCGTACACGATCTTACATTGGTGCATTCATCTCAATTACAAATGGCAATTTCTTTTAGCAAACCTACAGTACTGTACAGTACTGCTACTGGAAATGTTGCAGAACATGAGATTTGCTACAGTAACCATGTTCATTAGATCTGCTGTATGTGTGATATTCAAAAAATATGCAACTCAAATCAGTACCATTATGATAGTACTTACCAGTAGAGCAACTACAGTAGCAAGCTTAAGGCTGCCATAATGAGCAATAAAAAATCAGTTACATTTTATGTCATTATTATATCAATAATACATGCAGAAGATGGTAATAATAAAATCATTTATGATATAAATTTTTAAAAATCACACAAGACAGCTAAAATATAGAGTATTTTACAGGAGTGGATCAAACGTCCCTTAGAAACTTCCAGCCCTACTTTTTTGTCTTTCTGCATTACATGCATATATTACATCTTGTACTAGTTAATATATTTTAGAACCTACGTCGGTTTCAAACTTCACATGATAAGTCACACAAGACAGCTAAAATATAGGTTATTTTACAGGAGTGGATCAAAATTACTACATGTACCTCTAAAAACCTTTAATTTTTTTTTCTGTAATTCTTTTTTTTGGTAATTCTGGGTGTTTTTAGTGTAATTAAGTATATGTAAAGCAGTGTGTAATTCAGTCGTCAGACTGTGAAATGCTTCTTGTTTTTCTTACTGCAAGTAAACCATTCATTCATTCATTCAGTCATTCATTCATTCAAAACTTCAAGGCCTACATGTACTTGTTTGTCACTCCTACATTATATTATATTACACGCCTACTAGATGTGAAGGGCCTACGTTGGACGATTATATCAACGTTCCAGGGATTCAAGTGTTGCAGAATACTGGTACCAATGAGATATGGTCCTCTTTTTGGTTAAGGTGCAAGCAACAGTGGTTAATTATAGAAAAACAATCATCTAAATCACTGCTGGGGGTCTCAGACCATTATGTTTTCTGCTAGGCCTTTTTCAACGTTTCAAGAGCATAGAATCAATTCAGTAAGCAATGTCGGTTTGTTACCCCAGCCAAGTAAGTTTTTAGGGGCAGTGGTTAGTCAGCAGCTTTTCATGAAATTTTAGGCAAAGGGGTATTTGAAGAAAGGTCTGTCCACAATATTTCGTGAATCATCATGAAAATGCCATTCTTTGAAATGACTTTTCAAACTTTAAGAATGGCCTTTCAGGGTATCGGGCAGTACCAGTATGTAGCCTGCAACATCAGTGACAGTGGGTAGATTTTGTTCCTTTTTTAAGGCTAGTAGTAGTGCAGGTTATTGAAACCTACTGTTTTCTCTCAATGACTGTTTGCCGGCATCTCATACAGGACGTCTTCTGGCGTCATATAGTGGGCACCGTCTGGCTCCACATAAGTGGGCCCATCATCATCACGGAGAGGGGGGGCATCTCTATGGGGAGCAAGAGACCCTGTAGTGGGTACCCCTGTACGTGTAGTTATGTTAGGGTTTGGTGGTCTGTTTATGCGTTCATAGTGATTATTCTGAGAGAAATCCGGCCCTCTAATGTTTGATAGCTGTTCGATATTCAATGGTTGAGTGGACGCCAAAGCCTGGCCATGCCCTGTCTGATCATGAAGGGAACCACTAGTCGGTACAGTAGCTTTGGTGCTGATGTTACTCAACGCTATGTTAGAAGTCGGGCCAGAGGGAGGATTCTTGGTGTTCCGTTTGCACCAGATTGTGATGAGGACGGCGGCAACAATAGAGAGGGCCGCTGAACCACAGACAGAGCCGATGAGAGTAGGAATGGAAACACAGGGAGAAGATTCGTGAGAACTGTAACGGTTGGTTTCAGGTTTGTTAGCAGTGAACAGAATAGAGGAAGTGCCGGTGGTGGGAAACGGGACAGCCAGTGTAGCGGCTGTTTTGACTTTATGCTGAGTAACAGACGGCAATGCAGGGAAGGTAGAACCACGAGGTTTGACTCTTGGACCAGGACTAAGGCTTTCAGTGTCGCCAAATGAAGACTCTGACACTGCAGATGATGCGAACGGGGCTTGGGTCTGTATGGGCAGTGTGGAACCTACAGCATGTGCTGTGGGACCTGGGTTGGTTTCTGTTTTGCGAAATGAAGAAGATTTCGACATTGTAGTTGAAGTGAATATGTTCAGGGCATGAACATGTGGTTCTTTACATATCATTTCTTTAGGATCTACATTTGCGAGCTTCTGTCCTTGGACTTTGGCGGGTAGGGCACAAATTATCTGGTCGTTAAATGTAGGAATTAGCCTGAAGGGAGCCATTCTACAGTCACACTGCCAGGGGTTCCCGCCAAGTTTTACGGTAGGAACATCGAATGGGGGAATGGAGGACATCTTGTTTGAGCGAAGGTCCAAATGTCGGAGTTTGGGGATATTTGCAAATGCACGAGACTCAATCATTGTTAGCTGGTTGTGGTACAGGTACAGCTTTTCTAGCTCTGGCAGATTTTCAAATGTACCAGTCTGAATCATTGTTAGCTGGTTGCAGTACAGGTACAACACTTGTAGCCCTGGTAGATTTACAAATGAACCAGGCTGAATCATTATTATCTGGTTGCGGTCCAGGAACAACCTTTCTAGCCATGGTAGATTTGCAAATGTCCCATTCTGAATCATTGTTATCTGGTTGTCGGACAGGTACAACCTTTGTAGCAGGGGTAGATTTTCAAATGTACCAGGCTGAATCATTGTTATCTGGTTGTGGGACAGGGCCAACCATTGTAGCCGTGGTAGATTCACAAATGTACCTGACTGAATCTTTGTTAGCTGGTTGTGGTACAGGTGCAACCTTTGTAGCTGTGGCAGATTTTCAAATGTACCTGTATGAATATTTGTTATCTTGTTGTAATCCAGGCACAACGTTTCTAGCCGTGGCAGATTTGCAAATGCACGAGGCTGAATCATTGTTATCTGGTTGTTGCGAAGGTACAACAAACACAGCCAGGGTTTATTTGAAAATGCACCTGACCAAATAGTTCTTATCTTGTTGTAAGATAAGTTAAGTGTCATTAAGTCCTTATACTTCAAGAGCATGGCCTGCCCTACAGTTCCAATTTTATTTGATGACAAGTCCAGGTCATAGATGGACTTCGGCAGGTTCAGAGGGATACTGATGAGGCCTAGGTTGTTGCAAATGCAGCGTAATGATGGTTTACATCTGCAGGCAGCTTCTGGCATGCTGGGCTCCTTCAGGATGATGAGAAGAAAAACCAGCAGGTGTCTCAGCTTTCTTCCCATGTTGTCCTGCCCAAAAAACAAAGCGAGTAGCCCCTCTTTCATTAGTTCAAACGTGCATGTGTGTTAGTAGATACATGTTCAAAGTAAAAACTTTGTTCAAACGTTTCAAACTTCAGGCAAGCCACTTGACAAATCTCACAAGTCTATTGAAGAAGATAGGAGTGACCGGTCGAACGTTTTGGGTGAGAACAATCAATTCGTGTTTGAACAAAAGTTAACACTTTCAACAACAAGAATTCGGAGATCTCATCACCTTCCATGATATGTATGAGTTTTGTAAATGTTGTTTTGTCTCATTGACTTCGGAAATAAGGTCGTAATTAACATAATCTAGTTTAATTTCCTAAATTCAAATGACAAAATTCTTTGTGTAAAATTCCTCTTCTTTGTCATGCTTCATTTCAACATGTCCTCATTAATTATGCAAATGACCGCCACATTAATATAATATATGCACAGTGGTGTTAACCTTTAAGTAACTTACGCATGTCACAAGGTATTTAAGTCCCATTATTCACCAATAAGGAGAAACAGAATTAATACATTGATTATGCAAATTAGGTCATCATTTGCATAATTGGTATCTGTTGATTTTCCGCCTGCCACATATTAAATAGATTACATGTATAAAAGTACTATTATATAAAACACTGTAATTATAGAATTTCCTCATGAATTATGCAAATTAAATCTTCATTTGCATAATTTGCATTTAGTTATGTACAACTCAGCTACCTACACACCAAAAATGATGAAAATAAGTTGTTCCTATCTGGACTTATTGGGTTTTAAAGATTTCTCCAGAAAGTGCCCTGCAGTTCCAGAACAAGCTGTTAGGGGGAACAAACTCACACCACTTATTTCTGACAGGAAAAGCTATCTGTCACCAAAAAATCAAGACCATAGCATGTTCAGGACAAAAGAGTACAACCCGGAAGTTCTGCTGAATTACCATGGTCATCCACCAGGAGGCCAATATTTGACCTTGATCTTTGT
>NW_017803490.1:10140630-10141436 GCF_001625305.1 Branchiostoma belcheri | reverse complement strand
GTTAAGGTGCAAGCAACAGTGGTTAATTATAGAAAAACAATCATCTAAATCACTGCTGGGGGTCTCAGACCATTATGTTTTCTGCTAGGCCTTTTTCAACGTTTCAAGAGCATAGAATCAATTCAGTAAGCAATGTCGGTTTGTTACCCCAGCCAAGTAAGTTTTTAGGGGCAGTGGTTAGTCAGCAGCTTTTCATGAAATTTTAGGCAAAGGGGTATTTGAAGAAAGGTCTGTCCACAATATTTCGTGAATCATCATGAAAATGCCATTCTTTGAAATGACTTTTCAAACTTTAAGAATGGCCTTTCAGGGTATCGGGCAGTACCAGTATGTAGCCTGCAACATCAGTGACAGTGGGTAGATTTTGTTCCTTTTTTTAAGGCTAGTAGTAGTGCAGGTTATTGAAACCTACTGTTTTCTCTCAATGACTGTTTGCCGGCATCTCATACAGGACGTCTTCTGGCGTCATATAGTGGGCACCGTCTGGCTCCACATAAGTGGGCTCATCATCATCACGGGGAGAGTAAGCCCTGGGTGGGGCAAAGGGCTTCGCTTTAGTGGGCTCGGCCGTACCTGCATCTTCAGGTTTGTACGGGGAAGCTCCTGGCTCATTGCAATGGCTGTTTGCCGGCATTTCATACAGGACGTCTTCTGGCGTCATATAGTGGGCACCGTCTGGCTCCACATAAGTGGGCTCATCATCATCACGGAGAGGGGGGGCATCTCTATGGGGAGCAAGAGACCCTGTAGTGGGTACCCCTGTACGTGTAGTTATGTTAGGGTTTGGTGGTCTGTTTATGCGTTCA
>NW_017803490.1:10137460-10140610 GCF_001625305.1 Branchiostoma belcheri | reverse complement strand
GTTAAGACCAATAGCCCAACAGCGTCGCTCCATCGGCAGTAAATTCGCAGTAAATTCTTTGACCAATGGTGAAAACTTGCGGAGTTGCAGTGAGAGATAACAACTTTTAAAAAGCTAGAATTTTTGGAACGCGTTAAGTAGAGTTAAAGTCTGTAACCAGAGGTCTGTCATTGTTGTTTGTAATTGTCGCGTGCGTGTGAATGAAGTGTGCGGGAGGGCGTGATGCCGATCACTGGATCGCGAAAGTTAAGTAATTATTGACGGAATTTTTTTCATGTTGACGGTAAAATTTTTTTTTTTCAATCTTACCGTCAACGCGAATTGGGTTGACTTGGGGTTGACGGTGAAAAATTTTGAGCTGGCTAAAGACCTGGGTCTGTGTTAACAAAAGCGTGGGAGTTGTTTACAGGCGCTGTGTAGATTGTCTGGAGCTGACGTTTGAAGTTGGCTGTATGAATATCAACACGGAGGTTGTTTACTTGTTTTTTTCTTTCCACTGACATTTTCATGACGCCGTTTGGAATTTTAGACATAAGGATGTGAATTTTAGACCACAATGATTTTATTATAATTTTTTGCAGGAAGATATCGGAGCGCAGGAGAAAAGTAGACCTAAAAGAAAAGCAGGCATTCTGTGATAGACCAGCCAAATTCCGCCACAGGAGCCAAAACGTCACCACACTAGCTAGGCGCGGTGTTGTTTGAAACAACTAATTTTACCACCCAACTTGTGCAAAATGTACACAAGATGTGTAGCTACGTGATTTTCAGCATTTGCATATCAATTCAGATACTAATTTATACACAGGTTAGTTATCTTCTCATTCTCAGCCACTGCATGCTACCTGAAACGTCTGAATATTCATAGAATTTAGCATTCAGTTACTTTCTTTATTTGATTTATTTTGTAGTACACAATATTCTACCTGGATGTGGAACATTCAGTGACTTGTAATGAAACAAGATTTGACTTACCTTAATCACAACTTACCTTCCAAGCTGGTCAGGATATCTTCAGTTGACACGCACTCTCTTTCTGGACTAAGAAGGCCTGAAGAGCGGTCCTCAGTCGTTTTGTTGCAGTTGTGCCTCTCGCAGCCGAGCTCAGTGTGCCTGTTGCGCAACGGGGTGTGACAAACAACGCCTAATTAGTCTGACTTATATGGGCGTCATTGTGACGTCACGTACGCGTGTGTCCCGCGTGCTCGAAAGGACACTTTTCAAAGCGCCACCTTTCGAGAAATGGACCAACTGCCGCGCATCACTTTGGAAAAGAAAGCGTAAAGCCAGCGGTAGCTACGGAGAATCATACTAAGGATAGAGTTCTTTCCTTTAGCTTTCAATATTCTGTTCAACTTCTGTACACTTATTGACAGAACAGTGAAAAAGTCAATATTCCATCTTGATACTTAAAGAGCTCCTTTCTGTCCAAAGAAAGATTTTAGATCCAGAAGGACGAAACCTTACACTCATTCGGAGGGGACATGAGTACGTTAAAGAACCCAGCACACTAATAAAGAAAATAGTAGAGGTCCGTCCCAGGGAAAGAGAATCAAACCTTACAGCCTGGTCTTACGCAACTTGTACTAACTGCTTTGTTACAGCTGAATAGTTCTAGTTAACATGTACGGTAATGTAGGCACAGGCCCGCGTTAGCAAAAGCTTGACAGGTGTTTACAAGAGCTGTGTTGATTGTCTGAAGCTGCTGTTTGAAGTTGGCTGTTTGAATATTAACACGGAGGTTGTTTACTTGTTCTTCTTTTCACTGATATTTTTACGCCCTTTTAGCAAAACTATCTCAAGAATAGGCTACGATAGTTTGATTTCTTGTTTCTCGGACTTTTTACAGGATAATGTTTGCGCGGGTGAGCAAAATAAAACCAAACAGGCATTCTTTTGTAGAACATTTACATGACAATTCAGATACGCATGAATACACAAGTTACACTTCTATTCACATTCTCAGTCACTAGATACTTTCTGAAGCCTCCAAATTTTTATGAAATTCAAAATCTGCTTGTTTTCTTTATTTATTTGCTTTATTTTGTATTACATAATGTTTTACCTGGATGTCGAACCTTCAACGTCCTGTAATGACCAAGGGGTGATTTGACTTAAGAAAACACCTTAACTTTTATCACAACTTACCTTCCAAGCTGGTCAAAATATCTTCAGTTGACAATCTCTATATATCTGGACTAAGGCCTGAAGAGCGGCCCTCAGTCGATTTGTTGCAGTTGTGCCTCTCAGAGTCGAGCTCTGTGTGGCTGTTGCGCAACGGAGTGTGACAAACAACGCCTGATTAGTCTGACTTATATGGGCGTGTTCATTGTGACGTCACTTAGGCGTGTGACACGCGTGCACGAAGGAACACTTTTTAAAGCGCCATCTGTCGAGACATGGACCAACTGCCGCGCGTTACTTTGGAGAGGCAAGTGAAAAGGGAGATCCAGCGGTAACTACAGAGAATGTTACTTATGTATTAGGCAAAAATCTGTGTCTTTAGTAATCAATCTTCTGTACATTTTCACTTATTTACAGAACATCGAAAACCTAAGCAAAATTCCATTTTTATACTTAAAGAGCCCATTTCTGTCTAAGTAATATTTTAGATCTTGAAGGACGAAACCTTACACTCATTCGGAGGGGACACGAGTACGTTAAAGAACCCACCAATCTAGTAAGAAAAGAGTAGAGGTCCGTCCCAGGGAAAGTGGATCAAACCTTACAGCCTGGTCTTACGCAACTTGTACTAACTGTTTTGTTACAGCTGAATAGTTCTAGTTAACATGTACGGTAATGTAGGCACAGGCCCGCGTTAGCAAAAGCTTGACAGGTGTTTACAAGAGCTGTGTTGATTGTCTGAAGCTGCTGTTTGAAGTTGGCTGTTTGAATATTAACACGGAGGTTGTTTACTTGTTCTTCTTTTCACTGATATTTTTACGTCGTTTTAGCAAAAGTATCTCAAGAATAGGCTACGATAGTTTGATTTCTTGTTTCTCGGACTTTTTACAGGATAATGTTTGAGCGGGTGAGTAAAATAAAACCAAACAGGCATTCTTTTGTAGAACATTTACATAACAATTCAGATACGCATTGATACACAAGTTACACTTCTATTCACATTCTCAGTCACTGGATACTTTCTGA
>NW_017803490.1:10110678-10137440 GCF_001625305.1 Branchiostoma belcheri | reverse complement strand
ACTTCTATTCACATTCTCAGTCACTGGATACTTTCTGAAGCCTCCAAATTTTTATGAAATGCAAAATCTGCTTGTTTTCTTTATTTATTCTTTGATTTTATATTACATAATGTTTTACCTGGATGTCGAACCTTCAACGTCCTGTAATGACCAAGGGGTGATTTGACTTAAGAAAACACCTTAACTTTTATCACAACTTACCTTCCAAGCTGGTCAAAATATCTTCAGTTGACAATCTCTATATATCTGGACTAAGGCCTGAAGAGCGGCCCTCAGTCGTCTTGTTGCAGTTGTGCCTCTCAGAGCCGAGCTCTGTGTGGCTGTTGCGCAACGGAGTGTGACAAACAACGCCTGATTAGTCTGACTTATATGGGCGTGTTCATTGTGACGTCATTTAGGCGTGTGACACGCGTGCACGAAGGAACACTTTTTAAAGCGCCATCTGTCGAGACATGGACCAACTGCCGCGCGTTACTTTGGAGAGGCAAGTGAAAAGGGAGACCCAGCGGTAACTACAGAGAATGTTACTTATGTATTAGGCTAAAATCTGTGTCTTTAGCTATCAATCTTCTGTACATTTTCATTTATTTACAGAACATCGAAAACCTTGGCAAAATTCTATATTTATACTTAAAGAGCCCATTTCTGTCCAAAGAAAGATTTTAGATATAGAAGGACGAAACCTTACACTCATTCAGAGAAGACATGAGCACGTTAAAGAACCCAGCACACTAATAAGAAAAGAGTAGAGGTCCGTCCCAGGGAAAGTGGATCAAACCTTACAGCCTGGTCTTACGCAACTTGTACTAACTGCTTTGTTACAGCTTGATAATTATAACATTTATTGTAATATAGGCAGAGGCCTGCGTTAGCAAAAGCTTGACAGGTGTTTACAGGAGCTGTGTTGATTGTCTGAAGCTGCTGTTTGAAGTTGGCTGTTTGAATATTAACACGGAGGTTGTTTACTTGTTCTTCTTTTCACTGATATTTTTACGCCATTTTAGCAAAAGTATCTCAAGACTAGGCTACAATAGTTTGATTTCTTGTTCCTCTGACTTTTTGCAAGATGATGTTTGAGCGGGCGAGTAAAATAAAACCAAACCGGCATTCTGTTGTAGAACATTTACATAACAATTCAGATACGCATTAATGCACAAGTTACACGTGAGCCTGGTTTACGGCTGGTTCATGGCCTTCTTGACGTTTGTCAACATGATGAAGTTCCTCCGGCTGCTGAGGTTCAACCCATTCCTCGTCAAGCTGATGTCCATGATCCGAGGGATGTCGGTGGAGTTCGCTTCCTTCGCCGTCTACCTCTTCCTCGCCATGTCAGCATTCGGCGTCTACGGTTATCTCAAGTTCGGCCTTATTGTGAAGGAGTATAGGTAAGAAAACATAGATCTTATTTGTATCAAATACAAACTTTGAGTTAGAAAACTTGGATGATATCTATTTTTCAACTTAGTTTTAGTACTGCAGTAGGGATACAAACCTTGTGACTTGAAATTTGATGATACAGGTTAGGTTATCATGACAATGATTTTCTTTTTTTTTCAGCACCATCAGCAAGTCCTTCTCCACTCTGTTCCAAATGACTCTTGGAAATTTCTACTACTACGAGCTGCGGGAGGCATCCCCCATCCTCGGCCCCATCTACTTCATCACTTACATCTGCATAATCTTCCTGGTGCTGATGAACATCGCCATGGCGATCATCGACAGCGCCCTTCCCGATGTTCGGAACCACATCATGTCTGAGGATGACCAGTACTTCATCCAGGGGTTGTGGGAACGCTTCACGGCCTTCTTCGGCTTTTGGAAGGTGCCAGTCGCAGGTAGCGTAGCCCTCGGTTGAACCAACCGAGAAAGTCTATCATTTTTTGGGTGTTAATTTTGTTGGAAAGTGACTTGCTTGGTGCCTGCACTAGTTGGCAAATTATGGACTTGAACCCAGGATCTTTGCTCCATCACTCCAGTTATAATGCTACAGAACCACCCTCCCTGAATCCCTTTGTTTCCTCTGCCCCACTGAGTTTTACTTTGTTTACTCAAAACAGTTGGTTTCTTTTCATTCATATCTAGCGTAAGCTAATATAAAATATTTTGCTGCATATGTTTTCAAATTTTATTGTCTTTGTTCAATTTTATCATATATTGTCTGCTGCTCATAGTAATTATCATAATCTCAGTTACAGGGAGGCCCTGGAAAAAGTATCTGGCCTTCTCTGCATGTTTTTTTTTAATATGAACATGTATTAAGCTTTGTTATTACCGTAAATAATTTATTTCATGTGTGATTAAAGAACACTAATTGAACCCTTTACATTGGTACAGAAAACAACTCCTTGGACACTCTTCATGACAGCCTGGTCGAGGTGGAGATTAAAGTGAAGAAACTGTGGCTGCAGAGGCAGTTGCTCTTCAACCTCGAGTAAGAACACATTTTTAAAAAAATGGTATTGAGCACAGTAATTATGTATCTAAAATAGCCTTGATTTGTTAAAGATAAACACTCAACATACAAGATTTTTAGAAACTCACTCAAACACCTCTATCCTCACAGGATGAAGGACGCAGACCTCCCCGCAGAGCCTGAGTTTGTTCCGACTGTCAAAGATGTTCCCGATGCTACAGCAGTGGAACTTCATGTCCCCAAAGGAGGCTGCCGCATCATCGCGGTCCGTCCTGCATCCCCAAACAACTGCACAGGCGACAGCAGTCAAGCGATCTGCTCCGACAGCAAGGCGCCAGTGGTGGTGGTGGCATCCGGGTCTCTGCCAAAAGAGGACACCCAGGAAAGCCACCAAACCAAGCAAGCCATGAAAATAATGTCAATTGTCAACTTGAGCGCAGGTGACAAGGCGGTTCTGACAAGCAACGAGATGCTGACAGACGACCTCATCCAGGCTGCCCAGAGGCTGCTCCACCACCAGTACCCGGCACTCCAAGGCCTGGAAGCCCCTACAGTTGGTCTCTGCGAGGACGGGTTTGCCAAGATGACAGGAAAGGGGCTACAAATCCACCACAACAGAAGAGCGCACTGGGTTCTGTCGTCTTACACAGACGGACAGGTGCGCCTGTATGACAGCATTGGCGCCGACATGACCACATATCTGCAGGTCCAGCTTTACCAGACCTACGCCGCGTTTGCCGACCAAGAGAGGAACGTCCTGACCATCATCCTACCAGAGGTACAGCGTCAGAAGAATGTCTTTGATTGTGGGCTGTTTGCCATCGCCTGGGCAGTGGACATCGCACAGGGGCGAGACGTGAGCAGCATTGCGTATGACGACAGGAAGATGAGGAGCCATTTGAAGAAGTGCTTCGAACAAGGGAGGCTCACACCATTTCCTCATCTGACCAGCCAGAGGAAGAAAGTCGGTTTCACCAGGGTCAGCAGAATCTCGCTGGTTTGCTGCTGCAAGCAGGAGGAGGGACTGGGAAGGATTGAGGCGTGCAGGGCATGCCAGAGGATCTTTCACGTCAGCTGCCTGCCAGTCAACCCTCCCAGTGATGGCACATGGAAATGTGGAGACTGCGCCGTGTAAAGTACAAAATGCACTGTAAAAACTGGTTAACATCTGGATAAACTGTTTGCCTCCTGGTGGAAGGAAAGAAATAATAGAAACCTGGCTTGGCCGTCTCAGGAATGATGGCAAAATGTGATCACACCAGTAACTGAGTAATATTTTTCCTAAATTCTGTGTACAAATGTATCATTGCCGATTTTACCAAATACAAAATTTGTGTATAATCTAGTTAATATCGCTTAAGTTTTGTGAGTAAGTACTTTTTATTGTCAGGACATGTACATTTCAAAGACACTGGAATACTTTGATAATATTATCTTATAGTATCATGTTATGACTGTGTTATGTGTGTTACAATTTATGTGTAATATATGTTTAAAACATCTGTAAATAGCAAGAATTATCAGAACTTTGTGTTTGAAATCTGATACAGAAAACATACTGCCATGGCTTTGCTAATTAAATGAAAGACGATGGATGCATCACTAAATACATTCACTACACTGTATATGAATGTATGTTAGGCCACACCAATTAAATTTCTTGGTTAACGGATTTGCCCGCTTCATTTTTTTCTGATTTGCATAAAAAAAAACAAAAAATTCTGAATCAACTGCAAAATGCTCATATTTTGCCCTGAAGAGTTGAAAACAGTCCTTTTCTTCCTAGTTGTTACAGTTATTCCATCTTTCAATGCAGTGGTATCATTAAAAGTTCAAAATTCATTGTTTAAATTTTGAACCAGCCTGGTGTATTTACTTCATGGCTCCTATCCTACCATTTTGGGCCATAATAGGATGCCTAGGCCTGTTTTTATTTTTTCGCCTGGACCACAGGAAGAATAGCTACAGTTTGTACGCTAATAGTGGATCCTAATAAAGTCAAAGTCAACCAACCGACAAATCAGACAAAGTGTGTGTGTGTCTGTCTGTGTGTGTGTGTTTCCGCAACTTTGTGGTCATCATAACTTCAGAACGCCTTTATGGATTGTGATGATATTTGGTATGTTGGTAAGTCTTAGGAAGACGAAGGTCAAGGTCAGATATGGGCCTCCTGGTGGATGACCTTGGTACAGCAGCAGAACTTCCGGTTTTTGGATCTTTTGTCCTGAACATGCTATGGTCTTGACTTTTTGGTGACAGATAGCTTTTCCTGTCAGAAATCTCAGAATTCTTGTTTTGGTTGACATGTCCAATTTCCAATGATTGACTACTTGTACCCTTTGTTCATATAATATTATCTCTATGTTTAAGTAATTGATTGTCTACATGTATGTCCTTTGTAACTTGTTCTGTCTTATGTTGGGCTACCTTGGAAATCAGTTGTCCTAAACTGAAGGTACCACCAAGCCGTTTTTAAGATCAATAAATAAATAAAAAAACGTAGGATTGAAGACTATAGTCTACCCTTCACTCTACAGAGAAAAACAAGCATTGCTTTACTGTGTTTATTTCCTGAAATATCACTATTTTTCAACACACAATGTTGCCTTTTAGATGGCTGGTCACCCCCCTTCCAAATCTTTCCAAATGTAATGTGTGCAATGTCCTATAGCTAATATATACATTTTTTTAAAAGTACATTAGTCATTAGGAAAGTTTTTTTTCCCGTGTTCAGTATAACTACTGGTAGTGGACTCGGAATGCTGCAGATTTCACGCCTGTTGTTGGGTTGAAGTTGTGTGGCTGTTGGGTTGAAGTTGTGTGGCTGTTGGGTTGAAGTTGTGTGGTTGTTGTGTTGCTGTGTGGTTGTGTTGTTGTTGG
The DNA here is from genome assembly GCF_001625305.1 of Branchiostoma belcheri. Taxonomy (NCBI): domain Eukaryota; kingdom Metazoa; phylum Chordata; class Leptocardii; order Amphioxiformes; family Branchiostomatidae; genus Branchiostoma; species Branchiostoma belcheri. Next base: position 10,132,147 of record NW_017803490.1, on the reverse strand, counting down.
GTTGAAGTTGTGTGGATGTTGTGTTGCTGTTGTGTGGTTGTTGTGCGGATGTTGTGAGGTTGTTGGATTGAATTTTGTGGATGTTGGGTTGAGGTTGTGATGCTGTTGTGTAATTGTTGTTTAAGCCTGTGCTGCCACGTTCCTCACCACCTGGAAAGCAGCGATGACAGCACTCAGCTGAAGTTTCTCGTTGGTTCCCGCCGCCAAACGGTACCTGCAAAATATACAAAACATTTCAGGGTATAAATTAACCAAAAGAAAAAAACCTGATGTACAACTACTAGTATATTCACTCATTGCAGCTGCTTTAGAATGTAAGTAGGCAACATAGATCAGTGAAGGTTAGACATCCAGGTAATAATATATGCCAAAAACAGTTACTCATGCAAGTGGATATGATTTTGGAAACTCTCAGACATTTCAGATAGCATCCACTACCTTTTAAACCTGCTTTTCTGACAACTCTCCAGTGTCACTGACAAAAGGTATAATGTGGTGGATGCTACCTGAAACGTCTGACTGTTTCCAAAATCATATCCAGTTGCCTGAGTAACTTGAGTTTGACCTAACTAGGCAACAGTCTAGGATAAATTGGGAAGCTCTCACCAATGCTGGGTGCTTGGACATTTTAGGGTAAAAACTGAGGAAAAGGTCAAATAAAAAACAGGGTTGTTTAAAGTTAAGACTTTTGGTCTGACACAAAAAAATTCACCTAGAGCTTTCGACCAGTCACTCAGTCACTAACTACCAACACAGATGAACTTTCATGATAGTAAAAAACAGGGTTGGTAATTTTGATTCAAGTATCAGACTGGTAATTTTGATTCCACAGTTTGTTGCTGAAGATAATTTTGCAAGGTCAGACTCTGCAGAACTCACTCTGCGTCCGCCATCTTGTCTAACAGAACCATCTTCACGGCCATGGGGAAGTCAACTGCAGTAAACAAACAAACAAACAAACAAACATCAGCAACAGTAAAAAATCAACATGCCACGTTTGTAATTCCATCCATGGTCATCTGTACATTCATTTTTATTCAACCCTTCATCTATCCAATGGCATTCGTTTTTATTCATTCATATTCATCCATCCATTCTTCCATCCATTCTTCCATTCATCCATCCATTCTTCCATTCATCCATTCATTCTTTCTTCCATTTTCATCCATCAGCCGATCCATCCATTCTTAAATCCATCCATCCATCCATCCATCCATCCATCCATCCATCCCTCCATCCATCCATCCATCCATCCACCCATCCATCCATCCATCCACCCATCCCTCCTTCCTTCCTTCCTTCCACCCCTCCTTGCTTACTTCTGTGCACAAACAGATGAACCTCCGTCAGGATGTCTTGTAGTGCCAGGCCTTTCAGTGTCTTTAACTGGAAAATGTCTGGGGCAGCGTCAAGGAAGAATTTTCTTTCTAGTTCTAGACATTTGGCAAGAATGCATGAATGCATTTAGTATTCACCTGCAACAGTTAAAGTACCAATAAACACACACAACATGCAAGTTGTACCGAGAGACCATAGGTCTTATAATAGAATTAAAAATACATATTTACACTTTGTCGACGTTACTTCTACATCCAAGATTGTAAGGGTTTGGAGGTGTCCACCACAGTTTTCAACCATTCCCGGATGTGTTTCTTAAACGATGTAGGTGCGGATAGTCTGATGTGTTGTGGAAGTGTGTTATATGATTTAGTGCAACGGTACAGAAATGTTCGTTTGGCTGAGGCTGTTCTTGGTTTTGGCAGTCTGAAGCCCCCCCTATGCGCTAGGCGTGTGTTGTGTTGGTGTGTATCATTGACTGTCTGTAATCGTTTGTACATGTAGATTGATTCTGGCTTTTTGGTTGTGAGAAGTTTCTTAAACTTGTGGGTAATAGCTTGTATGTAGTAATCTGTATACTCCTGTAAAATACCGGTGCAATAGCTCAATTGGTAGAGTGCTCGCTTTGTAACCGGCCGGGTCATACCAAAGACTTTAAAAATAGTACACACTAATTTCTCTGCTTAGCACTCAGCACATATGAGAAAGAGTGTGGGAAGGTCAAACACACAGCACTACCAGCGGACCAGCCCCCTGCTGTAGTGCATTGCACAACTGTGTGTCGCCCAAGGGCTACGGAAATGGACATGGGCACCAAACCCCTATGTTCTGCATGGAGCACGGGTAGACCTGTAAAAGGATACTGTTGTAGGCAGTGGTGAAGTCCTCGTTTAGCATCCAGTTGACGATGTTAGCGATGTCAGAGCGGAGAGGCTGTCCCGTCACCAGGTAAACATTGTCCTCGTTCACCACGTCATGCGCCATCGACGTGCTCTGGGGTAAAACAAACAACAACATCACATAAGGAAAAATTTAAACTGTTCTCCAACTCATACATTTGAATTTTCTACTGAATCACTCAGTCTTCCTCAGCTATCTGACCCAAATGCTGTGGACACGTAATTTTTCCCACGTGATGTCAAAAGGGTCAAAAGTTGTCTGAAGTCCAAAAATTCTGGTGAGTGAACTTTATGAGTTGGAAGCAGTTTAAATTTTTCATAATGTAATTTACCAACTACCAACAAATTTACCAACATAATGTAATTTACTGAACTTTCATGCTGAAACATCATCCCAGGGATATCTGAAAAACAGATCAACGGATCTGAGGTATGCCCTGGTAAAATAAATAAACTTGAAACTTGAGTTGCTATAATTCTGCCACCTGCTCAACATCAAGAAACCTTAAGAAGTAAGACTCTCACCTGAAGGATGTTCAAGACCCTCCTCATGTCTCCGTTGGCCAGCTGAAGGATTGCTTTCTTCCCGTCTTCTGTCACCTCAACTCTGAAAACAAAACCTTTGTTAGTTCGTTTGAACCTTGGAAGATTAGCCTGGCAGGGCTAAAAGACTTATGTAGAAACTAGAAAAGTAACATTTGCAAAGCAAATGCATAATGTTTACCTTCACAAATGCATAATGTCTGCTCTGTTAATTATTACTCAACCACATTCACATATATGGTGACAGGAGTCTAAATCCCTCCGACTGTAAAATTGCAACATGATGTAACCTAACACCAGTTGCCACGGTGAGAGACAGTCATTGACCAGGTCAGAGGTCACTGTTTGGAGAAGACCAAGAAACTGAGCAAAAACAATACGTTCTTCGGTAAACATAAAAATGGTCTAGAAATATCTTCAGCAAGCCACTGTCTGAGTTTTTTCAGAATTCTGTTGTTTGTAAGTTTGTACATGTATATACTGGTAATGTCAGCTTTTGTAAGTTTGTACATCTAAGTTATTGCAGAATCCTGGTGTTTGTAAGTTTGTACATGTATGTGAGAACTCCTCACTTCTCCATCTCTATAACATGGTCCAGACGTGGCAGCATCTGATCCACACCCAGTGGGCCGAACCTGGAAAAAACAGACAACAACTTTTAACTCGAATTACATATCAATGACATGAGTCTTTGTCATGTTCAACCAGTTTTTCCATCTGTTTTTGACATGTATAAGTGTTGGTTAGTTCTGTAAGTCCAGTCTAGTGATGTGAAGGATATGACTTGAAACGTCCAGAAGTAATTTACCCAGTAGCAGAGTTTGAATTGTCTTCATACAATCATGTAACTTATTGCACATGGTTCATACATACTGTAGGAAGTTTTCACAGGTGTTTAACAGGTAGGTTGTTTTGCAGGTACCTTTCTCAAGCACGTCGGCAGAACGTACTGTACTTGCCGCGGTGACCTGCGCGAAACCCGTAATGTATTTTACATAGCATTTCAGCAGAATGTCTCATATAAGGTTGTATTCGCTCATATAAGGTTAGCATTTTGACAGTAGTTTCCAAATGTTATGTCGGAAAGAATATCCTCTGCAACAGGCAGAATTCTGATGCAACGTTGACCAAAAACCCAACGAAAAACGTGAAAATACAGGGTTCTGCGCAGGCGCAGTACGTTCTGCCGACGTGCTGCTTTCTCAGGTGTTTTACAGGCATTTCGCTGGTACAGGTAACTTTGTTTTAAGGTAAATTTTCCAGGTGTGTGCCTACCTGAACCTGGTGCACCTGGACTGGATGGCAGGGATGATCTTAGACAGGTAGTTACAGATCAGACAGAACCTGGTGTTCTCTGTGAACTTCTCCATAACTGCAGAAACAAACAGGCAGTCAGAGATGGCAGACTTCACCCCCTTACCCACACACAAGGCAGTCAGAGATGGCAGACTTCACTCCCTTACCCACACACACAAGGCAGAGATGGCAGACTTCACCCCCTTACCCACACACACAAGGCAGTCAGAGATGGCAGACTTCACTCCCTTACCCACACACACAAGGCAGTCAGTGATGGCAGACTTCACCCCCTTACCCACACACACAAGGCAGTCAGAGATGGCAGACTTCACCCCCTTACCCCCACACACAAGGCAGAGATGGCAGACTTCACCCCCTTACCCACACACACAAGGCAGTCAGAGATGGCAGACTTCACCCCCTTACCCACATACACAAGGCAGTCAGAGATGGCAGACTTCACCCCCTTACCCACAGGGCAGTCAGAGATGGCGGACTTCACCCCCTTACCCACAGGGCAGTCAGAGGTGGCAGACTTCGCCCCCTTACCCACACACACAAGGCAGAAATGACATCGTCTACCAGATACCTTTGACCCAGTGTTGACGTCACATTTCAAAGAAGCCACGTGACAAGCCTCACTGGGTAGTCTACTGAGGAAGACCAGAGTAACTGGTCATCAAAAGCTCTGGGTGAATTTTTTTGTGTTGGACCAAAAGTATTAAACTACCAACACAGATGAACCTTCATGACACAAACGCAGTTGTTGAGGCCTGAAGGGTACTGACCTCTCCGCAGAGCGTTTTGTGCGTCGCCCGTCATCGCGTCAGCTTCGTCCAGAATCACCAACTTAAACCCGCGTCTGGAACAGAAAAGTCGGGTCGTCAGCAGTTCTTTCTTAAAATACAAACTCTTGCACAAAAAAATATCATTCTTTTCTTACACTCACTTCAATTCAATTCTCATCAACATACCAACATTGCAGACATACAATCATATAGAATGTTAGCCTGGGTGCCATCCGATTTGTATAATTTTTCGGGGTAGCCGTTATACAAATCGGATGGCACCCAGGCTAATAGAATGTTGCCTGAACGGCATTAATATTTACAATTTCCTTAAATTAAAAATAAATACATAACATTACAGTACATTACATACATATACATGTATTATACATGTACATGAATATATACATACTACTGATATGAGCTGTACATCCCAGGCTTTTCATGTGGAGTTAAAACTACGTCTTGAAAGTAGTTCTTGCATGTGACACTTAAAGACATAGCCGAAGTGTGTCCGACTTACTTAAAGATTGTCCTTGTGCTGGCAAACTGCAGAACTGGTCCCCTCACTATCCCGATTCCTCTGTCGTCCGACGCATTCAGCTAGAAACATACAAGTTCTATGTCAATATGTTGAAAGAAAAATGTAGTATATTTGAAGATAGAATATTAGAAACTTTGTGAGCTTAGTACCAGTAAAATTGGTCCTTTTTTACATGTGTATATTGAATACACACTACAGCATGAATACACAATATCATTTAATACACACCAATATTCAATACACACTATTATCTAATACACACTAATATTCAATACACACTATTATCTAATACACACTAATATTCAATACACACTATTATCTAATACACACTAATATTCAATACACACTATTATCTAATACACACTAATGTTCAATACACACTATTATCTAATACACACTAATATTTCATACACACTAATATTTCATACACACTAATATTTCATACACACTAATTGTGTGTTGGAATTTTTGAGAAAAACACAATGAATATAAAAAAGACCTAGTGAAAAAAAATTATAGTGCATGCAAACAATCCTTTCAGTACAAGCTACAAGATTATTTTGGACTGGCCTTTTTTCTTATATTATAAACCATCCAAGACCATGTCCTAAGTCATTGAATCTCAGACCTACTACTGGGTCTTGCCAAGCTGTCCTACGAGCTGTTTTGTAACTCTGTGGTGAGACAATCTATCACTCCAAGGCTGCCTGAGGCTTTGGTAGGAGACTGTGGAAATCCTGTCTTGTGCTTGTAAGTACATGTATGTCATCATCCCTGTCATACAATATACTTCTGTCATTAAACATTTCATTTTGTAGAAAATGTCAGATGTCTCTTCAAATAAATTGCAGTTGCCAGTGCTGCAGTGTGCATTTTTAAGTTACAGTGTACTGTACTTAGATTAATAAATGTAACTGGGCCGCTTGCAAGTCTCTAAAACTGTGACTGTGTACAAGGTTTGGAAAAGAAGTAAACTGTAGTTGTAAGAAATGATTTATATTTTTTTAGCGGGGAGGGTTCAATTCTATTTGTACAGGATTATGGTAGCAGTACACAGTATTTATGGGCGAACCCCGTAGTCAAAAGTAGTCCGGCAGAAAGTAGTGCTGCACAATACTAGAGAAAGGGGTAGAGATTCTTGTGTGTACGCCAGCGAGGCGGATACTGCGGTGAATGGTAGCGGAATACGTCAGGTTTGAGACTGTAAAAGTTGAATTTTCATGTTCGTTCGGTCAGCGTAGATTCGCGCCTTGATACTGTCACTGCCTAGTGCAGTGCGTTTGCTGCAATTCCGTGACCTTCCGCATAGCGCTTTTAAAAGATTGCGTCACGAGTGAACGAGCCGACAAACTCTAGCCCCTTTTCACATATTTTGTACATTATACCTTGAACTCAACATATTCAACTCCTGTAAGTTACTTTTGCACCCAACTATATTTTTCACCGCGTCGAAGTAGGTCACCTCTGGGTTCTTAACTATAGAAATGCCCATAGGCCGGAAACTGTGTACTGCTACCTTATGGGATGGACCATTTAACCTCCATCACCATGACCTCTGAACTATGACCATTTAACCTCCATCACCATGACCTCTGAACTATGACCTCACCTCCAGCACCATGGAGTTGAACTCCCGGTCGGCGTACAGGCGGCGCGCGCAGGCCAGGATGGTGGAGGTCTTGCCGGTCCCCGGCGGGCCGTAGAACAGCAGGTGGGGCAGGCGGTCCTCGTCTAGGAAACGCTGGACTGGGGTCGGCATGGCAACGGGGCAAATCAGCAGCATCAACTTAGAACTACATGTCAATGAAGGTTAGACATCCGGGTAATTAGATATCGAACAAAATACTACTCAAACAACTGGACATGATTTTGGAAACAGTCAGACATTTCTGGTAGCATCCACTACCTTGCATGTGCACACAGTTATTTTCCAACCCTGTCTTATGATGGGAAATATATTACTGGTATGAGAATCCTCTCTAGAGCTGAACTAAGAGTTTTTCAGATGAGGAAGCAGACTGGAACCCAGGCTAGCCCTGGAGCCGAGGAGCTGGCCTGTATACTGGCCCTGGCAACAGTCTGGCACCCAGGCTAGCCCTGGAGCCGGGAAGCTAGCCTGTATACTTGCCCTGGCAACAGTCTGGCACCCAGGCTAGCCCTGGAGCCGAGGAGCTAGCCTGTATGCTGACCCTGGCAACAGTCTGGCACCCAGGCTAGCCCTGGAGCCAGGCTAACCATAAACCAGACTACCGTACTTGTACTGATGATGTCCTGATGAGAGATTAGTTCTGTCATCTCCTTGGGTCGGTACTTCTCAACCCTGAAACACACACGGGGAAAAATTGGTGTCAACAAACAAACAAACAAACAAACAGGGAAGGTACTTCTCAACCGTGCAACACACGGGGGGGGGGGGAACTGGTGTCAACAAACAAGGTACTAGTAGGTACTTCACCCTGCAATTCAGGCACGTCAACAAACAAACAAACAAACAAAGAGGCATGGTCAGTGAACACTCTAGAAACACTCAATTTGTTGTAAATCTTACTGAAGAAAATAAAACTAGACGGATGCTCTGAGAACTTATAGAAGACGACTTTCTGACTGTGAACTGCGTGTCTTGCCCAAGCAAATAAATTCTTTTGACAAATCTATTTTCTTTTTCTTCTTCTCCGTTACCTATATAAACTGACATATAAGTATGTTTGTTATATAGTTGTACCATACATGCTATGCAGTACTTTATACCTTGTACAATTGTTGTGCAAAACATATTTAAAAGTATGTTTGTCAACCTGCCCCCCTCCCACACCGTAACTTTACGACGCACAAATTTCTCGTCTGTAGCCTCTTGCTAACGCAGAAAACACAAATAAACGAGCTTGACTAGAGCACAGTTCTCACCAGGGCAGGTTGCGATGTTCCCCTCCGGTCGTCATGGTTTCTGTGGGGTTTTATCGGTCAAAAAACTGGGCAAATATCTCAGACACTGCGATTTTGGCGCCAAATCTCTGAAGTTGACCCCTGACCTTTCTGGGCTCTCGCACCGGAGTTTCGCATTGCGGTCTTACACCGGAGTTTATAGGTCGCGTAGAGCTTTGGCTTGTCTTGGCTATATTGGTGTGCCCAAGGACGTCAAATGACACGATTTCGGTTGAAAATTCCGTGAGGAATTTTGGCTTTTTAAAACGGTTGTCACGGTTTTATCAGAAGAGACGTTTATGTTCGATTTGTTGATTTGTTCATATGTTGACTCTCTAATATCAGCTTTGCTGCCTTGAGAGTCAGTGTAATGTCTTGGTGCATTTTCAAAAAATGAAATAAAATATCTTCGATTTTCATCGATCAAATTGGCCAGTCTGTAACCATTTCCCCATCGACAGACTGGCCAATTTGATACTGTCTTACCCCCACCAAAAAATCTGTTTGGAGATTAATATTTTCGTAGATGTTCTGAACTTTCTTCCTCAAAAAAAAAAAAAAAAGCTTAGTTGCATTCATCAGAGAAACATGAAACAAAACTGTTTTTTTGATTATTGTTGAAAATCAAGGTTTCTACGGTCCCTTCTTCGACCGTCTTTCAAAACACGTGTTTTTTTCGTTTTTTTTTTTTTTAATCATGAAAGGAAATACAATACAACAAACAATATTTATACAAAGCAGACATATTGGGGCCAAATTAAAATCTATTAGCGGTATACAGTTAGCCACTTGGACACGTGTACATGTCCAATTGGCCTAGATACATTTAGATTTCATTAGAACAAATGTTCTATTCGCAATTTCATGACAGACAATTCAACAAACTGGGACAAAATAACACCCGGGGCGATCTTTTTTGGCCAATGGCAACCGCGGACCGTCTGCTTCCTGTTCGGACATACATCTTAATAATATATCCACAAGGACATTATAATGTCTGCATGCTATATTGACAAAAACGGCTATTTTCTATCAGATAAGACGGCACGGCGCAACAGAGAAACAGTCCAATCCTGTATAATCGGTAGGTAAAATAACTTGTAGATGAGTTCGACATGCTGCATCTTTTCTGTCGCCTTTTTAGTTATTGTCGCCCTGACCCTGTAGAACTCACTACGGTAATTGAAACCGACCCCGTAAAAATAACCAACGCGTGCTAATGGACCCGGGCTGGCGGGCGTGCAGTAGTCTCAACACCGTAGAGATACCGGGGAGCCTGTGGTGGTCTGGCTGCCAGGCTAATCCGTAATCGTACTCTAATCATATATCTGTATCTGCCGGTATAACCGGGACGTTCTTCTGTCTTCTGCTACGCTGGGTGCCAGCCAAGTTTACAGGCCGCCAACCTTTTTTTTCGGCAGCCAGAATCCTCGCCCGCAGAGGAGTATATATCGGTCCTCCAACTGATTGGAGGGCGGCCAAACTCCCCCCGCGCTAGACTCCCCCGTAGCGGTAATTTAGACCGGCGGGCGAAGGGCTCTTGCCGCCCGAAAAACGAGTTCTGGCATCCAGGGTAGTCTTCTACCTTATCGACAAACTTTGTTTTATATTTTATTTCTCGTTTGTTTGTTTGTTTATATTTTGTTGTTGTCTGCCCAGTATCCGGACACGGCGCAAGATGAACTCCGTGGCTCCCCTTGTCCTGCTGACTGTGCTGACCACCGCTGTCGGCAGGTCCGTTGACTTCACGGGGCGCAACCTGACGCACGTCCCGACCAACGCCATCGCGTCAGACGCGCACACCGTCCGCCTGTCTCACAACAGGATTTCCCGCCTCGGCTCCGGCTTTAGCTCGGCCCCGCACATCCGGTACCTGCTTATCGACGATAACAGGGTGAACAACTTATCCCCGCAAACCTTCCAGCCTCTGCGGGACTTGCTGGTGCTGGATTTGGACAGGAACTGGGTCGTCTCCCTTCGCGACTTCACGTTCTCGACCCTCGCCGCGCTCTCGGATCTCATCCTCTCCAACAACCTCATTTCCGCGGTCTCGCCGCGCGCCTTCCACGGGCTGGCGGGTCTGCAGTTCCTGGAACTTTCCGGGAACCGACTGGCGGCAGTCCCCGCGCAGGCCGTCCGCCTGATCCCCAGCGAGCGGCTCTCGTTAGTTGCGCTGACTGTGAACAACATCAGCCGCATTCCCGGAGACATCGCCTCTCTCCGCCCGCCCGCCTCCTACCGGCTCCAGGGAAACCCTCTGCGCTGTCCCGAGGATGAAAACTCCAGCCGGACTGACGTGACTTACTTAGAGAACAGGCCCCGATGGCCCGTGATGCAGAGTTACGCCGTCACAACCGAAGGCGTTCGCGAGTTCGCAGGAAAGTTTTTCTTCATCAAGAGACGGCACGAGCACTTCGGCGTCGCTCCCAACATCTTCTACGTCCCTGACGGCCACCACATCATTCTGCCCCAGGTTCCCGTGCACATGCGGTTGGATCACTTCTTCTGGGTCACCCCGAGAGGGCGACACCGGGTCCCCGCCGGCAAAACGCTCACGATTCCTAGCTTCACGGCGGCAGACTCCGGGCTGTACACGTGCGTGCGGGGCGTCCCGGGCACCAACACGACCGGCCGCATCGACATGCTGCTGTGCATCGACCGGCCGGCAGGGGGCGGGCACGAACGGGAAACAACCGCGGCGCCCCCGCCCGAGGACTCTTCGCCTCCACAGGGCGGTAAAAACGGCAGGGACGCCTGTGCGGGTTCCACAAACCAACCCTGCTGTTTCAACGGGACAAGTTCAACGCCGTTTCGCCCGGACTTCTGTGATGATGGAAGCAACAACTCAGACTCGCAAGCAAAGCCCACCCCCTTGTTCATTGCCGCTGTAATTGTCGCCATGCTGGTGCTGTTCTTTCCTGCGGCGGTGCTTCGTTGGAGAAAGCGAGGAAGGAGCGGTGAAAACGCCGCCACCACTGCCGGTGCGACGTTACGCGCGGGGGCACAGGCCATACCGCTCCACCCCCTGCCTAAGCCGGAAGAAAATGCCTCTCCATTCGCACATCTGAGAGGAACTGAACTATGGGCGGCGATGAAACTGGGAGCCACGCAGTACAGCCTACACCGCGTGGCAGGAGCGCCCCCAGCGGACACGATCGGTACTACAGAAGCTCAGGTTCACCACTACGAGAACGCTGACGCTGACGAGTACGCCTCAGCAGCGCCGCCCCCTCTACCGGGCGACGAGGAAACTGCAGCCGAGCCTGTAAATACAGCCGTGTCAGAAGAACTACCCGAACCATCTGCTTTTGAGAGCGGAGATACCGAAATTGGCGAGGAAGATCTGGAAATGCCTTACGGCATAGCCGCGGCAAACGCACTGTATCAGCGAGGAGGGACGGTACCGAACACTTGTACTAGTACTAGTGATCTCACAAATGAGCACACGAGTAGCGCTGATTTGGCTGAGGCAGCAACTTACAGTGCGACAGATGCCAACCAAACACAACCGTCAGTCGCTGGCTTGTACCGGCAGCAAAATGCGCACGTTGAGCAGATTGCAGCAGAGGCAAACACACTGTACCAACATGGTACGGCACTAGCCTCCGTAGCAGGCTTATAGCTATAGAACGGGGGCTTTGGTGGTCTTCGGCTGTTTTCTGATTAGCCCAGTTCTAAAAAAACGGTGCTAATTCAACCAGGCAGGCTATGCTGTCTATATGCAATCAGAAAATAGCACATAAAAGATCCCAAAGACCTAGCTTGGGTGCCAGACCGGTGGCACACTGGACAAAATATCTCCCAGGCTCACTGAGATACTTTGTGTCCAGTGTGCTATGGGTTTGGCACCCAGGCTATCAAAGACCGTGACGACCCCCCAAACCCCCAGTTTTTGGCATGCTATGGAGGCTAGTTTGGTGGCCGTGCAAACTCGATCCTCTGGCTAATGGATACTGTCTTGCCATCGAAAGGGATCTGCTTGGAGATTAATGTAAACCAGGGTAGCAGCTATATTGTCTGACAACTGGTGACATGTGATGGCTTTCTATTGCTAAATGTTCGCTTTAATATATATCTTTTAGGCATCACCTACAGTATTAAGAAGGTGGTGACCAAAAACACACACACACAAGTCTGGACACGTCCTATTTTATACGATCCCTTTATTATACATCAAGGACAAAAAATGACCCGAAAATGGCGGACAGGGTTGAATGATATCGCCTGATCTCATAATAACAACTTAGAACAATACAAACCGTTTCTGCACTACCCAGATTCAATTTTCTGTACTGATTGCTTTTTTATAACACTTTTCTCACCTTCTGATTACAGCACTAATGTAGGTACATAGACGACTTGTGTACAAAACTTAATAATTCATCATCACCAGATTTACCACAACAAAAATTATCATCATCATTATTATCATTAGCTTTAACAAGCAAATTTCTTCATTTGTAACTTAAAAATATGTGCTATGTAAAATACTCTCGTACATATAGTAGTCGAATTCCTTTTTTTTTCTTTCTTTCAGGTGTAGGTAAATAAATGCCTACACTTCTGTTCTAATACATTTCCTTAGTCTCGGACTAACAGCAACATGAGGATAAGTTAACCCTCCCCCAGCTGAGGGAGCCCTGTGGCACCAGATGTGCCCTGGTTCCAGGCTACAGCTGCAGGGGAAGGGTTAAACTAGCCTCCATAGCATGCCAAAAACTGGGGGTTTGGGGGTCTTCAGGGTCTTTTATGTGCTATTTTCTGATTGCATATAGACAACATAGCCGGCCTGATTGAATTACCCCCGTTCTGGGCTAATCAGAAAACAGCCGAAGACCACCAAACCCCCAGTTCTATAAGCCTGCTACGGAGGCCAGGGTTAAGCTGGAATGACAAGAACAGGACAGGTGTGCAGAGAATAAACGACTGGTCAGTCTTCAGGTGGAGAGACACTGGGAGTAACTCTTAACCCTTGTCCTGCTGGCATTCCTGGCACAATATTTTTCAATAATTTCATGTCTTAATTAGATCATAGACCCAAAAAAAATTTTTGCCCTGCAGTGGCATAGTTACTTCCGCATTCATTGTGTTTTGCTGCGGTGTGATGCGTTGCACAAGAAATGCCCCCAAATCGTACCTATACAGGGTGTCATATACATGTAGATTGTACTATACATGCAGAACAAATTGTTGTGCTCTGCAGGACAAGGGTTAAGCCTGAGATCAAGACTCCTTCCAATGAAAGCTCATCTGTGTTGTCAGAATCCATAGTTATAGAGTTCAATCTGTGTTCCAACACAGGAAAGTAACTCACCATTCCCTTCTTGTGTTGTGTTTAAACGAAGCTTGAAATTTACAACTGTCAAGACTTCTTGCTAGATCTTTTTTTTTTTTACTAAGAGAGTTACTTCGACATTCACTTTCCTCACCAAAGACATATTTGCCTTCAAATTTCACTAGACTTTCCACATTCCCAGTGTCTCCCCAAACTTAAAGGGCCACACCAAGTTAATTTCTTGGCTCTTGGAAGATGAACATGAAAACACAGTCTGAGAGAAAGTCTGTACCTTGGTGGACAGTGTCAGGGAATGACCAGTTTCAAGTTTTCCTCCTTTTTTTCACATTGAAAAAATGAATAAATGTTTTGCTAATTTTCAAATGTACATGTACATGGGAACCTAAGAAATGCCTTGGTGTGGCCTTAAATGTATTTCTTCTGTAAAATCCAACTGAGGAATAAACGTTGCTAAAGTTTGTCTGAACATCAAGTCTGCAGGTGTTTTGTCTTTCTCATTTTTCGTCCACCTGAACAAAAATGGGGCCTTCGGATTAAAACAAAAATAATATATAGGCCAGTAAAGGCTTAATGCTGCGTGGTCTAATTTGATACACAGAAAAACAGAGGGGCTGTTTTTGTGACAGACTGCAGAAGAACGTTTAGATGTCAGCAGACCTATCTACACAGTAGGAGGGTCACTTCAGATTCCTTTTTTTCTTTTCTTCCAGGAAAAGTATTTTCCTGAACATTCATGGCACCATGATGGAAGCCCTACATATACATGTACAACCCACATGAAGTTTCATACACCAGTTTACTGTCTCCTAGCAGGCTTGAATTGTCGGGATGTTCTGGGTTTGTTATGTGTAATTCTTTATGGTAGCATATCATGGATCACGGGCATAAAGGAGTAGTCTCCACCAGACTCCTTTGCAGGCTGAATAAATAGTAGAAAATTAATCGGCAAAGGGGACATTATTGGCCTGTGCAGGCAAGCTGGACCCTCTATGGCCGTCCAGATGGCCAGACTGGAATATCGTAAGCTATGGGACTCATATCAGTTTTCAGTATTGGGATTCTTGTAGGTCTTCTCTTCTACAGAATAAGCCCACAACAGAAATACGAACCATCAGAAAGAAAGCACATTACAAGCCCCAGAAAAGCCTGACATGTCAAGCCTGCTATGGACGTTAATTGTACTGGACAATCATGCTACTCTCTGTATAAATTCTCTTCGTCCACTACTAGACTTATTCTGAGACTTTTTCACCTCTGCAAACCTAAGAACGATCGGTACAAATTTGCCACCTCCAAAAGAATGGAAAATAAAAATCAAAACTTTCTTCTTTTTTTGTAATGCAGAACTTTCCAGTGCTGTGCTTAAACCCTGCAGACCCAATCTTTCACAGTTGCCTTCACAGTGTACGAAACAGCTTCCATGTAGCCCCCCTCCCCATCATGAAGTTTTACAAGACACAATTTAACAAGGAACAGAAACATATCAAGACCGTGCCCAGACAGACTCTTCAAAGCCTGGCTCAGGTCCGATCTCAAAGCAGATCCTACGGTGGCAAGGAAGTTATCCAAACTGCCAAGCAGTGTCCAGCAACCAATTGCAGGATACCGGACAATGCTTGGCCGACTGGATACTACTTTGCCACCGTAGCATCTGCTTGGACAGTCCAGAGTGAATGCTGGAAAGTTTAGACTAGGAAGGACACTGGGCATTGGGAGGTCGACATCACATTTAGCCATACATTTTTACTGGTCGCTGAAAACTCACTCAACCTTTTCAGCCAAGTTCTGGAGAGTTATACAGCTTTTTTTGTTAAGATGATGAGATTCTCCAAACCCCCAGTGCCGTGACAAGGCTTCTTTGACAGTTTAACAAACATGGACATCTGAAGTGTGAAGATGCGCCCCCCTCCCCCTTCTAGCCTGTAAGTCTGTCCACACCCAAAACTGTATGTACAAGTACACCTGTCTGTAGCAGTACACTTACTCCTCAACATCAATTTAAAAAAAAAAAAGAAGCATTATTCTATGGTAAATTCCTGTTCTTCAAACTCTGGCTGCCTTGGAAATGTTCGCAAGCTTTTAAAGACGACAAAAAAAAAAAATATTTGCCCTTTGTTCTCTCCAAAGAGACTTAAACCCACTTCCCTTATTTAAACTGACTCCTGGATGTGGCCCAGGTTTACAAGAGCCGACATTTCTTCATATAAAGTAAGCGCTAAAACAATCATCCAATTATTATAGTTCCCCTCTCTCTTACGACATTATACAATTTAAATAGTCTCTATCTGCTAGATATACCTACTCATAGCTCTGAATCACCGCATTTCAGTTCCCAATAAGCTGTACAATCTTTCTCCTCACCGCTCAAAAACTTCCCTCACAGATTCTTTCCTCTCTAAAACTGACTTATAACGAAACAGCAGGGCTCGAAATACATTCCACAGGAGATATTTTAAACGACCTGACTCTGAAGTTAATATTTTCCTTTTCGTCCATCAAAAATAATGTTTTAAAGATGATCTTTTGTAGTACCAATTGAAATTTGGAGGATGCAGGTTGGTTTATTGTGGACCAGTGCAGGTTAGGTGCAGGTAGACGTCAGAAATACCTGCACAGCTCCAGTTTTACCTGCACTAACCTGCATATGCCCAGTACATGGACCAGTGCAGGTTAGGTGCAGATAGACATCAGAAATACCTGCACAGCTCCAATTTTACCTGCACTAACCTGCATATACCCAGTACATGGACCAGTGCAGGTTAGGTGCAGATAGACATCAGAAATACCTCCAGTTTTACCTGTACTAACCTGCATATACCCAGTACATGGACCAGTGCAGGTTAGGTGCAGGCAGACATCAGAAATACCTGCACAGCTCCAACTTTACCTGCACTAACATGCATATACCCAGTACATGGACCAGTACAGGTTAGGTGCAGGTAGACATCAGAAATACCTGCACAGCTCCAATTTTACCTGCACTAACCTGCATATACTCAGTACATGGACCAGTGCAGGTTAGGTGCAGGTAGACATCAGAAATACCTGCACAGCTCCAATTTTACCTGCACTAACCTGCATATACCCAGTACATAGACCTGAGTGCACGTTAGGTACAGGTAGACATCAGAAATACCTGCACAGCTCCAATTTTACCTGCACTAACCTGCATGTACCCAGTACATGGACCAGTGCAGGTTAGGTGCAGGTAGACATCAGAAATACCTGCACAGTTTTACCTGTACTAACCTGCATATGCAGAAGGTATTTTGAGCCCTGTAGCTGTCTAGTGAGAGCGTACCCCACATCTCGGTCTGACCATGTACAGAATTCGACTGTTTCTGTTATTTTTCCAACAGCGTTAAGTTGGAGGGATAGCCACAATATCGAGTCACAAGTATGTAAAGTTGCTCCATGTACAATGGCATATTTGCGGGAGGGGGGTGGGGGGAAGGGGAAAATGCTGCTGTGGACAGTCTTCAGCTCTAAGTCCTGTGGAACAAGAAGAAACAAACAGGGTTCAGTTTTTGTACATCCGAGTTTTAGGCCACACCAATTTAATTTCCTGGTTAACGGATTTTTGTAGAAAAATAATGGAGCGGGCGGGCAAAAAATAAATAAAAATAAAAACAGGCCTAGGCATCGTATTATGGCCCAAAATGGTACGATAGGAGCCATGAAGTCAACACACCAGGCTGGTTCAAAATCTCAACAATGAATTTTGATCTTTTAATGATACTATTGCATTGAAAGATGGAATACATGTAACTGTAACTAGGAAGAAAAGGACTGTTTTTAACTGTTCAGGGCAAAACTATGAGCATCTTGTAGTTGATTCTGAATTTTTATTTTCAAATCAGGAAAAAATGAAGTGGTTGAATCCGTTAACCAAGAAATTAAATTGGTGTGGACTTACTCTCAAATTTTATACTTTGGTTCTCGGACATTTTTGTTGCCAAGGAGACAACCTTTCACCTCTTGTATCAATGTTCTAACCATGTGCTCTTAACCTATTCTGTCCGGACACAAAACAGACAAACACACAAACGGCAGCCACCCAAAACACTACTTCTGTCCCCAAAGTAATGACCAATGATTTTTTTATTACTTGTTTGTCTATGGAAACGGTGCCTAACTTGTTTTTTTTTTAAACCCTGAATGTGTAAGGATACTGTAATTCCTGATTTTTTTCATGGTACTTTTATGTTCACTGTTTTCACTCTCACTTCTTTTTCCTGCACCTGTCGCCACCGTGAATATATAGATCTGTGAACATGTCCATTTTTCTCAGACTGTGAACTTTTGCTACCGTGAACATAAAGTGAATTACAGTATACATGTATGTACATGGACTTTGTATGACTATGTTTATGGATTTGATAGGACTTAAAATTAATCATGTAACCTGTCTGTTTTTATTTTGTCTTACCCTGATCTCTGAAATTCATTACCTCAATGAAAAGCAGGCTAATTCGAGCATTACATACAATGGCTAAAACAAACAAACAAGCCAGCTCCCACCTGTCTCACTTATTTTGGTGGCTGAAAAACTTTGTCTCCTCCCAGATCATTTCTTTCAACTTCTCCTTAGGCAGATCGTCCAGCTCTGTATCAAACTTGAAGGGCTCTGAGGCCACCGGCTGTGGGGAGAAAACAGACATCGATCAGAGCTGCTGGGGAGAAACAAGACATTCATCAGGGCTGGTACTGGGAAAAAAGACTGATTAGAGCAGGACAACAAGTAAAGTTATATTTGCGTTACTGTGCTTTATCCAGAACCATGCTCAGGCCTGTTCTGGATAGTCCACGCATATCCAGAACCATGCTTTGTCCAGAACCATGCTCAGGCACGGTTCTGGATTATCCACACATATCCAGAACCATGCTTTATCCAGAACCATGCTCAGGCACAGTTCTGGATTATCCACACATATCCAGAACCTTGCTTTATCCACAACCATGCTCAGGCAAAGTTCTTGATAGTCCACACTTATCCAGAACCGTGCTCAGGCACAGTTCTAAGGAGAAAGTCTGTACCTCGGTGCACAGAGTTACAAGGATTTAATATACTCGGATTCAAGTTTTCCTTCCAAATTCTCTGTTTCCAGCTTTGTCTGTTACTGAACTTTAAACTGACTGAGAACTGATGAAACACATTTGTGTTGCCTTCACAGGACTTGAAATTCATTTTTGGGAATAGGTGCACTGGTGCATCCAACCTACAAAATTAGGTGCACAAAATTTTTTTGGGGTACACCATATGAAACAAAACATAATTACAGATCTTACTGCTCCTCTTCTGAGCTTGAATATGAAATGGGAGGTAACTTCAAAACCTCATACAAGTACTACAAGAAAGATTTTATTATTTTTCTGATACTTAAATGCCAAGAATATCCTGTATACTATTATACATTTGATATTTTGGGTGCACTAAGGTGTACATGCACCCAGTATTTCGAGCCCTGCTTCAGTATGTTGTAAGAAACAAACCTCATTGTCTGGGTCAAAATACTGCGACAGATACTCGTGAGCAAACAAACAAACATCACCCTTCCTTGAACTGCGACGGGGGTCGACATCGTCTACCAGATACCTTTGACCCAGTGTTAACATCACACTTCAAAGAAGCCACGTGACAAGCTTCACTGGGTCAGTCTACTGAGGAAGACCAGAGTGACTGGTCAAAAGCTCTAGGTGAGAGAACTTTTTGTGTTGGGTGTAAAAGTTTTAACTTTAAACAAACAAACAAACCTCGTCGTCAGGATCGTAGTACTGCGACAGATACTCGTGAGCGAGCGCTTCTTCCACTGTGATGCGCTTGTGGGGGTTGAAGGTCAACATTCTGTCCAGGAGATTCAGAGCTGGAAAAAAAAAGAGAAAATTTTGCGTCAGCAACAAAACAGAGATGGCATACTTCAGCCCCTTACCCATACTGCTTTTCTTTTCTTGCTGTTCCTAATGACTTTAACAGTTCTGAACCCTAACTCCAATATTTTTCATACTGTCTCTAATGATGACCTTTTTTTCTTTTTTTTTTTATTATTCCAACATGTAATCACCAGACGTGGTGACGACACACTCAAGTTTTTTCAACTTATATTAATGCCGCCACCAACACAGGGGACAAATACATGCCAGGACAATGCTCATTTACACCTGAGCTAAGTGAGGAAAGTCGTGTAAAGTGCCTTTCCCAAGGGCACAAGATCGGTGGCATGTCAGGACTCGAACCCGGGACTCTTAGTTCCGAGCCGCGCACTCATGACCTTGCTGTCTAAATGTTGTCCTTGCTGTTCCTAAACTTCTCTCTGCTGTTCCTAAGCATTTTTTGGCTATTCCCAATGTTTACCTTGCTGTTCCCAAACTTTTCCTTGCTGTTTCTAAACTCCACTACAGTCATCCTGTAAATGATACAAAGCTTTCACCGTGTGAGTCTGCTTTAGGGAAGATCCTGTTCCATAGAACCTTGGCCTTGTAGGGTTGGGTTAGGGTTAGGGTAGGGTTGGGGTAAGGTAGGGCTAGGGTTTGGGTTAGGGTTAGGTAGGGTTAGGGTGGTGTGTAGGATTAGGGTTAGGATATGAATCTCTCACCATGTGAGTCTGCTTTAGGGAAGATCCTGTTCCATGGAACCTTGGCCTTGTAGGGTAGAGACTGGAGATAGCTGCGAGCCTTGTCGTTGATGATCCAGCTGAGATCCTCCGCGCTCGGGGATCCCACCACACCTAAAATATGGCTGATCTGATCCAGATCTGGAGGTCTAGAGTCAGGGTTGTTCTTGTGACAGATAAAAAATTCAGATTCTTTCATCAGTTCTTTGTTTCACAGAAATTCTGACATCCCTGACAACAAGACTCAGGGTTGTTCTCATAATAGATAGATTAGAAATTCAGCTTCTTTTTCACTTCTTTGTTTTACGGAAATTTGGCACCCTTATACCAAATTGAAGTCCAAATCTTCATGTGCACCAGAGCCTCCTGTTGGATTAATTTAGTACTGCACCATGGAAGAACTCAACTGATGCAGGGCTAGAAATTCATTTTTGAGAATAGGTGCACTGGTGCATCCAGCGTAATAATTGGGTGAACAAAAAATGTTTTTGGTGCACCATATAAGATAAAATAAGAAGAATGTCAGCAAAAAATAATGATGTTTCATTTCTAAAGAAAAGTACTCTAACAATTTTTTTTCTGACATTAAGATGTTAAGAATATGTTGTACACTACTATACATTAAACATCTTTACATATGTAAACCTAATTGAGTACTGCACTGAGGAATAACTGAACTTAACTGATGTAAAAGAACATCCATGTGAAGGATACAGTGTTTGCCTGGGAAGATGGGCCTGTTGTTCAGCATCTCAGCAAGGATACAGCCAACCGACCAGATGTCAACTGGAACAAACGTTAAGGAAACAACAACAACAACAACACGACAACAATAACAATAACAACAACAATACAGCATTTATCATAACAACACTATTGCCCATATCTTGAAGTATATGAATATAAATGTTTATCATAAATCAAAATGTTGTGTTTTTATTTGTGTGTGAGTGTGTGCGTGTATGTGTGTGTGAGTGTGTGTCACTGTGCATGTGCATGTGTGTGTGTGACATTATTGTAACAGAAAGGATATATTACTGGACTTGGTGTACCCCTTAGAGTTGAGCATGTGTGTCTGTCTGTGTGTGTGTCTGTGTGTGTGATACTGGACTTGGTGTACCCTTTAGAGTTGAGCATGTCTGTGTGTGTGTGTGTGTGTGTGTCTGTGTGCCTGTGTGTGTGTGTGTGTGTGTGTGTGTGTGTCACAGTGTGTGTGTGTTGTGTGTGTG
>NW_017803490.1:10108897-10110628 GCF_001625305.1 Branchiostoma belcheri | reverse complement strand
TTTTTACAGGATAATGTTTGAGCGGGCGAGTAAAATAAAACCAAACAGGCATTCTTTTGTAGAACATTTACATAACAATTCAGATACGCATTAATACACAAGTTACACTTCTATTCACATTCTCAGTCACTAGATACTTTCTGAAGCCTCAAAATTTTTATAAAATTTAAAAATCTGCTTGTTTGCTTTATTTTTTGCTTTATTTTGTATTACATAATGTTTTACCTGCATGTCGAACCTTCAACGTCCTGCAATGACCAAAAGGTGATTTGACTTAAGAAAACACCTTAACCTTTATCACAACTTACCTTCCAAGCTGGTCAGGATATCTTCAGTTGACACTCTCTCTTTCTGGAACTTTAGGGAGGGGGGTCAGATTGACCATTGTAGCTTATATTTGCCTAAATTAGTTCTTTGGGTTAGGAGCAGGCTCCAGGTGACTCACTGGACTCAGATTTGCTAAAAAATCCTTTGATTTTAGTGTTTTTGACCATTTTTCTTAGATTTTGTAGCCTTCATTGACAGTGCAGTATGTGCTGTCCTTAAACAGTTTAATAGGCAAATCTAACATCTTTAGGATGCACCTTTAGATGCCTTAGTGGAGAAAAGGTACTCAGCTAATGCCAGGGCCAGCAAATTCTTACTTTTTCCTGTGTTTTTCTTACTTTTATCTCAGTAATATGGACCCCACCAATAGGCTCAGACCAGTGCCCTAGGCCAGGGAATGGGCCACCAACACCTGTTATCAAATGTATTCCCAGGGGACCATTTCTCATCAGAGATCTTTGACACTTGGGCTGAGAGTTTACAACCCTTACCCGGTTTATGCGAAAGTATTGAAATCTGTCAGTTTTGAACTTGAACCCTCTGACAGGGCAAAGGTCACCAATTGGCGCATGCCCAGAGGGCCCAGTCTGAGACCCCTTTGAGTGAGTGCAGCCAAACCAACTGAAAAAGCCTTTTTCTTGGTATGTGTGGATAAATGCTGGCATTTTCCAGCTGGAGAGTTATTTCTATTTCTATTAACTTGAAAAAACTGGCTGTTAGGGTTGTTTTGGCTGCTTGGTAGGTTCTAAAACTAATCCCATCTTCTTGTCTTTTGGTGGTCTTCAAGGGGGTCAGAGGTCATGCTGCCAGTGTTTGCATTTGCCGTGCCAGGTATCGCTGGTCAAAAAGTGAAATTTTTGGACTAAATAGACAATTTGGAAGTTGGACTACCCTGTCAATATGTGTTTGCAATAGTTGAACACTCAAGTAGGTGATTGTTGACAGCTCAGTTCTTAGATGTTTTCCATATATTCCAATAGGAGCTGGAATTAGTGGGCTGTGCCCCTCAGAGCCGAGCTCTGCGTGGCTGTTGCGCAACGGGGTGTGACAAACAACGCCTGATTAGTCTGACTGATCATTGTAACGTCATTTAGGCGTGTGACGCGCGTGCTCAAAAGGACACTTTTTTAAAGCGCCATCTGTCGAAAAATGGGCCAACTGCCGCGCGTTACTTTGGAAAAGAAAGCGTAGAGCCATCGGTAGCTACGGAGAATCATACTAAGGATAGAGTTCTTTTCTTTAGCTTTCAACATTCTGTTTCAACTTCTGTACACTTATTGACAGAACAGTGAAAAAGTCAACAATATTCCATCTTGATACTTAAAGAGTTCCTTTCTGTCTAAGAAAATTTTAGATACTAGAAGGACGAAAACCTTTACACTTATTTGGAAGGACATGAGCACG
>NW_017803490.1:10104112-10108847 GCF_001625305.1 Branchiostoma belcheri | reverse complement strand
ATGTACCACAGGTGTGTAAGTGAAAGTGTTACCTTAAGATCACAGGTGTGTAAGTGAAAGTGTTACCTTAAGACCACAAGTGTGTAAGTGAAAGTGTTACCTTAAGATCACAGGTGTGTAGGTGAAAGTGTTACCTTAAGATCACAGGTGTGTAAGTGAAAGTGTTACCTTAAGACCACAAGTGTGCAAGTGAAAGTGTTACCTTAAGATCACAGGTGTGTAAGTGAAAGTCCTACCTTAAGACCACAGGTGTGTAAGTGAAAGTTTGTGCAAGTGAAAGTGTTACCTTAAGATCACAGGTGGTGTTGAGCAGTAGGTTGGAGGGTTTGAGGTCTCTGTGCAGGACGTTAGCAGAGTGGATGTACTTGAGTCCTCGCAGGATTTGGTAGAGGAAGTAGCAGACATGGTCGTTACTCAGTTGCTGGGTCTTCAACAGTTTGTACAAGTCTGTTTCCATCAGGCACTGCACGATGTAACTGTGGGCAGCTGTTAAGGGGGCTTTCAACAACAATAACAAAATCGTCAGGCACTGCACGATGTTACTATGGACAGCTGTTAAGGGGGCTTTCAATAACAATAACAAAATTGTCAGGCACTGCACAATGCAAATATCCAACGAAAACCACGAAAATCCAGGGTTCTGCGCAGGCGCAGTACGTTCTGCTGATGTGCTAGGCTAGCGTGACCTGAGGTGACCCCAGAAAGGATACACGTCCTTCATCTCATCAATGGAGGCTGATCTGATGATGTTCTCAATGCCAATCACCTGTAACCATGGCAACACAACATCATCAGTACCACTGTAACCATGGCAACACAACATCATCAGTACCACTACTGTAACCATGGTAACAGAACAGTACTACTGTAACCATAGTAACACAACATCAGT
This sequence comes from Branchiostoma belcheri, assembly GCF_001625305.1. Classification (NCBI taxonomy): domain Eukaryota; kingdom Metazoa; phylum Chordata; class Leptocardii; order Amphioxiformes; family Branchiostomatidae; genus Branchiostoma; species Branchiostoma belcheri. The sequence continues at coordinate 10,107,955 of NW_017803490.1, read as the reverse complement.
ACCACTACTGTAACCATGGTAACAGATCAGTACTACTGTAACCATAGTAACAAAACATCAGTACTACTATAAAAATAGTAACAAAACATCAGTACTACTGTAACCATAGTAACAAAACATCAGTACTACTGTAACCATAGTAACAGAACATCAGTACTACTATAACCATAGAAACACATCAGTACCACTACTTTATGAAAGGAGACTCCCAGTAAGATTTCCTCTGTAATCTTTGGTCATTACAGGTGTTTCCACTAAATTACAAGAGACGAGAGTTTTGTACCGTGTGATTTCAGTGTTTGTGTTTAATTTTTAAGATTACTCACGTTTTCATGTTTGAACCTTCTGAGGATCTTGATCTCGCGAAGTGTCCTCTGACAGTACGTCTGGTGCTCGAACGGGCTGATTTTCTTTATGGCAATCCGCTTTCCTGTGGTCTGGTCAACTGCAGAGCTGAAATAAACAGATATAAAACATGTCATAATGTCAAATTCAACTGCAGCCAAATTCTGGATAACTGTAGAGTTGTAAACATACACAGTACAAAACCGTTTAACTCATCAGTACAACATAGTCTGGTCGAGTTCGGAGCTAAAATAAACACTCAAAATATGTCAATCAATCAATTCAGTCAATCAAATCTTTGTTATCATAAAATTCATATCAACATAAATCCGCAGACATAAATATACACCATAGTCTGGTTAACCGCAGAGCTAAAATAAACACACAAAACACATCAATGTACCAAATTCGGCAAGCATGGCGAAGGAGCGGGATTGTTTTACGAGAGTATCACAGTTTGCAATACTAGAATATATTGTTTTTACATATTTACTGGAAAAGATCATTTTGAGAAAGACTAAATGGTGTGTAAGTAGCTACTTAGGTTCCATCTGAAAATTGATATGAGGGAGCTGGCTGGTTACATGAGGGTCCTGGGAGCAGCACCCTTATTCCCCTGTTTAGAAATTGAATAACCCCTGGTAACAACATACATCTGACATCTGAGAACCAACCAATCACATTGATGTGGCCCTAGATGTGATCTTTAATTGACCTAGTCCCTGATGACAAGGCAATTTTCACCCATCAATCCTACATGTAGCCCCCCCCCCCCAAACAGGCTGCTTATTACTAATATTAGTGCTGATTATAATAAGGCCATAGCAAGTAATTCTTATGGATGACATCAGTGCGTGCCTTGATTTTCACCAATTTGGGGGGAAAAAAACAAATTTTGTTGCTCTCTGACAGTGGTCAACATGCTGAAAATGGGTAAATATGTCTGTTGCCATGCTGGAAGGTGGATGGCAGATAAATGTGAGGAGGGGAGACAAGAAAAGGCTCTGATTTACTAGTAATGTTTCGTTTTTTACTTTTACCTTGTTGTACTGTTGTATTTCATTCCTTTATATGTGATGTTGCTGATGAATAAAAAAATCATGTTTAATAAGGTTTATGATCTCAAAATTTGTAAACATGGAAATCGTGTTTTTTTGGACCCGCCTTGTTTTTAGAATTTCGCATTAGTTTTGGAGTCTGTGGAGGATGTCATCCATAAAATTGACTTGCTGTGGCCTAACATATGATAACAAATCTGATCTGAGTGGAGGTCAGGCATTAATATCAGAGCAGTGGAGGCTCATAATGGGGTGTAAGGCAAGCACCTGATGGTACTGGAAGCCTTGTATGTGCCTACATGTGTATGTACGAAACCCCCTGAGAAGCCCTAGCAACATTGTGACACAGGATTCGTAATTTGCCACCTGTAATTGTAAATGGCCAAGGTGAATTCGAACAGGAGACTGTAATTCCTGATTTTTTCACGGTACTGTTATGTTTACTGTTTTCACTGTCACTTCTGTACCGTGAACTTATCATTACAGTGAACAAATAATAATTCCTGGACTTTCTTTTTCCTGCACCTGTCGCCACCGTGAATATTTAATTCCGTGAACATGTCCACTTTCCAGACCGTGAAATTTTGCTACTGTGAAAACAAAGTGAATTACAGTAACTCTCCTATGATTTGTACTAGGGCCATGCCGTATACTTTGGTTCTCAGATTTTAATTAATGAAAAAATGCTGACCTCAAAATCAACATGAAAAGATAGTCTGTACCTTTTTACACCAGTTTCAGGAAGTGAATATGGTCAGATTTAAGTTTTTTCCATCTCTTTGTTTATATCTTGAGCTCTTAAATAATTTTTACTTGAAAAAGTGTGAAAACGAACAAATCAACTTTTGTGCATGGCCTAAACAAGTCTTGACTGATTAACTTCTCAGCAAAAGAAAAACCCAAATTGTCAATCAAAATTCAAATAATCAGTCTCATCAATACACATACAGGTACATAAAAAAAGTGCGTATTTCTACATTTTACAAATTTCTAAATTTTGATAGAGGTGGGTGGGGCTATCTGTATCTGTATCAGTATAGCCGGTATAACCGCCTTTCGGCGTAACACACCAGCTTCGCAGGCACGCGGCGCGGCGGCAGCTGGCTATATTACACCGATCGAATTGTTACACCTAACCCCTGAACTTCTAGCTCTAGACATTGTTTAAAGCTATCTATTGACAATGCCCCTACTGTACTTGGTGACAGTGAGTTCCACTCTGCAATAGTTCTAGGAAAGAATGAATTCTTGAACACCTCAATCCTTGGTTGATAACTCTGAGGTACTTTAAACAACTGCAGTTGTTTTATGAACCCACTACCATATTATTAGCTGCTCACTGAATCACTCATGTAAACAAATAAACTAGCTCGGAATAAAAACATATCACATCACTGTTCCAAGTCACCCTTGGTAAATAGAGACATCTTTATGTAAACAACTTAATCCAACCCTGTAGACCATGGCTACATTTTTCTCTCAATGCTGTAATTCCTGATTTTATTTTTACGGTACTGTTATGTTCACTGTTTTCACTGTCACTTCTGCACCGTGAACTTATCATTACAGTTAACAAAATATAATTCCTGGACTTTCTTTTTCCTGCACCTGTCGCCACCGTGAATATGTAGTTCCGAGAACATTTCTATTTTTCTCAGACCGTGAACTTTTGCTACCGTGAACATAAAGTGAATTACAGTACAGTACCATAAGATTTTCAGATCAGGAAGTGATATGATCATCTTTCTTCTCAATATTTGCTTGGAGAATACATATCCTATGGTTCATGCAGTAATGTATTATAATTGAATAGCAGTTACCCTGTTTCTCTTACCTGTTTATATATTACATACCCACTCTTTATCCTGTATACTAACGTTATTAGATGTAATTTGAGATAGTTAGCTAAATAAGTAGATTGTATACGTAGAACCTTTATGTTAGCATGTAGTTTTATATCACTGCATTCTGTACACATTGTTCTTTTCAATGTCTGTTTGCAATTAGCCCTCGGGCATGAAGTTGCAATAAACAATTCAATATTTTATGCTACTTCCACCTGATGTATTAAGAACCCCTGCATTTACAATGTATAAGCCAACTGTAGCCGTGGCGACTCTTGATTCGGGCTTACATTGCATTACCCTCAGCAAGAGTCGTGGAAAGATCCATTGGCAGAACTGCACATTTCCCGTTGGCTGCACGATGCTCGGTTTTTGACCCGGTTTTTTGCTGTCCCGAGCTTCCCTACAATATAACTCCACAATTGGCCGGGTTGCCGATGTTTAGATCAGCCTAAATATTCCACAGCGCGACAGAGAAGTAGTAAAATAGCTAGTCGGCACAAGCTGGCGGCCATCTTGGATATAGTCGGGAATGTCCGCTACCGCCGTCGGGAACGCTCGGTAGCGTCACGATTACCGAGGCCCGACCGAAAGCT
>NW_017803490.1:10103416-10104092 GCF_001625305.1 Branchiostoma belcheri | reverse complement strand
CAAACTGTGACGTCTTTCCTGTGACCTGTACTGAACCCAGTGGGTATTTGCGTACAATAAAGGTCTTCATTCATTCATTCATTTAGCAGGGTGGATTTAGCAGGGCGGATTTAGCAGGGCGGATTTAGTAGGGCGGATTTAGTAGGGCGGATTTAGCGGGGCGGATTTAGTAGGGCGGATTTAGCGGGGCGGACTTAGCAGGGCGGATTTAGTAGGGTGGATTTAGCGGGGCGGATTTAGCGGGGCGGATTTAGCAGGGCGGATTTAGTAGGGCGGATTTAGTAGGGCGGATTTAGTAGGGCGGATTTAGTAGGGCGGATTTAGCAGGGTGGTTTTAGCAGGGCGGATTTAGTAGGGCGGATTTTGTAGGGCGGATTTAGCAGGGCGGATTTAGTAGGGTGGATTTAGTAGGGCGGATTTAGCAGGGCGGATTTAGCAGGGCGGATTTAGTAGGGCGGATTTTAATAGCAGGGCGGATTTAGTGGGGTGGATTTAGTAGGGTGGATTTAGCAGGGTGGATTTAGTAGGGTGGATTTAGCAGGGCGGATTTAGCAGGGACGATTTAGCAGGGAGGATTTAGTAGGGTGGATTAACGAGAAAATGTTAACAGGAAGGATTAACTATGTCGTCGTTACTGGGGCGGATTTAGTAGGGCGGATTTAGCGGGGCGGATTTA
>NW_017803490.1:10072952-10103396 GCF_001625305.1 Branchiostoma belcheri | reverse complement strand
CATCTTGGATATAGTCGGGAATGTCCGCTACCGCCGTCGGGAACGCTCGGTAGCGTCACGATTACCGAGGCCCGACCGAAAGCTTTCCGATTATAACCGGAAAGGCTACCGAGCGTTCCCGACGGCGGTAGCGGACATTCCCGACTATATCCAAGATGGCCGCCAGCTTGTGCCGACTAGCTATTTTACTACTTCTCTGTCGCGCTGTGGAATATTTAGGCTGATCTAAACATCGGCAACCCGGCCAATTGTGGAGTTATATTGTAGGGAAGCTCGGGACAGCAAAAAACCGGGTCAAAAACGGAGCATCGTGCAGCCAACGGGAAATGTGCAGTTCTGCCAATGGATCTTTCCACGACTCTTGCTGAGGGTAATGCAATGTAAGCCCGAATCAAGAGTCGCCACGGCTAAAGCCAACTGTTGCTTTAAATTCTGTCATGAAAATAAAATTGCTTATGACATCTACCAACCAAACATTGCTGAAATCTGAAGCTCTGGCATGATATTATAACGATGTTCAGTTCCAGGCTATACTGTCTACTCAACTGTTTGGAAAAAAATATGAAATATGATCACTTACTTCTAACCAAATGAGAAGATTCAATAATTGTGCCAGACAAAATATAGTCCATGATGCACATAAATTACATTTCTGCATCGCATTTCTACACGAATCATACCAAATTCGCGAGCAGAAATTCCACGAAACACAGTAGACTTGTGAACACTTATGCAGACATTCTAAGAAATGCCCCCTCCCCGTCTTCCTAGCCTTTCACTGTCTTGTCACTCAATCAATCAATGACTTGTTCTACAAGATTGTTGTTAAATGGAGGACGTATCATTTTAACGATCTGACAACAGATTTGACAACAACAGGAGGCACACCGTGTTGTTTAAACGCCGATTTTCGAGGTTAAAACCCCAGAAACGGACGAAATCTTCCACCAACTGCTCGAAAATCTCGCCATAACACTCTTCAAAATCACCCCACCTCCCTCTATTTAGTTCTAACTGGGCAGATCCCACTTGTAACAATTTCTCCAAAACATCGCGAATAAAAAATCCCTCCCGCCCAGCCCAGAGCAACAATACCACCAAATGATAGATTTGTGAGGTGAATCTGAACCCAGGGTTCTTGTCAAGTCGTTTTTTTCAGGCCATATTTTAGCGGCGTGTCAAGAAAAAAGGACTCCGTCAAAAAAAATGAAGATTTTTAACCCAGACGCCTCCACCAAAAACCTGGATCTTGGCGCTAAAACTACCCACGAATCCCCACCCCACGGCCGTTTAGGACGGGTTTAGAGGTTTGTACGTACCAGACCATCCCGTAGGCTCCTTCCCCAATGTATTGCAGCCCGCTGTAGCGAGGCCCGACCTCGAAATGCTGTCCGCGGACAACCTCCACATTCGGTTTTCCTGCGCCCTCCGCCATCTTGGTACCTGCTTCTCCTACCGAACCAGACGGCTCCCGGCACGCTGATTGGTCCCGCGCGGTCACGTGGCCAGGGATAGGTGTGGCGGACGCCGGAATGTCACCTAACTCGACATGCTCTCCAAGCAGAGGTTTGGGGGGGTTTGGGGTATTTTAAACGTGTTTTTAGGCTTTTTTTATCGGGGTTTCTTTCATGCACTGGAATTTTTCTTTCACCCAACCCAAGTTGAGTGAAATAAAAATTCCAGTGCAAGAAAGAGACCCCGATAAGAGAGTCTATTAAATATTATAAAAAACACGTTAAACCACAAAACCCAAACCTCTGCTTGGAGAATAACTTGACAGGCCTGTGGACTCCCCTGGAACAACGAATATGTAGGTATTGTAATCTAAATAGGATAGAGGATGAGGAACACTTTGTATTAGAATGTAGTTTATACAACGAAGAGAGAGCAGAGCTTTATAAACTATTGCAATGTATGTTTCCCCATTTCATACATCTTAGCAACGCAGATAAGTTCATATTTCTGATGATTTTAGACAAACCTTCGATTATAAAACATATCTGTACTTATATCTACATCATTACTAAGAAGCGAGAAGAAACCAAATTATCGTAATTATTAGACTATATGTCCATAGTACATAGAATTAGCACTAGCTTGTAGTGTATATATTCATTGCAAACTGTGACGTCTTTCCTGTGACCTGTACTGAACCCAGTGGGTATTTGCGTACAATAAAGGTCTTCATTCATTCATTCATTTAGCAGGGTGGATTTAGCAGGGCGGATTTAGCAGGGCGGATTTAGTAGGGCGGATTTAGTAGGGCGGATTTAGCGGGGCGGATTTAGCAGGGCGGATTTAGCGGGGCGGATTTAGCGGGGCGGATTTAGTAGGGTGGATTTAGTAGGGTGGATTAACGAGAAAATGTTAACAGGAAGGATTAACTATGTCGTCGTTACTGGGGCGGATTTAGCGGGGCGGATTTAGCGGGGCGGATTTAGCGGGGCGGATTTAGCAGGGCGGATTTAGCAGGGCGGATTTAGTAGGGTGGATTTAGTAGGGTGGACTTAGTAGGGCGGATTAACGAGAAAATGTTAACAGGAAGGATTAACTATGTCGTCGTTACTGGGGCGGATTTAGTAGGGCGGATTAACGGGAAGGATTAGCGGGAAAATGTTAACGGGAAAGGATTAACGATGACGTCGTTACTGGGGCGGATTTAGTAGGGCGGATTAACGGGGCGGATCTATTATTTTATGTATATTGTATCACGTACATAAATAAGTGTAGTATTTAGCCTTGATATATAGAACGCATATAAAGCATCCTGATCGGATAATTTGTTATACATGTAATTCTTAGATAGGCAACACCAACTTAACTTCTGGCACATTTCGCATTGAAATGTGTGTTTTCTGAAATGTGTGGGCCGCATTCTATAAATATCTTCGCGGGGATTTCATTTCGAGGTGGGAGGGGAAAGGGGGTTTTCACGGTGGAATTCTTCAGTAAAAAAGAGGTGTGTTGTTTTAAGATACGTTACAGCCGGTTTATAAAGGCACACGTGTAAAGTATACCAAGGAGACGGCGTGGGCTTGACGTCTATCAACATCTGTCCTTTTGTCCCAGGTCTTTTTTAAGATATTACAGCTCGATGAGGGACTTTTCTGACCGCCACACAAAAGAACCGAGGGGGTCCAAAAGCAGAACAGGTTGAGCTCAGAGGAAGGACAGACGGCCGACTCTTCGCAAACTCCTCCCCCACCGCCGCTCCAGACATCCAGGCTTGTGAGCAGGTCGCAGACAGACGGGTGGTTCAGACGACAGACGGCCGACTCTTCGCACACTCCTCCCCCACCGCCGCTCCAGACATCCAGGCTTGTGAGCAGGCCGCAGACAGACGGGTGGTTCAGACGACAGACGGCCGACTATTCGCACAGACATCTTGCTGTGAAGGTGGGTTTTAAACATTCCTTTTTTACTCGTTTTAGTTCCTTGTAAAATTCGTTACCTTCTATAGATGTGTGGTAGAACGGGGGTGAGGGGGTACGTTCGTCACTGAATAACACCCACTACTACTAGATTTTTAGCCTGAGTATCAGCCCTTTTATAACTAGCTTTTGTCCGCTAGCGCTCCCCACGATCCGCTACCGTCAGTGATCATGAATCGTGGGGAGCAGACGAAAGCTAAAAAGGCAGCTGATACTCAGGCTACTAGATTTCTAGCAGGGACCAAGGAGGTTTTAGGAAAACCACCTTGCAGGGACCGATTGATAAATGATTTATCAAGGCCCAGGAGCCTGGTTATTTCACATACATGTACAATGTAGTAAATTATTGTAATACATGTACTGATCTTATGGCATGCAACTGGATATCTATAGTGTGCACGATATGGCGGAGGGGGGGGGTGCTGAAAACAGTGAAGTAGAAACGTCTAGCTGTCCATGTTGTTCTTTATGCCGATCCCCCAGTAAGCACGCGTCGTGTCGTGGCCTGACGTCATATCAAGGCGCTTTCTGCTGGCAGTGTAAGCGTCATCACTTGACCAGTTTATATGATTCAGACGGGGGGGGGGATGATTTTGGGCAGTGGAGAGGGCCTAGAAAAAATTTTAACCACACTCCCGTCCCTACACCCCGCCCCCGCACAGCCTGCATATCCTTATATATGGATGAAACCTGAATCTTACAAAGAAGATTATATTACCCACCAAACTCGCTCCCGATTACAAGATACACACATACAGAAGTGGTTTAGATGTATTATAAATAATTCAAAATTATATTTTCTGACCAAATCGAAAAGCTGCTATGGGCAAGAAACATACCATTATGATATTTATATAACTTTGAAATCCGGAAAGCGATAACTCAGGTAAGAATTAGCAGTAAGAACAGGTAAGAACATAGCTCCTGATGGTTCTGCCCATTTTGTCCAAAGCAAATTGAAGAAGAATTTCAATTTATCATGAAATGCTCAAGATATGATGTTCTACGTAATGACGTATTCACATATATCAAATCCAAAGCTAGCGCAGTAGATTTCAACCGACTCGATGCTATGGACAGATTTATATATACATTCAAAATTAGGTAATAGTCAATAGTACGAAATATTCTGTGTATAGTGCAACATCTTGTTATTGACAGGATGATTCTGTCAATAGACACTCCCATCTCCTTTAACACGGAACAGCTAGACGTTTCTACTGGACTGTTTTCAGCACCCCCCCCCCTCTCGTGAACTACGTGAATATCCTTTGACGTAAATCAAGCAAATTAGGGCCTCGCTTGAAAAATAGTTAAGACTGTGATACTTTGAACAAGTTGTAATATTTTTGGTAGACAAGTGATGAGGACCTTATTTGCATGGCAATAAAAACTTTATGATGTAACTTTAGGTTGTATTTAATTTACTTTCAGAATTGCGTTGCATGTTTAAGGCTTGTAAGAATATTTCCAGTTTCTTGCTAAAATGGACCTATATGTACGCCTCATGCTTTATGTCGATTTAACCCCCCACCCCCACCCCCCGTTTTTTACCAAAAACTCCAGGTCTTCATATCATACTCTCCACCGGCCCGCGCAACGAGACGAACCTGAGAAAAACGCCACCAGACCGACATGGAGTCTAAACCCGCTCCTCTCGCCGTCTGCTTGGCTGTGGTTTCCGTGTTCATCGCCCAACATGGACGGGTTAGAGGACAACTCCCCCCACCTGTGTGTCAGACCTGGAACTCAACAACTGTCGTATGTCGTGGGGATGACTCGTTTTTGCCAACCCGTGCGCCTCTAACCCAAGTACCTCCCGGCATCCCCGAGTCTGTCATCACGGTGGATCTCAGTTGGAACAACATATTTGTACTGTATAAAAGTTCGTTTAGTGGGTTAAGAAACCTGAGATCCTTAGACCTGTCTTACAATAATCTAAAGACTATCGAGGTCGGTACGTTCGCTGGGTTGGAAAAATTGCAACATCTTGATATGCGTTCGTACAGAAATAGAAAACGAGTACACATGTATTCTCTTCGAAATGGACTTTTCCAAGATCTGCGAAACCTGAACTATCTGGTCGTGGAGACTCACACCGATGAAGTCGTCAGTGAGGGAGTGTTCACGGGGTTATCTAAACTCAGGTACTTAGAACTCAAATTGAAAAACATCAGAAATTTACCCGATCACATTTTTCATCCTCTGACTTCATTGGAAAGTCTAGAGATACGGGAAGTCGGCTATAACTTCAAACCTGAGGACCGAAATACCACCATGAGAAGAGTCCACAGCGGAAGTGGGTTCCTACAACGACGCCTGCTGTGGGCACCGCTACACAACCTTAAAACATCGCGTCTCCTTCTACCAGCAGCGGCCAGTGACTTCTACTTTGGACCTATATTTAGAAACATGTCTAAGATGGAGACTATAGCCATATCATGTAGCTACCTTGGTTACCCCATAGTCAACGTCCAAATGTTCCAGCCGCTGTTACCAACTCTGAAATATTTGCGCACTCGATCTCCTCTAGCTCCCGGCCTGCTGACGTCACTCACACATCTACAGACGTTGGATTTTGAACTTTTTTCATATCCCGCCATTATGGACGTTCTATCTGAACTCCGACACACGCAGGTTCAGGAGTTGTCAGTTGTCAATGCGATGAACGGAATTGACAACATAACATCTGATACTCTAGCGGGAATAAAAGGTCTGAAACGTTTGAAAACTTTGATTTTTGACTTAATCCCCATGTCATTGCACGTCATACAAGCTGACGCCTTTGCAGGTATGTCGCATTTACAAAGGCTGGATCTGACGCGGGTCGCCCTGCAAACTTTACACGACAAGGCGTTCAGCGGACTGTCCTCGCTCACTCATCTTAACTTAACAGATAACGTGATTTCAACCTTACCACAAGGCGTGTTTGAAGGACTGTCCTCGCTCACTCATCTCGATTTGACAGATAACAGAATTTCTACTTTACCACCAGACGTGTTTGAAGGACTGTCCTCGCTCACTCATCTTGATTTGAGCCATAACAACTTGCGAACCTCCCAAGCTCAGCTTCCAGAGACCTTGGACTATCTTGATCTCAGTTACAATAAGATAAAAAGCAACAGATACTTGCCTCACCGACCAGGTTTCCACCCTTTATCATTTAACCTCAGTGGTTTAAAAAGCGTGAATCATCTGAACTTGAGTCATAATGACATAGAAATCGTTGACGTCGATCATCTACCTCAGAATATTACTGTGCTTGATTTGCAGCACAACAACATACGACCGCGGTATGTACCTGTATATTGCATTACGAGCTTACGGTATCTCGACCTTTCTAACAATAATATGGACTCTACTCTTAGGTTTGCATGGTGTAAGCACTCTACATTAGAAACGCTAAGACTGGATAACAATGCAATAACAAGTATTGATCCTGATCTTAATTATCATTCAGAAGGGCTGGAAAATATCAGAACGTTGACTCTTTCTCACAACCTCATCCAGCGCATTGAAACAGGAGAACTGGCAGAGTTGAACCAGCTGGAACATCTAGATCTGAGTCATAACGAGATCAACACCGTCATGCCATCCGCCTTCCGTGGACTGTCGCGGCTACAGTTCCTGGATCTCAGTAACAACAAGATAAAGTATATAAAAGAGATGACATTTGAAGGTTTAGGCAACCTTACACATCTAAACCTGGAAGTTAACCAAATAGCAGTGATCGGGGACGCCTTTCAGCGTCTGTACGGGTTGAGGCACCTGAATCTGAGGAGCAACAGGTTGGTTGTGTTAAATCAAACAACACTGGGTCCTGTTGTTTATCGGTTAGAGGCTATCGACATTGCAGACAACCCGTTTCTGTGTGACTGTAAGTTAATGTGGTTTGTCGAGTGGGCCCTTGATAAATACGACAGGGTAGCGAACTTCCACAACCCCCATCTTGACTTCGGTTGAGGGTACACATGTTTCCTTCCAGCTCATCTGCGTGGAAGACGTTTGCCAGACGGGTTGACTCAGAAACAACACTCTAACGACAGACAGGATCCATCAGAACGAAAGTTCTTCGACACATTCTGTAGTCATGGATTCCGGCCCAACCGCCTCCTGGCTTGTGTGCTCGCCTCTTCGGGCATCTTTGTCGCCATGACGACCATTTTCCTGGTCGACTACCACGTCGGCCGTGTTCAGTACTTGCTGTGGATGTTGGACAAGTGGAGGAGACCGAAGATTGGCGAAGTAAAGACTCAAGATCCGCACAGATACACGCACGATGCTTTTATTGCCTACAACAACCAAGACGTCGGATGGGTTAATAATGAAGCGATAGAGAATCTGGAACCTGACTACAGTCTGGTCATACACGAAAGGGACTTTGCAGTGGGCGCTCCCATTGTGAAAAACATCGCGGATGCCGTGGAAAACAGCCGGAGAACCGTCTGCCTCATCACCAGGAACTTCCTGAAGAGTAAGTGGTGCGAGTACGAGTTCCAGCTGGCCCAGTACCACATGTTTGAGGAGGGGGGAGGGAGGCGACTCATCCTGGTGTTTCTGGAGAGGATTCCTAAGGAAATGCTGAAACAGTTCCGCCATCTGAACGCCGTAGTGAAGAGTGACACGTACCTGATGTGGCCACACGATGTGCGGAAAAGGCCGCTGTTCTGGAGGCGGCTGCGAGACGCTCTGGGCGATCCTCTACCCCGGGACCCAGAGCCTCAGCAGCAGGTACAGGGTCCGGAACGGAACATTCCGGAACAACAAGCTCCGGGGCGGAACATTCCGGAACAGCCAGCTCCGGGACGGAACATTCCGGAACAGCAAGAACAGGCTCCAGTGAGGCACCTTGTGGAAGTGCAGGTCCATGCCCCCGTGCGTAATATTCCGGAACTGCAGGATGACATTCTATTCCCAGATCTAGACGACCAGTGGTTTGAAGATGGGGATACCATTCCACTTCTACCGCTGTAGATAAAACTTACCGTGTCACCAGACTGTTATTGTTTTGGAGTGCATATTTTGTGTTGTTATTGAAGAAAATTGTATCTTTTTGTGTAAAGTCTACTCTGTACAGCAATATGTAGTGTAGCCTAAAACCTAAACTGTATCTTGGTAGTAAATTTTAGAATTAGTAATTTTTTGAGAGTTTGCATTAAGCTTGTCTTATAATGTTAACAACAGGGATTTATTTGATGTATTTGAATGCCTTTTATTAAACTGTTAGGCCATGTTGATTTGAATATATGGATGGCATCCGCGCGCGCATGAATTTTCGGCCGTTTCCCCCCAAAAAAGTTTCAACCATACTGTAAATCGTACAAAACAGTTGCAAAATGAGCAAAGATATACCGTAACTTGCAAAAAAATATTTAAAAACCGTACCAATGTCGCAGAATGCCAAAATCAAACGAAAAAAGACGAAAATTTAAAGAAATGAATTTGAATAATAGATTATTCGCCAAACCATATTCTGCATCATTTGTTCAACCATCATGACCACGTAGATTTCATTTTTTTTTGCAAAACTTTTTTTTCGCACGCGCGCATCAGTTTTGGGGTCCCATAGGATGTCATCCGTAGAATCAAAATCAAACATGGGCCTTATGTGTACGTGTAGATATACACTGTGCGGGCACTGTGTAGTTGTAGCTAATAATGGCAAGTTAATAATTTTGTTGTATCATCTAAATGCACATCTTTTAATGTTGTACCATTCCGACTATTGCACTGTGTTGTTATAATGTTTACATTCTATAAGTATTGGCAACAAAAATGTTATGTTGTGAGTTGAAATAATAAAACTGTACCTGGTCATGGATGAATTAAATTGTCATGGCCATCGTGTGACAGGCTGTGATAGTGTGACAGGCTGAATAAAAAGTTATAAACGGGAACTATGCGGCTCCAGATGTCTTACTGAGGGATGACTGCTTGTGCAAGATGTCGGTTAGCTGAGGGATGAATCCCCTCGAATTCTAATTGTCATGGTCATCGATCAAAAATGACATCTCTGGGCAGCAAAATTGCTAAAATCCAGTTTTATTGTAGCCATGGTAACACCCTAGTCTGGTTCCTGTACAGTTGATATGATTGGTACAAACATGTACAACTCCTGCTCACACCATGGTCCAGTCTACAGTGGTACAAACATGTACAACTCCTGCTCACACCATGGTCCAGTCTACAGTGGTACATGTACAACTCCTGCTCACACCATGGTCCAGTCTACAGTGGTACAAACATGTACAACTCCTGCTCACACCATGGTCCAGTCTACAGTGGTACAAACATGTACAACTCCTGCTCACACCATGGCCCAGTCTACAGTGGTACAAACATGTACAACTCCTGCTCACACCATGGTCCAGTCTACAGTGGTACAAACATGTACAACCCCTGCTCACACCATGGCAGAAATGTAATTCCAAGTAGATGTGGGGTGGGAGGAGTTTTCTGGATGCCCCGGTTATAATTCTGACATACAACAAACTATTTCAGGACCAGAACATCGGAAAATGTGGCGACTTCCCTCCCAAGATCTGCTTTGAGATTAGGAAAGGCAAGGGTGCCTTTCTTGTACAAGGAACATTTTTGAAGTGTTCAAGAACATGTATTAGTATTTGAAGCCCCCCTCCCCCCTAAGTCCTCATTCGAACCACCAACTTTAAATTTAGTTTAATTACAACGAAACACTCTTTGTCGGAGGGGTCTAAGCATTGGTACCGGTTTTATAAAATTTATACACGTTTTATGAAAAACGCACAAAGCCCTATGCACAACTGTACCAATCTTCTTGCATTTTCATATCATCCATAGCATTTCATAGCTGGGTTTGTTTCTTTTTCATAAAATTTGCACCAATGTCATAAAATCTGCACCAATTTCACAAAATTCGCACGAATGCTTCTGCAAATCTAGGAACTCCTCAAACCCAGTCATTTGAAAGAAAATGAAACTGCTTGATGAAATTATGCTGCTAACAGGCCAAATTTTATTTTCTGATCCATCAAGTTTTGGAGTGGGAAAGTTTGATCCAGGTTAAAATCTGTTTGAAAAAACAAAGTGGATGCATGATGGAATACATGTACATGTACCAACCATCTTTTTTTTACCGAACAGAAATGTACAGTAAATACAGATATGTTAGAAGACATTAAAACATTTAACATGTACATATTGCCCTAAGTACGTCACATGTAAAATAATCATAAGCACATAGTTTCAATATTTATACAAAAAATAAGTTGCTCTCATCGAAACAACAAAATTACACTGGCGAAAACTAAAGATTGCTTTGCACATAAAATCTCTGGCAAGTATCAGCAAATATCCATAAAACAACTCCAACAGTTCTTAACATGGAAAAAAAACTGTCAAAAATGTGGAGATACAGAACCTAACCAACAACAGTTCTATCTTTCAACATTTTACACGATATAATTGACCAACATTATTGCCGATAAAACTAAATTAATATCTTGACCTTATTTCAAACTCAATAACAATATAATATCCCCATAAGTACAGTAAAGAGTCAGTTCTAAAATATTTATACAAACCAAGCCTATCCCTTAGGAAATTTGTAATGCACATTTGTGAACAAACATAGGAATGAATGTTGGAACAAATTTAAGAAACTTAACAACTGATGGTAATACAAATTTACAATAAGTAACTGTAACTGTAGAAGTAAAGAAGCTGGAAGCTTTTATGAATTGTATATTGGAACATTACTGGTAAGTACCGTTCTATGTAAAGTTAGAATGTACCAAGTTTGTAATTTTGTCAAAACTAACATTCTAGGTTACAGTGACTGCTAGGATGGTGTATACTGGTGCAGTGGGTTTGGAAAAAAAATTATTCAAAATAAACCATATTTTGACCAAATATGGTTCAATTCCAGGAAAACTTTGACAGTCGCCAAATATGGTAGTTAGAAACCAGGGGAGGTTCTGAGAGTCACCAAATATGGTCGCTCACATTCCAGGAAGCCTTGGTCATATAACTGTGTGAATCCTTAGTTTTAGACTTTGAACTCTGAACTATAAACTTTCACCCAAGTCAACTCTGAACTATGAACTTTCACCCGGCCAGACTTGGACAAAATAGACAACTGTAGGAACAAGACACTTGAAAACTACAGTCTATATTGTATTAACATATTAAGTACTACGCAGGGGGGACGGGTACATGGTCCATCCGCTTCTCCCCCTGGCCCTGGGGCTGTCCCTGGGCGTTGTCCCCCACCCCCGGGGCTTCCATCTGACCCTTTCCCTCCCCCACGTCCCCCAGCGGAGGGTTGACATCCCCAGGGTGGCCGGGAATGGCCACCTGGGCGGGGACGACGTCGGGGTTATACTGGTACTCTTGTCCTTTCAACTGTGGAGGGAGGGGAAAAAACAACAACAACATGAGTAAACATCTCAGCATCAAGGAGGCTGCAGTGCAAACTGCAGATGATAGGAGGTGCTGTTGCACTGCCAAAGATTACCCAGTCCTGAAAACAATATTGCTTGAGTGGCATATTTTCTGTATTGTATGTGAAGCTGCAGTCCCAACTGCACCCAATAGGAGGCGTTTTTGTACCAGTGAGGAAAGTCCCAGTGTGCTAACATTAGTCTGCTTGTATTTTACTTGTTACTTGCATAAGAACATGCTGAGATCAGTGAAGCAGGTTAACATATTACAACTTGGGTAGAAAGCATCAATGAGGCTGCAGTACCAAATGCACCCAACAGGAGGTGCTGTTGTACCATGGGCTAAAATGTACTACCAAAATAATAGATGTTACAAAATGATTTTTACCCACAAGGCTCACTAGACTCAAAGGAAAACCCTTCACATCTTAAGAAATACATCTTAAAGTCTCAATCTTCCACTTGCCTCGCATTTGATTTTTTTAGAACAGCTAAAAATGTAGATGCACCTTTTTTGTGTTTTCGAGCACGACGGCGTCGGGTTTGCCGTAGTCGGGCGGGTTCTGTCGAGGGTCGTAGCCGAGGCGCTGCAGCATGGGAGCGATGTACGGCATGTCGCGAACCACGTCGTCCGGGATGTGGCCCACCCACGACGTCAGCGCGTCCAGGTTCACCGGCTTCACCACCTGGTCCGTCGACCTCTCGATTCTGGGCAGAACAAAACAAAGTTTTAAACAAGGTACGCCAAAAAGAACAGCTAAATAGGACTGGTTCCTGGCTTCACAACCTGGTCCGTCGACCTCTCGATTCTGGGGGGGAAAAAAAAAGAATAAAAAAAGTTGTTTTGCCAACACACAAAATACATTAAACTAGAAGGGTAACATGCATATTAATGTTTACTTTACTTGGTCTAGCCCAACAAACTACTGCTCTGTTTACTCAAACACATTCATATATATGGTGACCAGCCCCTCTAACTCTGTCCTGCCACTTGCTACAGATAATAATCCACGTAACCCAACACCACAGGGTGTCTGCCACAGCACCAGTTGCTATGCTGACAGATGTTCCAGGTCATTGACCTTCACATGTTTGGAGAAGATGAAGAAGAAACAGAGCAAAAACAATGTGTTTTCCTTATGTGAATCATCAAACATTAGAAGACATTAAAACATTAAACATGAACATATTGCAGAACATGAGCTCTGAACAATAATATCAAGCACATAGTTTCAATCTTTATACTAAAATGAGTAACATTTATCTGTAAGATCTTAGAACCAGTAAACTGAGTTGGAGTGACCTGACTGGGTGGAAGAAGCCAGAAGAAGGAGTTTAATCTCATTCCCCAGCAGTTAGTGATGCATACCTAAACCCAATTTTAGGTTCAGGTCCGGATTCAAGTCCAGAGGTTTAGGTTCAGGTCCTGACTTGTAAGTCCGGACCCAAACCCATGGCATATACAAAATTGCATGTTGGCAACTTTGCAATGTTGTCTGGATGAAAGTTTGGCCACATAACGTGGAGGCCGGTACTTGGCGATGCCCGATGGCAATGTTTTCTTCATTTTGCAGCAAAGATTTTGCAATCTACAGAAGGTTTTAGGTGGTTTGGAAAGAAAAGGGGTATGTTAAATGGTCTTTTATGGTAATAAGTCCGGAATTGGTTCTTGACTTTTAGGTTTTTTGGGGCTTGAACCTAAACATTCTTACAAGTCCGGATCCAAGTCCAGTGAACCGGTATGCAGCACTACCAGCAGTACACCAGCAGGGAGGCATGACCTAATCACAGGGCAGGATGACAAACTGCAGGTCATCGGGGTCAAGTGTGACGACCTGTTGATAAACCTGTGACCTTCAAGGGGAGGGGGCGGTTCAAGGACACTGGTGTTGACCTTCTCAGTTAGTAAGAATAGGTAGTTTTTGTGACCTTCACCGGGTAGTAAATACGAAGCTGTGACCTTCATCGCCACATGGACAAAATTACGACCTCCAAAGGTCAAAGTTGACGAGGAGAAGGGCAAGGACACTGGTGGTGACCTTCATGGACAGACAGAAGTAATCGTGACCTTGAGGGGATAGCTGGCATGACCTTGTGACCTTTCACTAGTTTTCCCTTTATATGAAATTTGTACTTTTATGACAAATATTTGAAAGACACAGTTTTTTTGCTCCTTATAAAATTTGTATTCTCATGACGAATACATAAAAGACACAAATGTCTAACGTTGATGAAGATTAGACATTCAGGTACATGAAGTAAGATACGCAAAAAAACAACAGTTACTCAAGCAACTGGATATGATTTGTCTTCATTGATTTGCAAATCAATAAATAGTTTCTGCTTATTTGTTTGTTTCTTATAAAACCTGCTTTTCTGACAACTTTCCAGTGTCACTGACGAAAGGTAGCTATAATGAATGCTACCATTTCCAAAATCATATCCAGTTGCTTGAGTAACTGTTTTTGGCGCATCAATGACTTGGTTGTGATTTGTTTTGGTTGACATGTCTTGTTTCTAATGATTGATTACTTGTACTTTTTGTTCATATTATTTATTATCTCTATGTTTAATGATTTGATTGTCTATGTCCTTTGTAACTTGTTCTGTTGGGCCACCTTGGAAATCAGTTGTCCTAAAGTAAAGGTACCACCCAACTGTTTTAAAGATCAATAAATAAATAAATAAAAATGACTTACTTTGACAAGGACGCCCCTCCCGGCTTGCCGATGAAGTCTTGATGATGAAGCACAGCCTCATCCCAGGGGATCTCCAGGAACGTCAGGATTCTGTCCATCCACTCCTTCGGGTGTAACACGAGCTGCTCGTACTGGACAGGTAAACACTTCGTGGGACCCACCTGTAAACGCACAAACAAACCTGATAAACAAACAAACAAACAAACAAACAAACAAACAAACAAACATCAGGTGCTGCTTGTACTGGACAGGTAAGCACTTCATGGGACCCACCTGTAAACACACAAACAAACCTGATAAACAAACAAACAAACAAACATCAGGAGCTGCTTGTACTGGACAGGTAAACACTTTGTGGAACCCACCTGTAACGAAAATTCAACCAAAAATCAACTCAAAAATGCTCCAATTTTTCCCCCATGAGTAGAGAAAAGTCCTTTTCTTCCTACTTTTTACAGTTTTTCCATCTATCAATGCAGTGGTTTGATTAAAAGTTCAAAATTCATTGTTTAAATATTAACCCAGCCTTTTGTGTTGACTCCATGGCTTCTATCGTAGCATTCGGGGCTGTAAGAGGATGCCCAGACCTGTTTTTATTTTTTTTTCTCCCTGTTGCTTCGTATTTTTTCTGAAAAAAAATCAAAGAACCGACAAATTAACTTGGTGTGGCCTAACAAACAAACAATAGGATGCCTAGACCTGTTTTTATTTTTTTTCTCCCTGTTGCTTCGTATTTTTTTTCTGAAAAGATCCGAGAACCGACAAATTAACTTGGTGTGGCCTAACAAGTGTGAAACTGATCCCCCCCCCCCAGGCGAAGTTAACTCCCTCCATCAGCATTTTTCTGATTTGCAAAAAACAAAACAAAAAAAAAAGATTCTGGTTCTGTACCAACTCAAATATGCTCATTTTTTTTTGCCCTGTCGCTTCATATTTTTTCTGGAAAAATTCGAGAACCAACAAATTGAATTGTTGTGGCCTAACAAGTGTGAAACTGATCCTCCCCCAGGCGAAGTTAAACTCCCTCCGTCGGCGCAACGTTCGGCCGAGTCAGCAAAAAACAAACGATCCTCGACAGAATTTAATTTTCTGCTCTCGATAACTCCAATCACACGGCCAGCCGCGGCTGATTACCGCATAAATCACGACCTCGGGTCGTTACCCGGGCGATGGCACGTTGCCATGGCAACGGGCGTGCTCAGTCAGCTGTCTGTGGGTCACGTGTCCAGCAGAAATGTTGTAGTCGGTGAAGGTTAGACATCCAGGTAATAAGATACGCCAAAAAACAGTTACTCAAGCAACTGGATATGATTTTGAAAATGGTCACTGACGTTTCAGCTAGTATCCACTAGCTTTCGTTAGTGACTGAGAGACCAGAGGGGAAATGCAGGTTTATAAGCACTAACTATTGATCAGTCACTGACGAAAAAGCTAGTGGATACTAGCTGAAACGTCTGACCGTTTCCAAAATCATATCCAGTTTTTTGTTTTTTGGCGTATCGTATTACCTGGATAGTAGTGTTTAGCAGTCCTGTCTACAGCCACAAAGGTTGGGGTTCTGATTCACAGTGACACAATAAAAGTAATTTTGCAAACTAGTAGAGTCTGTGGCTGTTATAATAAGAAGTTTATTGCAAATTCATGCCCGGAGGCTAATTGCAAATTACAAACTAACATAGAAGAACAATGAAACAGAGTATAAAATAACAATCTACATAATGAAAGGTAGCTGTCTAAATCTACAGCAATGTCTAAAACTGTGTCAGACTCAGAATGTTGTTTGATGTTTGATGTTTTATTAGATATCCATTAGATTAGATAACAAATCTAATCTATTCTTCCTGGATTCACAAACAGTACACAAATGTAATACAAATTAAGGCACAAAACATAA
This sequence comes from Branchiostoma belcheri, assembly GCF_001625305.1. Lineage (NCBI taxonomy): Eukaryota > Metazoa > Chordata > Leptocardii > Amphioxiformes > Branchiostomatidae > Branchiostoma > Branchiostoma belcheri. Next base: position 10,086,952 of record NW_017803490.1, on the reverse strand, counting down.
CATAACATAACACTTGCATCCATTGGACTACAACTAGCATAAAATTACAAAGCAATAGTCAATAACAACTACAAAGCAGCACGACATTACCAGATCGCTTTTGGGAGGTCAGAGGTCTCATCCAATGATAATATATACAGCTTCTTGCTTGTGAAGTATCTTACCACCAGTGCTTTAAGGGTTTGTATGTATCAGTCTTGTGAGTTATCATGTCGTTTATGATGTTCTTGAACAGTGTTGGTGTGGCTGACCTGGCGTGTGGTGTAAGGTTGTTGTGAGATTTTGTACATCTATACACGAATGTTCTTTCCATTGCGGTTGTCTTTGGTTTAGGCAGTCTTAAGCCACCTCCTGTCGCAAGTCGGATGCTATGGCCATGGGAATTATCTATTCGTTGTAACCTGTCGTAGATCGCTTCTGGTTTTTCAGCTACCAAAATTTTATTGAACATCATTAGCGTGTTTTTGTATAGTCTTCCTTTCACTGATAGCCAGTTCAACCTTTCATGCATAGTGTTCGTGTTACAGTTGTACTTTTCATCTAACACCAGTCTAGCTGCTCTGTTTTGGAGAATTTGTAATTTGTCGAGTTTTGATTGTGATCCTGCAGACAGTAAACACGAGCAGTAGTCCATGTGACCAAGCACCAGTGACTGCACCACTATCTTTAAAGTTGCGCTAGTGAGGAAGTCTTTTGATCTCTTGAGAGATGCCAACGCACCTGACATTTTGGACTTAACTTTATCAAGTTGTAGATCCCAGGATAACTGTTGGTCCATCAAAACGCCAAGCAGTTTTGCCTGTTCTACTTGTTCTATTGTTTGATTGCCCATGGTGAGATGTAGATTTGTGTTTTGTTTCAGTTTGTGACGGCTACCTAACACAATGGTCTTGGTTTTGCCCACGTTTAGAACAAGTCTATTTGCTTCTACCCAATTCCATACATGCGTCAAATCAGACTGTAGTTTGCGCTGTATTGCTGCTACACTTGGACCTGACGCAGAAGGAGTTGTGTCGTCGGCATACATCACTATGTCTGAATGTGTCACTACTGTAGGGAGATCATTAGCATAAATACAGAAGAGTAAAGGGCCTAAGCAGCTTCCTTGAGGAACGCCGCTCTTGCACTCTTTGTGTGACGATAAACTTCCATTTACAAACACAGTCTGGGTTCTGTTAGTCAAGTAGCTTAGTCAGAAGGGTTTTTCTTCTTTTCTGTAAACCATGGAAGACGTTATAAAGGGCAAACTTTACCAGCATGTTTTAACAGGTAAATGGCAAATGCTTTTAAATTAGTAATATTTCACAAATTTGTTTGGTGTTTTGTACATCTTGTTTGTACGTATATCTTAAATTTTTCCAGTAGTTTGAATTGTACATCTGTTCCCAGGCACTAGCGCACACCCTTGGCAAACCTTCCCATACAGACCCTGGCAGCTTGGTTCTGTGCCCTTTCTAGTTTGTACAGGAATCCCTCCGTGTAAACTTGGAGCCTTTTCAAAGTGCAGAATCATCGCCAAAGTGGTGAGTAAGCAGCGAAAAGCTGAAAGCTAATTTTACAAGCTTTGGCTTCAAAGTCTTGGGTGTTTGCAGTGGATCTCACGAGCCAGGAGATCTGGCCAACTTGGCAGGGATCGAAATGCATACTTTTTGTGGCATATCTGTACTTGTGTGAGTAACATTGGAAACTACAATGTATATATTACAGTTACTGCACCACTCAGAATTTAGGAAGTGTACGGATCACACTAAAAATTGTTCAGAATCCACTACTGTCTGAATGATTTCTCTTTTATTCATCATTCAAATTAAAGGTGGTACCAGTCAATACATAAAAAACTAAAAAAAAGTATACTAGACACCTCAGAAATATCTGCACAGCTCCAATTTTACCTGCATGCGCTAACCTGCATATACTCAGTACATGGACCAGTGCAGGTTAGGTGCAGGTAGACATCAGAAATACCTGCACAGCTCCAGTTTTACCTGCACTAACCTGCATATACCCAGTACATGGACCAGTGCAGGTTAGGTGTAGGTGAACAGCTCCAATTTTACCTAGTACACACACAGGTGATATTTCGAGCCCTGTACGGCCTTGCCAGGCGGTAATGCACACACACACACACACACACCGGAGCAGGTAATGTGCGTGTTTGAGAGAGGCTGAAGCACAAATGTGTGGCTTTGCGAGGATCAACACATCAAACCTCACACACAGCCCTGCTGACATGTCAGCTCTGAACACTCAACGGATCAGAACAGGCCAGCTGGCGTCTGCGGGCTCGAAAAAAAACGGTGCGCCAAAAAGCAGTTACTCAAGCAACTGGATATGATTTTGGTCAGACGTTTCAGGTAGTATCCACTAGCTTTCGTCAGTGACTGAGAGACTTGTCAATGAGTAACTGCTTTTTGGCGTATCGTATTACCTGGATGTCTAACCTTCATCGTTGTATCAAAAAACGGTGGTTTTATTCTGCCATGGGATATTTTTTATCTATTCACGTATTTCTATTAAGTATAACTGGTAGGCAAGAAGCACAGTTCCTTAATATATGATGCCTTCTACTCAAAAACAAATGTGTGAGTTAGCTTCCTTTTTCTAGCTTTAAGTGATCTTACATACACACACACACACAATAATATACACATCAGGCACTTTTCTATAGGAGAACAAAATCCCAAAGGTGTTATTGATATAATGGTGAGCTCTTTTGAAAAGCTGACTTATCATTACAGTCCATTAACGAAGCTTAACGAAGCTTTGTGGAAATTATAAGGACCACTCTGGATATCTTAGGATATTTGGACAAGGCTACACCAAGCTTAACATTTTACTGCTTGGACACCTCAGCTACATGTATAATCACAAAATGACGTCGTCTGGATAAAAAACACACTTTCTTTGATTCGTCCAAAATCTTCACTTTAGGCCACACCAATTTATTTCCTTGGTTAACGGATTCGCCGCTTCGTTTTTTTGCCAAAATGAAATAAAAATAAAAACAGAACAAAAATCCATACTCTCGGGTCCCGAATTCGGGCCCCAAAATCCACCCCGTACGTTGTAATTTTTCAAAATTTGGGCATAGTTAACAGCGTTAAAAATACATTGCTTCAAGGCAGAAATATTTTTCTTTGTGCAATTTCTTCGGAAAGCTAGGTTGCCTCTTCAAAAGTTCGTCAAACAAAATTATTTTGATATAGAACTCGCCCCCCACCCCCTTTGCACATGTCACCATTCATGGGACAAAACTTCACTGACGACAGTCAAACGTACGGCAGATTAAGTCATCGTGCCTGTAACAACATATCATCTCCCTTTTAGATATATATTATATTTCATTTAGAAACACATATTGTGTCGGAAACAGGTGCTAGTAACGGGCGTTAAAAGTAAATTATCGGCCGAACGTATAAACTCGGCCTGGGCGGCACATGCACACACACCTTCAAAACGATCTTTTTTCCAGGGAATATGTAAAAATAACACGACATAACAATGTATTCTGGCATCACAAACTGTATTACTCTCAAAAAGTACAAAATCCTACCACAAACATGGGAATTTGGCAAAGTAAAAAGTCCTCCATGCACGTAAGTCCATTCACTAACTTTCTCACGGTCGGAAGAGTCCACTTCGAGTAGGGGGAAACAGGTTCTTTTAATTATAGAAATTACTCTGTGAAAAATACTACATGTGCATGTGGCATTTTAACAAAGTTACATCTTATTTAGATACCTATAAACAGGAGTACAATTGCAAATAATGCATCAATTATTACATCTAATTTTTTTAATAAAATGGTTCCCCCTACAAATAAAAATCCCCATACATCAAAGACTTTATAGTGAAACCCTAGACCATTGAATTTGTGGCAACTTGAAGAGTGTGTCAATGTGGCTATTTGCTTGAATGATATGGCTATGTACTAGTATAATGTAGCTGTAGCATACATAAAGTGTATAATGGGGAATATAAAATGTATACTACCGGTAGTATTTGGGAATTGGGCAAAGATAAAAAAAGAAATAAAATATCTGTAATTTAGTGTAAAAGTAGTTAATTCTTTTGCCAATAACTTTTACACATGGAGATCCTGGAAATTTGTCTAAAGCATATATTTAGGATATTGTACATTTCAAGCTCTAAATAACTTCCATATCAGCCAGACACAATAGAATGCCCAGCCCAGTGGTAAGCTGTGTGCCCTGAACTAAGAAAACAATGGGATCTGAACAGAGCACCCTGATTTAAACCACTCTTTGGAACTTTAATTGAAAGATGAATAAAAGTGAAACCAGTTGGATGGGAGTCTTGTCAACTGACACTCAGTGACAGTTTGTTGTTCATACAGTAAAGATGTGTATCTTGCAAAATAATATGAATAATTGTAAAGGGATGTAAGAGAAGTTGCTCATGTACATGTAGTAATGGTCCTTTCAGTTCAATAAGTGTCTAATATAATGTCTTATATCATTTTGTAACTTAACTTAATGGATTGCTTACTACATGGCTGTATGGCAGGTGGTCTCAAATTTTTATTTTTATTTTTTTTTCGCCCGCCCGCTCCATTTTTTTTCTAGAAAAATCCGTTAACCAAGAAATTAAATTGGTGTGGCCTTAGGAGCCAGATTTGTGTCAGAAATGTCAGCATCAAAACAACATGACAGTTGTCATGGCAACAAACCTGCTAAAACCTTCAAATCTGGAACTGGATAAAAAACTTGTCAACACTTTTGAGTCACTTGGAGTCCCATATAGACATATATATTGGCCTTTGTCTTTTCTCTTGTACACACTATGTTTTATGTTCTAATTTTTACACTATGTATTTTTACACTGTTGTTTGAGTATAGGAGCTACATGTATTCTAAAAACAGTTACTCAAGCAACTGGATTATTATGATTTTAGAAATAGTCAGACGTTTCATGTAGCATCCACTACCTTTGGCCAGTGACACTGGAGAGTTGTCAGAAAAGCAAGTTTATGAACTAGATATGTTATTAAGTGAAGACAAATCACTATCAATTAATAGTTCGTACTTATAAACCTGCCTTTCTGACAACTCTCCAGTGTCACTGACAAAAGATAGTGGTCTGGATGCTACCTGAAACGTCTGACCTTTTCCAAAATCATATCCAGTTGCTTAAGTAACTGTTTTTTGGCGTATCGTATTACCTGGATGTCTAACCTTCACCGACGTCTACAGGAGCTATCATTATCTCGCAGAGGGGTCTGAATCAAATTGAACGTGTCTCAAACCGTTTGAGCGACCAGTAAGGCCAATCTTCCGCGGGTCCGTACGAAACGACCGACACATTGTACCGCCTGTACAGGTTTTACACAGACACGTACGTGTGCAGTCGAGGGTGAAATGAACTCGCCACACACACCACATCTACAGTCGTTTATGTCACAACCCAGGGTGTTTAGGACACTCCGAGGGGTTTGATCTTGCTGGTTTCTCGACAGAGCATGAAATAAACAATTGTTGGGACCATGTGTCTATGATATGGCCACATTCTGTCAATTCTATCACCTGTGTGCTAGATGTTTAGCTACATTATTTCATGTATACCATCTCTGAAGTAACTAGCAGTCTGCCATAATGCATCAAATCTGATGTGTTTATGAGTATCTGAGGTGCAGGGCTTCTTAACAGAGCATGAAATAAACAATTGTTGCAACCAGGTGTCCATGATATGGCCACATTCTGTCAATTCTAGCACCTGTGTGCTACATGTTGAACTATACATCATATACCATCTCTACCCACAGGACAGAAGTACAATCGTGTAACTGTCAGTCTGTGATCTAAGCTACCGTGTTTAGGAGTCTCTGAGGGGCAAGGCTTTTCAACAAAGCATGAAATAAACAATTGTTGGGACCATGTGTCTATGATATGGCCACATTCTGTCAATTCTAGCACCTCTGTGCTACATGTTTAACGTCTAGTACATATATATATATATATATATATATATATATATATATATATATATATATATATATATATATATATATATATATATATATATACCATACAAGAGACCCGGCACTGGGCAGCACCACCCTAGACCAAGCACAAAGGCTTGTCCATAACAGATGGAGGGAGCTGGGTGACCAGGTAGACTCTACGCACTTTGTGTAAAAGAACTGAGTGAGTGAGTGAGTGAGTGAGTGAGTGAGTGAGTGAGTGAGTGAGTGAGTGACTGAGTGAGTGAGTGAGTGAGTGAGTGAGTGAGTGAGTGAGTGAGTGAGTGAGTGATATACCATGATCAACCCACAGGACAGACAAAAGCAACTGGCAGTCTGCCATCAAAGCTGACATTCAAAGTGTCTAACATTAGCACGACAGGGAAAAGTCGACATCAAACAGCATATTGAGTGGGCAAGCTTCATGTATAAACATCACACGAATACAGAAAATCTAATGTTATGAGGTTTTGAGAGTATCAAAATTAGCTGATTTACAGTTCAGCACAATGTTTGACAGGACATGATGCAGAAATATGCTGATGTACAGTAATTGTTTGGCAGAAATATGCTAGTGTACAGTAATTGTTTGGCAGAAATATGCTAGTGTACAGTAATTGTTTGGCAGAAATATGCTAGTGTACAGTAATTGTTTGGCAGAAATATGCTAGTGTACAGTAATTGTTTGGCAGAAATATGCTGATGTACAGTAATTGTGCTTGATGAGAAAATATCCTGACATGTTGAACTCTTCATTTCACCCACTATTGAACAAGTCAGCCCTCGACACTCCTGCCCTCATGCATACAGAACTGCCTTCAGACCAGACTAGTGAGTTTTGTCTTCATTATCATTGCCATTATCATTATTTATTGTATCCTAATTTTTCTGTATCTGTATTCTGTGAATTTTACTGTTTGTATGTGACTGTTGTGTTGTGCAATCATATGAACCAGTCAGAATTACCCTGAGGAAGGTGACAGACGGTCACCGAAACGTCGGCTGTATAAAAGACTTGGTTGTGTAAAAAGAGTCTCTTTACTCAGTGTCTTACCAACCTGATGAACCTATTCACGGAAATGATTCCAAAAGTTTTGATTTCACCCACTTAATCTATATTCAGCCGACACCGCTTCTTTCCACTGTGCTGCTTTCTCTATAATAGTTATAAAGGTTATGATTGGTGTGTCTCATATCATAGAAATTACACCACTGAATCATCACTAGTTTATCTGCTGAAATTGCAATTAACAGGTTATTAACCTTCTCCCTGCTGCCTGACCCCATAACCAACACAAATTTGGTGCCAAAGGGCTGCCTTAGCAGGCTGAGGGTTAATGCTACACTATTTCACAGACTTTCATTACTTTTTGTGATAACTTGCCAAATTCGATGAATTTATGTGACTTTAATACCAGTCACTATCTTATCAATTTTTTGTTAGTTTGCACGATAACTTCAAATTCTTTATGAGAAACTTAATAAACACTAATTCATGACTTTTGATGAGATTGGGCAAAAGTTACGAACTAGAAAAACTCTTGATGTTTCGAAAGATCAGACCACCGTGATTAGCCGATACAAAATGCGTCGCACACACAGAAAATAAATCAGAAACAAATCCATTTTCCCTACATAATTGTTCATATGTCAAAGCCCGTGCCCACATTGTTGCCAGCGTAGCGCAATCACTGGTTCACGTGAAGAATGCTCCAATCAACGACTCAACGCTACAACGACTCAAGAACCATCCCTCATCATCTTAACTCAGCCGTAATGACGCTAAGACGCGGGGATTAACTTTCCATGTCTTAAAGATTGATTAAAGATGAAGTAACGATGTCGAAGGTTTGATTAATCCACAGCCGAACGTGCCAAACTGGCCGAACGCAGTCGGGTGAGGAAAAAGTTGTGTGCAGCAAGGAAATACTGGATGTGGAATTGCAGTAAATTCCTTCTTTTTCTTAATGGAAATAACAATGTTTTTTTATCATTTAATTTCTGATGTTTTGTAAGCCTAGTATATGGCCAAAGGCAGTTGGATGAGGAAAAAGTTGCATACTGTGAGGAAATAGACAAAAGTAGATGGAAAGTGCTCTAAATTCCTTTTTTTTTCATGAAAATAATTCATTTTCAATAATTTAATTTTTGATGTTTTGTAAGCCTAGTACATGTATATGGCCAAAGGCAGTCGGGTGAGGAAAAAGTTGCATACTGCGAGGAAATACTGGATGTGGAATTGCTTTATTTTCTTTTTTTCATGGGAAGTAATAAAGTTTTTTTAAATTTAATTTCTGATGTTTTGCAAGCGTGCCAAACTGGCCAAAGGCAGTCGGGTGAGGAAAAAGTTGCATACTGCGAGGAAATACAGGATGGAAAGTGCTGTAAATTCCTTTTCCTTTCATGGAAATAATCATTTAATTTCTGATGTTTTGTAAGCCTAGTATATGGCCAAGGCAGTCGGGTGAGGAAAAAGTTGTGTACTGCAAGGAAATACAGGATGGAAAGTGCTGTAAATTCCTTTTTTTTCATGGAAATAATAATTTTTTTTTCATTTAATCTCTGATGTTTCGCAAGCCTAGTACATGTAACTGGCCAAAGGCAGTCGGCGAAGTTAAAAGTTGCACACTGCAAGGAAATACACGATGGAAATTGCAGCTTTTTCTTTTTTCATGAAATTAATGGCTTTGTTATCATTTTATTTCTGCTGTTTTGTAAGTCTACATGTATATGTTTTCCCATTCATGCTAGTTTTTTTTTGTGATTTTTGGTTTATACTGGTCATATCAAGATGCATATTGAATACAAGAAGAGGTGCTAGAATTTATGATTGAAAATCAGTTGGAACTGTTTTTTTTTTAACGGAGTGGTTCAATGCAAGGCCTATACGACCACTTCTCGGCATTGAACTAGAAATCAGTTATCAGCAGAAATGACTGAAACAACCCACCTTGCTGTATATACACATCAGTTTTTCTCTCTCGGAAAAAAAAACAGGCTAATCTACAAAGCCTAAAGTGCTGTGGCTGTTACTTGTCAAGTTGGTCATATACATGTAGTCTGATAATGATGGCACACATAACCATAAACCTACATGGACATTCAAATCACACTGTTACCAGCGTAATCTAAAGTGCATATATTATATCCTGCCATGCTGGCACCTGAATACAGTCCACAAACGTCCACAAAGTCTGACATCTGTGTTAACTGCTGAGAAATCAGCACCAGGGACAGGACCACATTTCAGACTGGACAGAGGCATTTCCATTTGGCCAAGGAAAAAATGTTGTGTTTCCTGTTTCAGTCCTGAGAAAAATTAGGGTTGGTAGGTAGGGATTATCTTTTTTTCCTTTCTTTTTTTTATTTGACTTAGTGGCGATCTCTTACCAAGTGATCAAATTTATACAATACAGTTTATGACAGTAAAACTTGCATAAGGACACACCAATTGTGCAACGTTTCATCACTTTCAGGTCTGTTGCAGATATCCACACAAAAGGGTAGGGTCAGCAGTTTTTTTAGGGTCAGTCGGGAAACAGGAAACACAACATTTTTTTCCCTAGGCCTGACAAAGAAACCAGGTCAGCCGCTGCAGGCTACAATAAGCGCGGCCTGCTAACGACACAGACATAACCATAAACTGGAATGGGCAGTAAAAACCACACCGTCCGTGTGCTGGACTACTGATGACCAATTCAAGCTCGGGCCACACCAATTCGATTTGTCGTTTCTAGGATTTAGATAGATAACACTGAGCTAGTAGATCAACATGAAATCAGAGTCTGAGGGAAAGTCTGTACTTTGGTTTACACAGATTCAGGGAGTGACTACATAAAGTATCTGTATGATACAGATAGAAAAGGATACAGAAGTCAGATGCAAGTTTTCCTCTTGAATGCTTCTCAATTTTTACTAGACAGTCAATTTGTACTAAAATCATCAGGCCTATGCTAAAGAGTCTGAGGGGAAAATTATGTACCTTAGTGACACTGTTTCAAGGAGTGAAGATAGTCAGATCCAAGTTTTCCTCCATATACAAGCCTTCTATTTTCATTTTGGCAGCTTTTCAATTTTTACTACAATTATTTGGCCTATGCTAGAGTTTGAAGGAAAGTCTATACCTTAGTGACACAGTTTCAAGGAGTGAAGATTCAAGTTTTTCTCCCAGCCTTTTCATCTTGGCAGCTTCTCAATTTTTACTAAAATCATCTGGCTTTTGCTAGAGTCTGAGGGCAAAGTCTGCACCTTGATAGTACACATTTTCAGGAAGTGAATGTAGTCATATTTTCAATTTTTCCTCCTAGCCTTTTATCTGTCTTCATTCTATCCTCTCAAAAAGAATAAATTGTCAACCTGACATGTCAGAGACAGAAAACTGATTGGTGTGACCTTGCAGCTATCCGATTTCACCAAGAGTGGCCGTCAGCGTCCCACAACCGTGTCATGGCAGCAGCAGAATCAGCAACATTAGCGTGACCATCATCAGTTTGCTTGGGAGAAAACAGGTCAAGGCCTGTGATACAACTACTATGAAGGGGTGTTAGTGTAACGGAAATGAAAAGAAAGGCCTGTGAAACAACAGTTGCTATCATAAAGGGGTGCTAGTGTAACGGAAATGAAAAGAAACCTACAATGGAACCTACACTGGAAGACACTCGGAAAAATGTCCAGACTGTGTCATGGAAACTGCACAATCAGCAACATTAGCGCAGCCATCATCAGTTTGCTTGGGAGAAAACAGGTCAAGGCAAACTGTGAAACAACTAACATCCGTGTCCATAATACTAGTATCACCAGGGTCCATAATATCGCCACCTTGAGAAATAGTGTGCTTAAAGATATTTTTACTGCAACATACCCTAGGTATGTACATTTGATGTGTGCAGGAGTGCATACCAAAAGTATGTTGCAGTAAAAACATCTTTTAGCACACTATTTCTCAAGGTGGCAATATTATGGACCCTGGTGATATTATGGACACAGATGTTACTATGAAAGGGGTGCTAGTGTCACGAAAATGAAAAGAAAACTACAGTGGGGGTTGCTGGAAGACACAAGGAAAAATGTCCAGACTGTGCATGATGTACAAAATGACTAATTAACTGCTGAGAGTACCAACTTGCTAAGTACCTGATACCAGCCCAGAAAAGAACAAGAAACAGTCACGCCTTCAAATATCAGAGTTACCAAACAAGAATTGAGTAGACTGGAACTCGTTGCCACCAAGCACAGTTGAGGCATCATCACTAGACAGGGGACTGGGCCTAGGAAAAAAATGTTGTGTTTCCTGTTTCCCGACCAACCCTAGAAAAAACTGCCGACCCTAGCCTTTTTTTGGTAGATCCATGCAAGGGACATGAATTTTTCAAGCTGATCAATTTTCTACCTCCATGATCTGACACCTGAGTGATAAAACGTTGTACAATCGGTTTTCCAACATTGACATTGAAAATAAAAGTGTCATCATGCAAATTTTACTAAATTGTTAAACCGTATTGTACAAATTGGATCACTAGAAATTGCCAAAGTATAAAATAAGAAAGAAAAAAGATAATCCCTACCTACTGACCCAATTTTTTTTTCAGGACTGAAACAGGAAACATAACATTTTTTTCCTAGGCCTTAATGCAGTCATCATGAGTTTGCTTAGGAGAAAACGGGTCAAGGGCCAAATAAAAGAGGGAGAGTGCCCCCCCCCCTCTCCTTCCTGCCGTTAAACAAACCCATTCAGTTCTGACGGAGATGCGGAAATGAGATACTAAAGAGGAGAGCAGGCGTGATCGTTTCATGTCACCGATGTTGGGGGAAACCTCGGGCCAAATGAAGTCAGTTCACTGGTTCATGGATACTGTAATTCACTTTATGTTGACGAAAGCAAAATTTCACGGTCTGAGAAAGGTGGACATTATTTGTTAACTGTAATGATAAGTTCACGGTACAAAAGTGACAGTGAAAACAGTGAACATAACAGTACTGTGAAAAAATCAGGAACTACAGTATAAAATTGATACCAATCGGCCTGGAGAGCTCACATGAAAGTCAGTTCAGATTTATTGTAATAAACTTGCATGTCACACATACAGCATTGCATAATAACATGAAATCTGTTAATTCTGCCATTAAAATTGTACATCGTAAATTTAAAAAGTCTGACAAGTCCAACGGAAAATTCTGTAATACACAATAATGATCTCTCTGGTGCAAGTAATTTTGTGTATCATCAGATAATTCTGTATTTAAAAAATTTGATGCAAGCATGTCTAACGCCCATTTCGGGGAAAAAATGACGTTAAAATTGGATTTCTAAAAAATCTGTTGCAGAACATTCGTGAGCAGAAAGAATTATTTGGGGCCCTGAGGCAGTTTTTGTGTAATTTTTCTTCCTTTGAGCCTTTTATCGCGAGATTTATTCTTCATTCCACAGAAGTAGGTCATTGATACGATGTTGAAAGTAGCCCCAGTAAATGGCCCATGACATTATTCCCTATATTCAGGACAATAAGCTCATGAAAGAGAGATATCTATGGTTCTTAATTACATTTCTATCCATGAAGACATGTTAACCTTCTCTCCACCGCCTAACCCTGTAACCAATACAGATTTAATGCCAAAAGGCTACCTTAGCAGGCTGAAGTTTAATGGTCCTGTCCCTAGTGCTGAAACTGTGGTGGTTATTAACCTTCTCCCTGCTGCCTAACCCTATAACAAAAATGCAAGTTTGGTGCCAAATGGCTACCTTAGCTGGATGAAGGTTAAGAAAGAATTTAAAAATCAGGAAACGGTCAAGATGAAAATAGAGGGCTGAGAAGAAACTTGCATTTAACCTTCTTCACTTCTTAAAACTGTGTGCACCGAGGTACAGACTTTCCCCTCAGACTCTGTAGCACAGGCCAGTTATTTTTGGTAAAAATTAACGAGTAGCCAGAGAGACAGAGTATGGAGGAAAACTGTTTTCTGTTAGTCTTTTAATTTGGCAGTTTTCTTTTGAATCTCACTCACTCACTCACTCACTCACTCACTCACTCACCAACTCACCCACCCACTCACTCACACACTCACTCTCACTCACTCACTCACTCACTCACTCACTCGCTCACTCACTCACTCACTCACTCACTCACTCACTCACACACACACACTATCTCTCACTCACTCACTCACTCACTCACTCACTCACTCACTCACTCACTCACTTACTCACACACTCACTCAATCTTTGGTGAATCTACAAACCAACGAATAGTATTGTCGTGGCCAGAGTTTTATATATACATGTACACATGAAGCTGAAACCTTGTCTGCCTGTTCCCCAGTTTTCCTGATCCGACATGCGAAGTCTATCCTTCCCCCCGGGGTCGGAAGATTTAATTATTGTGCCTGCGTGAGTCTAATCTCACCATCCATCAGCAGTGTGTTATAACTGTGGTGCTGACAGGAACGGAGCGGGTATTACCAATATAAGGCCACACCAATTTGATTTGTTGGTTCTTGGATTCGCCTCTTCATTTTTTTTCTGATTTGCCAAAAAAAGAGAAAGATTTTGGTTCTGAATCAACTAAAAAATGCTCAAATTTTGCACCAACAGTTGAGGAAAGTCCTTTTCTTCCTAGTTGTTACAGTTTTTCCATCTATCAGATGTCTTACTGAGAGACAACTGCATTTTGCTAGATGTTAGCTTGATGACTGAATCCCCTCTAGTATATACTAAAAACTAGGTTCAACTTGTTGTTCCTTTTTTACTTAGGCCATTCTTGGGCATAGGTCATGAACTAGTTCCCTCTATCTAATATACTGTTTATACATTAAGAACTGCCCAAGAGGACCACCTGTGCAAAAAGACCACTTTGTCTCAGTCCCCTGGGTGGCCCTTTTAGGCAGGTTTGACCATACACGTAACATCTGTGTCCATAATATCACCAGGGTCCATAATATTGCCACCTTGAGAAAAAGTGTGCTTAAAGATATTTTTACTGCAACATACTTTTGGTATGCACTCCTGCACACCTCAAATGTACAT